>NW_004955528.1:3425199-3453927 GCF_000276665.1 Chinchilla lanigera | reverse complement strand
CCTAGAAACTCAGTCTGCAGTGTCACCGGGGTCTTTGTTCTCGCGTCCTGGCCTCCGGGATTGGGTGCGGCCTACCTGGCTCTTTGCGCGCTTTTCGGCTGGGAATCGCTGTGGTATGAGTCCGGCCCACACTCGGACCCAGGAGCACTGCAGCTCCCGGAGAACTCGCTGCCTGGGCGCAAGGCGCGGGGGGCTGGGGGCCGCCCTGTTCTTACTTCTAGGAGAAAGCACTGGTGGGCCTCAGACCTCACTCCGGTGCCCTCTGACCACTCTGCCTCCCACCTCCCTCTTCCACTCACCTTCCTGGCAGCTCCACACCCTGCCTTCATCCCCAAGGAAATGAGCTGAAGGACCACCTGGGACGGAAGCCCATCACTATGGTGACTATGAATGCCTCCCAGGCAGCTACCTGCCCTGCCACAGCTGGTGCTTAGAGCCCCACTTGGCTCCTTCCCTGGTGTAGCCCTCCTGCCTTGGCCCACATAGACCCCATCACCGGAAACACACATGCATGGGTTCCCCGTGACTCTTTCCCTCGCCCCCAAAACACCTACAGCATCTGCCTCCATGTAGCCTAAGGCAAAGCAGTTGCTTTTTGTGCAGACAGACAGATGGGCAGAGGGGCTGGCAGAGCAGAGCAGAGGGTGAGACGCAGGCCCCGAAAGCTGTCTGGCTGCCGGTATTTAGTAAGCTAAGCTATCTTCCAATGCTAGTCACAGACATTTTGAACCTCATTAGAATAAACAGAATTCTGAATTATCCTCTCAGCATCACATGAAATAACTGTCTGTCACCCAAAAGGAAAGAGGGGATGACGAACCTCTAAGGTAAAAATCCTAGTAGGGGAAAAAGCCCAGTCCGCAGGTGGTCCTGGAATCTTCCCCCGAAGTGGGGGTTGCCTGGCCCTGCCTCATGCTGTGACTTTGGAGGAGTGTGAGCCTTGGGCTGGACCCAGCCAGGGGGCTGGGTGCTTGGAAAGGCACCTTCACGGGCCCCGGCAGCAGTGTGGTACAGGGTGTTGGGCAAGAGCACAGAGCCCCAGCAGGCTGCATGCAGGGAAAGCCCAGCCCAGCTCCTGGACTGACCAAGGGGCTGTGTGACACGTTCAGAGGTCTGCTGCTCGGGCCAGCCCGATGTGCTGTGCTCTCCTTACCAACTCCCCACATCCAGGACTTTGAAGATGTGATGTTTTTAAGGAAGCTTACAAGCCTCTCAAGTGCCTCCTCCTCTATTCCTCAAGCTGCTGTCAAGGCTTGCGCTTGCCTCCTGGTGCCTCTGTGCTGCCTCTGGGCCTCGGTCACAGTGCCCCCCCAGCTCCTTTCCAGGCTGTACCGTGCTGGTTGTCCTTCAGGTCTTCAGTGGGCTGTCTTCTGCCCTCAGCGCCCAGACAGCAGGGCCTTTGCCTGTGTGGTCCCCACTTTTCAGGGCCGCATTCTCTCACTCCTTGACACTCCTCTTGTCAGGGGTGCTGTCTTCCCAGGACAGCTTTCTTGGCCTCTTCGGTCCATGCATTGGCCTTCTCTGCATTGGTCTTCTTTTTTGTTGTTGTTGTTTTTTCTTCTGTACCGGGAATCAAACTCATGACCTCGCACTTGCCAGGCAGGCGCTGTGCCGCTGAGCTGAATCCCCAGCCCCTTTGCGTTGGTCTTCTGTGTGACTCTCTAGCTCTGTCCTCTGTGCTTCATGGTGCTTAGCACCGCTGTGGCCATTGTGCTTGTCTTCCCTCACTCTGCTGTCTCCGGTGCCGGGTTACTCCCTGTGCCAAAGGGGCTTTGTGGGTGTGGGGCTAAGCACTTGGTGTGTGCCTGGCCCATGCATCTCCTCTGCAGAAACTTCTGTGATACTCAGGTGTAACTTTCCAGACCTTTACCCTGAAGCCTGCACTACCCATCCCCCAGGAAGTGCCCTGGGCCAGGAGAACATTCAGGCTTTGTTCCCGATTGATTCTGAGTGCAGTGGCCCAGGCATGTAGGTGGCGTGCTTTGTCAGGACCAGTAAATGACAGTGGCTTCCAACCGGATGTGAGGTGGGGACCCTGCCAGCTGCTGAGTTTCTTCCCAGTGTCAGAGGGGCCTCTGGCTTTGCGTGGCATTTGTGGATGGTGGCTCACTTCCTCCCAAGGCAGCCTCTGTGCTCCCAGGGAATAGCTCGGGGTGTCACCCAGGCCCGCTGTTTGCAGGCTCAAGCCACACCCTTTCTAGTGCGCTTCCCATTTTGAGAATCGTAATTCCTTTCCCCAGATGCTGGACGTCTTCCGGAGATTTGCCTGGGTGAGCCTGGCCATCGGACTGTGCATGTGAATGCACTTACAGACCTTGGTCCTGTCGCTCAGTCTTTGTGTGCTCTCAGAGAACACCGCCCGGGGGCTGTGGCTGGCAGGCACTCTGGAGCAGCAGCACCGCAGATGTGCTTCTGATCCGTGGCCCCCTGTGTGCGCGTCTGTGCGTCTGACACATCCAGCAGTTACCGAGTGAATAGCACCGGCCGGATACTGTGTGCGTGTGTGTGTGTGTGTGTGTGTGTGTGTGTGTGTGTGTGTGTGTGTGTGTGTAAAGAGGGCTACATGCTTCAAACCAAACAACATGCAGCTCCTGCCTTCTTAAAGTTCAAGGTCTATGAGAGATACAGCCACAGTAGCAGGGAAATAGAAAGAATGCAAATTGATAGCTTCTTTATACAAAGGGGCTCCTTCCATAGAACTCCCTGAGGAGAGAAAGCTGGCATTCATTGATTGGTGGTGTTTAGAGGAGGATTGCTATGCTGCAGTTGAAAAAGAATCCATTCAGCTTTGATATTTGCTGCAAGTGTCCCAGCTGTCACGTGCTTCTGCCAGGCTTTTCCGCAGCTGGAACCGCTGGAGTCCATTGCCAAGGGTCCTCTTCTGTTTGCCGCCTAGGACGTTTAATTGGAAAGTCCTCCATCCCCTTTGCTGAGCCACACTGCTCAGTATGAGGCTGACGCCTGGGTCCCAGAGCGGCTGGCCAGAAGACAGTGCATGTGATTAGCCGGCCGGAGGGAGAGGCAGGCGGGTAGTGTGGGCGCCTGTGTTCCCCTTGAGCAGTCTGACTTTAGGCTCCACTCAAGTGCACATCTACCAACAGCTGCAGGGACAGCTGCTGGCACACACAGGCAGTGCAGAGCACTGCAGTTCCTCTGGACTCACCCAAGCCCCTCACTGTCCTCTGTAGCCACACCGGGCTTGTTCCTGTTTCTGGAACAGGGAAGCCTTTGCCTGCTGCAGCCTCAGGACACTTGCACGTGCCATTCCCTCCTCCCAGAAGCCCTTACCTCTGCTGCTGGCCTGCTCAGTCCCTTCCCACTACTCTTGGCTCCTCCTCTCAGGGCTCCCCCTGGCCTCCCATTTACAGCAGCCCTTCCCTGCACATGGCCAGCAGATGGCAGATGTCACACACAGTGGTATTTGCTTGCAGCTGACCCTATGTGTGCTGCACTGGAATGTCTACCCTTGAGGACAGGACTGGTTCGCCTTGCTCACTTGCCCACAGTAGGGGGTCAGTACGATGTGCTGGGTAAAGATACGGAAAAGCAAAATCTTTTTTTTTTTGTTTTTTTTTCTGGTACCAGGAATCGAACTCACCACCTTGTGTTTGCCAAGCAGGTGCTGTGCCACTGAGCTAAACCCCAGCCCTTTAAAATACACCCCTTGTTTCCAACACACTTACCCAATTGTCTTCCCACTTTTTTTTTTTTGGGTACCAAGAATCGAACTCAGGACCTTGCACTTGCCAGGAGGGCACTTATGCCACTGAGCTATATTCCCAGCCCTAAAAGCAAAATCTTCTAGATCCAGAATGTGTGGAGCCCTAAATTAAAACAGAAATTAAAAGGAGGGCCATACACAGTGAGCTAGGAGAGAGGCTTGTCCAAATTTTAAATGCCGATACATTTCAAAGCATTGCAGAATTTGTGGGCTGTTCAATGTATTTATGAACTAGCTACTCACTAGTGTATTTTTCTTACATTTTCCTGCTGCACATTTTTGGACTATTCATATGACTATAGAAGTGAGAAGAGAAAGATAATTCTATGTTGACTCTTCATATGACTATAGAAGTGAGAAGAGAAAGATAATTCTATGTTTCCTCTAGTGAGGTGCAGCAAAACTTTTTCTTAAAATTCTGGGTAGCACGCCCCATGCTCTCTGACAGCCAGACACACCACCGTGGCACTGTACAAGTCTTTGTCCCGCAGACTCCAGAATTCTGATGAGTTCAATTTCATACCATTAAAAAGAAATAAATGGCATATTTGCATTTCTATATATGCACTATGAATTATTCCTTACAAGGAAGAGCATTTATTTTGGCTGGGTGATAATGAGACCTGAGTGTCCGCCTCGTGCCAGTATGTCTGGTAATAAGAGTGTTTTCCTTTGGTCTGTCTCCTCCTCACCGGCACTCTCTGGAGCCGGACATCTGTGGGTCGGCCTGAATCTAGTGCCTCCTCTGGTCCTGGGCCCTCGGGGGCAGAGCTGTCCCTTGAAGCATCGTTCCTCCAGGACTCCGGCACCCTGGAACTTTGCATGCAAGTGAATTTGTGCAAACCTGCCACTAAATCATGAGTATGTGTTCCACAGGTGCCACGGACCCTTGAATTGCAGTGGTGAGGTCAACTTGACGGGCAAGAAGTTAAGCTTAGCAGGACAGGAGCCTGAGTGGATCGTCCACTGGGCAAGCTTCGTAAAGCCGATGGCTACATGGACTCATTGCCATGTGGGCCGCTGCTTCTCAGCTTGGAAAGAGCCCCTGTGGAAGTAAGGGGCTACAGGTGAGCCTTCCACTAACACAGCTTCATCTGTGGTCAAACGCAGGGAGACACGCTGTGTCTTTTTGGCCAGCCCCCTGCCCCTGAAGCTCCTGCCCCTGTGGCCTCTGGCTGGCCCCAGACAAGCCACATCTAAATCCAGCCCATTTTCCCTCCCGTGATTATCACCTAGGCTGTCACAGGCCACTCCAGTTACCACCCTGGGCACATCTTGGGTGAGAATTTCTTCTCACATCATGTGGAGATTGTGTAGACCCAGATGAGTTTCTGACCCAAAGAAGGTGTCACCTGACTTGCTGCTGCAGCTAATTCTGTGGCACCCTCAGCCGTGTGGCTACAGAGAAGCCATCACTGAGCTTGCACCTGGGCCGCTTCCTGTGTTTATGCATAGGACACCAATCTGCATGGTGAGGCTTCCTAAGGTCAGAGAGAGGACCCCGCTGAGGCAGAGAGTGGCTGGACCGTTCTTCGTGCCCTCCTCTGAAGGCTTCAGAGAAAAAGAGCTATGTGCAAAGGAGCAAGAAATGACGTGGAATGAAAGCTTACCTGTCATGGGAAATTTGTAATTATGGCAAGCAAAATATTCTAAACAGTAAGCAAATCAAAGAAAATATATTAAGGCCAATGAGGAAAAAAAAAAAATCCACCTGTTTGGTGGTTTCAGGCACGGCTAAAGGAAGTCACTGATGAGTGCCTGCCTGGAGTCCGACGGAGGCTTTGTGTTCCACCTGAATCACCACTGCCTGTCTTGGCTGGCAGGCAGTCCAGGGCCGAAAGTCTCCTGAAGAGCGTTCCTCACACTCTCCTGGAGAACTTGTAAAAATGCGCACCCACTCTGCAGGCTGCAGCTGGGGGCCGGGGAGGTTCATTCCTAAGCAGCACCCAGGGAGGATGTTGCTGCAGCTGGTTTGCAGAGCCGGGAGCAGAGATCTGGCACCTTCAAGACGACGGCTGGTGCAGCACTCGTCTCCGCCCTGTTTCCTCGGCGGTGGGGTGAAAAGCAGTGAGCTTTGTGCTTCTTCCATGCTCAGGAGCACAAAGCCACATGCTGAGGTTTGGGGACTGGGCTTTCTGCAAGACTGAGTGGGAGCCTTGGGCCCAGAAGCCCTCCAGGTTAACCCCGCACCCCACAGTGCCTTGGTGGGCTGTGGCCCTTGGATCCACGTGAGCACTGAGTGTTTGCCTGGGTTGCTCTTGGACACCGAGGCCTTGCAGCATCCCCATCTCTCCCTGCCGGGGGAACTCACAGCCAAGCTAAGGACTGCCACAGCAACTTGCTCTCTGGACCTCACTCCGCCAAGCGTATCGAGCTTGGAGCAGCAATTAGTGAGTCAGTTGACATCTTCCCCGAGAGTGCTGAGGTCACAAAAGCTAATTAACCCTCCTCTTGCATTCCAAACACAGTAACAACAGCCAGACCCAAATGTCCTGGAAAAAAAAAACAGGGAGGGAGAGAGAAAGGAGAGCCACTTCTGTTTAAAAAAAGGGAAAAGTTGGCAAAGAGTTCTTCAAGATGAAATGAACTCCATGGAAGAGAGGTCGCTGTGAGAGAACTCCCTGAAGCAGCTCCCGATGGCTGCAGGATGATGGTGGCCGTGCTCATCTCTGTCTACTTTGTCTCGTGGCTGACTCCGCTGTGATAGAACCCAGCGGCTCTTACCAGCTGGGTAATTCTGGATGGAAACTTGACATGGGAAGGTCTGAGGTTCTAAACTGGGAGGTGAGGCTCACTGGCACTGCAGTAATGGACCCCTGTGTGGGCTTGCCTGGGCCAGTCCAGGTGGTCTGGATGTCCTCCTGGGCAGCTCGAGAGAATTCACAAGCTTCACAGAGCGTTGCATTGACTTCTAGTGCAGAGTGCCGAGGCTGGCTGGACTGTCATCCCCTTCACCATCCTCTCTGGAAAGCTACATGGCTGGAGAGTCAAGACTTGGGGTGTCATAGTGGATGCAGCTGAGCTCTGAACTCACCCATTCTCACCCACTCACTCACTTTGACCTCCATGGTTGTATTACCGAGCATTGTGATGCCAACACACACCATGGAGTCCCAGGGTATCAATGTCCTGGGGCTTCTGTAGTAAATTACCATGACCTGGGTGGTTAAGAACACTGTAACTTTATTCCCTCACAGTTCTGGGGCTCAGGTGTCTGAAATCAAGGTGTGGGCAGGGCTCTCTGAAGCTGAGGCAAAGGGTCCCCATTATTCCTCTTTGCTTGCCGCGGCTGCTGGCAACCTGTGCCACCCCTTGGCAAGTTGGGGCGTCACACCCTTTCTCTACACCATCTTCCCATGACTTTCTCTTCTCTCTGATGCTACATCACCTTCCTGTGTGTGTGTGTGTGTGTGTGTGTGTGTGTGTGTGTGTGTGTGTCCACATTTCCCTCCTCTTGTGAGGTCTGTGGATCAGAAGCCAGCTTTATCCAGTCTGATCTCATCTTCTCCTGATTACATCTGCACAGACTCTTCCCCAGTGAGGTCACAATCCGAGATTCGAGGTGGACGTGACATTTTAGACATGACATCTTCCACTCAGGACACCCACCTTGGGATTTTCTCCCAGGCCCGAGAGAGTAGATGCTGGCACAATTCCGTGTTCAGCAAGGTCACGCAGATGACTTGCAGTTGCCTCTGACAGAGTTTACATGAGGGAAATGTACATTGGCCCCAAGTCAGGGCTTTGTATTTTCCTTTGGAGAAACCAGACATTGGACAATAACAGCACACTATCAGTTACCTGAATATTTCTAAGGAGCTATTCACTTAATATGTCTTTAAAAATTTCTTCAAAATTTAAAATAAACTTATTTTGCAAGGATACTTTAAACTAGGGGTCAGTAAAGCACTGCCCACAGAACAAGGCTGGCCCTTCATCTTCACAGATAAAAGTGTTGTGTGAATATAGCCATAATGTTTATGGCTACGTTTGCAGCGTGGAGTGGAGTTTGGCAGCTTTGACCAAAGCCATATGGCCTGCAAAGGTGAAATATTTACCATCTGGCCTTTATGTAGGTTCGCTGACTGCTACTTTAGCCCACGCTTCCCAAATGTCAACATGCTGGACAAACAGCAGAATCATCTGTACTGGATCTGAGGCCTGACCCTAAACCACAGCTGGATGGAGAACCAGCAGCCCTGGCTCCACATGGAAGGAGCTATGATGAGAAGCGTCAGAACACAGATCAACACGCCAGAAATCTTGCTGGGATCTGTGGCTTCTGAAGGCTCTGATGTCCCTTTTTGTTCTAAATCCCTAGTGGCAAGTGTTGGAGAGACATTAGGCTATGTTAAGAGCAAAATGAGGTTTTGTCCCTCGAGTAAAAAGAAGGGTTAAAAGACCACTGAAAACACTATCATATTCACCCTATAGGATCCAAAGATACTCAGTTTGTGTTTGTGTCACACCTCTTGTACTCTCGCTGCTGCCAATGAGAAAGCCACACACAGGGAACTGCTGCACTAAGATACTATGATTTATTAAGGAGATAAAGCTATCAGGATGACAAAATATTTTTCTTTAAGATCCCCCACCCCAGGGGACTACTTTCTTTTTTACGTGGTTGGACTCTCTACTGAGGACCTAGCTTGGCTGTTCAGAAGAGCAGAGAAGCAACTGAAGTGATTGTTTATCATCTTTTACTAAGTTACACCACTTTAAGCTTTAATTCTACAGCTCTTGCATTATTTTAAAATAGTCTGGCATATCTCTAAAACTAATGGTATAGAGTCCTGTGTGATAAATTAAAATGCATTTCACTTCATCATCCTACAAACAAGTAGCTACTCCCAAGTCTTTGAAAAAGTACTTTTAAGATAAAATATGTACTTGTGGATTCTGCAGGATTTAAAAAAAAAGTCCTGAATCTTCCCAGATTTACTGGAGAGGAGGGGGGTGTTTCACATAAAATATGTTTTCCCTTGACATTTAGAGGTCTTGCAAAATGGTTTATTATAGATCTTGTGGACATCTTGATATTCAATTAAATTTCAGGAATATATTCTCTGCACTCATAGGAAGGAATATGAAGAATGTGTTTATTCACACCCTATTTGTTATTCTTTTTCTGTTCTAACACAAAATTATCAGTTGGAAGTAAGTCATCAGAGGCACTTAAAATTTTTCAGGGTTGGAAATCTAATTAACCTCAGCAACTGGGCTTAAAATGTTGCATAATATAAGACAAGTCCGTACAGGAATCTTTGGAAACATTCAGCCTTGGTGATATATTTACAACTATTTTTTAAAAACTGACCTTCAATGTCTATTTTCAAAAGGCATGAGGGAATGGGCAGCCAGTGGGAGACAGGTCACTGTGAGGTCTCATCCAGTACATTTCAGAAAATTATTGCTGGGTGTACGCAGCTGAATTGGTAAACTATTTTATCACTTTACATTTTTATAGTCTGACTTAAGAGTGAGTTCACAGCGAATGGACCAGTAGTCTGAAAATGGCTCTTTCTCCACATTTACATTTGAAATCAGAAGCATACAAGCTAAATATGTTCAACCTGCAGATTTGGGGATAAATACATTTCACAACTGTCTCACCAGCTTAAGGCAGCTTAGATCTCTGTTATCCCCCAACCACAACACCAACACCACCACCAACAAAGCCTGTTACTGCCTGGCTGAGGGTGCTGTGTTTTATTTTTCTGTTAAGGACTCTAGTTTTCAGCACCGCAATTTCCTCTACAGTTGCCTTCAAAGCACAACCAGGATTCCACCTGTTTTACCCCACGAAACTGTCTTGCCCCTACTTTATCAGAATGAGAGCTTGTGAGATCAACTGCTGATGGAAATGATCACAACAGGCGCTACTGGAACCTGGATAGAAATCGTGGAAGATGTGAATGGTTGTGCGGATGACTCTTTGGCATGGAAGAAAGTGCCGGAAACAGGCAGGTGGAGCAGGCCCATCCAGACAGGTCACCTGGGGAGGCTGGTGACAGGTGAGGGGATCTGGCACACGGGAAGGGATGAGCGCCTTCCTTAGGAGAATCCAGAGCCTGGGGAGAGGCAAGACTGGTAGCAGGGAGCCCAGGACAGTGTCCATGTCTCAGGGACAGGCTGGGTCTGGAAGGTCTAGGAGCTGAGAGCAGGGACACAGCTGGCCAGAGGTGAGAGAGTAGAGGCCAGTCCCAGGAAAGAGGAAATGGAAAGGGCAACCTGGAGGCAAGTCAGGCACTGGGCCAGGATTCGCATCCTGAGGCTGCAGTAGGAAATCACCACTGCAGTAGGAAATCAGCACTCAGGGGTGTCAGACGGCACAAATTTAGCATCTTATGGTTCCAAGAGTCAGAAGTCAGAAGTGGGTCTCCCTGGACCCACACAGGTGTCCTTTGCAAGGCTGTAGAGGACAGCCATTCCCGACTCTTTCAGCTCCTACAGGCTGCTGGAGAGAGAGTAGCGGGGGTTGGCTTTTCAGAGGAAACCCTTGTAGAATGAAGTTCTGAGTGAGGAGACCCAGGCCCAAGGTGGTTAAGTCACTCCTTGGTCATTTCACTCTTGGCGAGCTGGAGGGATCCATCTGCACTGGTTACAGCCTGTAAAAGCCCTCCCAGCCTCCTTGTAATTAATGAGAAGCACAGAACCCATTCTTGTGATGAGCTTTCAATTAGCCTGTGTCTAATTTTCAAATGCTCATGAATAAATGATGAACTCAGATCAGAAACAAAATCAAAGACCTCACTTGCTTATAATCAGAACAGTTGGAGAGACTACCTCAGCGCCATTTTCACTGACCTCAGATCATTGCCTTCCTTGGGAGCAGGATCACAAGAACCCTGCGTAAGTGCTAAACACACTCTTTGGTTAACACCACCCTGGACTCTCTAATCTATTGGCAAACTTGCTAGCTAGTTTCTCTTTTATCTGAGCTAGGCCAACCAAGAGAATGGTGACCATCCAGAGGCCCTGCAGCTGCAAAATACAGGAGCCAGAAGGGTAGAGCCTAAATTTCGGCCAGGCCTGATTCCCTGATTTCCGTAACTCTCCCTCTGCCCAGATATCTGCAAGAGCCATGTTCCTTTGTAGTATGAGGACAGAAATGTGCTTGCGATCCTAGCACTGGGCTAATATATCCCTTTGGCTGCTATACTACTTAGATATTTTCCCCCAAAATAGATCCAAGCCCTCATCCGGAAATCTGTGAATGTGACCTTGATTGGAATTATGCCTTTGAAAAGGTAATCAAGGATCTCACGATGAGATCATCCTGGAGTAAGAGCAGGTCCTAAATGCAAGGGAAATGAGACGGAGATTGGAGACAGCGAGGGAAAGGGAACAGGGCCGGGGTGGTTCACCCTGATTGTCAGCTTGATTGGCTTGAGAATCATCTAGGAAATTAGTAAAGCGTACTTCTGAGTACATCTGGGTGGGTAACGGGGAGGAGCATGGGACACGGATGGCCTCTCACACCATCGTCTCGGCTCTTCCCTGCCCTCTGCTTTCTGGCTGCTGTGAGGCAGGCAGCTCTCCTCAGCCGAGTCCTTCTGCCATGACGTGTCTGTCTTGCAGCCAGCCAATTGTAGTCTGAAATTCCTGCAACCGGCAGCCAACATAAATATTTCCTGCTTTAAATTGAGTACTTTGAGAATTTTGTCTCAGCAAAGAAAAGCTGGGTACCACAACAGCCCTAAAAAGGAAGGTGCAGGGAGGGAAGCAGTGCTGCCACTGTAACCTGAGGGATGCCAAGGACTGAAGGAGTCACGGCAGCTGGGAGAGAGGCCTGCGCTGAACTCCTCCTTGGAGCCCCCAGAAGGAAGCAAACCTAATTTCACATTCTAGCCCTGGAAGACAACACGTTTCTATTGCTGTAACCCCCACTTTTTGTGATTGTCACAGTATCCACAGGCGAACAGAGGCTGACTACTTCTTAGGCCTGTAAGTACCTCAGTCACCTCGCCTCACACCCAGGGCTCCCACCCAAGGCCGCCATGTTGCTTTCCTTCACACAAAGAATGGAGCTCTGGTTTCCCTTTCTGTGTGTGAGATGCGAATGGTGATTTGTGATTCAGAGCCTGCCTTGGCCTGCCTGCTGGCACTGGGGGAAGACAAATCATGTCAGCAACACCCTACTGGGGGCATCAGAGGGAAATTTAGAGTAACGCAGAGTCTTTGTGCTTTTCTTAGTCAAAGGATCAAAATTACGGTTTTTATAACTCCAAAAACTGAAGCTCTTAAATCACCTCCAAGAGTGAGCTGGCCAGCTAGGGAGGCTCCAGAGACAAGGCAGAAGGATACACATATTCAGGAGGATGAGAAATCGCTTGCTAAGTAAGAGACTCATGGAGTTTAAATCAAAACGCAGTGCCTCAGGTATGAGGAAAACTTCAAAAAGTGTTAGAGCTCCTGTGTTCAGTGTGCAAATTTCCAGAGAAGGGGCAGACGCAGAACTGAGTTTTGCTGTTTGGTTCATCTCAGCACAAACTCCAGAGCATCACTGTGACCCTCGCCCTACCTCAGAAACAGTGCAGACAACGTCTCTGTATGTCAGCCAGCCAGGGGCCAGGCATTCTCCCTTCGGCTTGCTGGCGAGGAGGCAGGCCCCACTGCGGGGCTGCATAACTACCTGTTAAATGGCTTTTTGCCCAGCCAGTGAAGCTCACGGTTTCCCTTGAACTTCAGAAAATGCTGAAATCATGCTGGAGCACCTGAACAGTGGCCCTGTGATGATAGGAAGAGGATGACAGAGGAGCTGGTAATGAGTTTAAGGTTGGGTTTAGAGACCTCAAACAAGGCAGGAGAGGAGCTCAGCGTGGACTCATCCTGGAGACGGGCCACATTCTTATAAGATTTACCTTTAATTTGCCACTGTGACACGGAAGGGATGGCAGACGGAACCAGGGCACCAGTGAGATAAAAACGTGTTATTTCTCTCCATCTTCCACATCGAAGAGGATAGGGGTTCTCCAGAGTGGACATTCTCTAAATTAAATCCATGGATTTTGGGAAATGAGGTTGAAGCACACTGGAGTGTGTTGCACATTCTTGGAATGCTGGGGTGGTGGGCTCATGCTGCCGAGCTTGGTGGGGTTCAGTTCCTTGGTGCCACTTTCTTTCTCCCTCAGCATGGTGCCACATGGCAGAAGGAGCCCAAGACCCCCCCTTATGCCAATGCCGCTGAGTAGTGTGCAATCCTAGCAAGTGTTAATTTGTCCCACACTGCCTTCCCTGTGTTGAAATTGCTATAATGCCCTCTTGGGGAATTTTCAAGACTGTGGAGAGTTGTGGAGGTGAAGAGAACAATATCAAGAGTCACTGCGCAAGGCTTTGCCTGTCCAGGCACCATGCCCAGCACTTTCCTGGCGTGAGACTGATTTCCACTCCACTTTGCACAGAAAGGTAAAGAGGCACAGAGTGGTGAGGAGATCCTTCCCATGGGTTAAACTGAGAATCTCCAAAGCAAGCTCACATCACAGGTCCTGCCCTAAATCATGCTTTTAACTTGTCCCATATTTTTGCAAGGAGCAGATTATAGATATTTATAGCTTGGCAGGGCACAAAATCTCTGCTGCAATTACTCAGTTCTGGCATGGGAGCCCAAAAGCAGCTATCAGTGATCTGTATTCATGAAAGTGTCTGTGTGCCAATAAAGCTTTATTGACAAAGACAGGCTATGGGATGAAGAGAAACTGCTTAACTGTTAAGGGGTTTGTCTTAGCCCATGTGGGGTCCTGGAGCAAAGCGCTATCATTTGAGCAGCTAATAAGTCAAGGGGCTTGACTTCTCATAGTTGTAGAGGCCGTGAAGACTAGGATCTAGGTGGATGTCATCTCCATAGCAACCATCTCAGCCAGCATGGCTCAACAAAAGTCCTGGAGAAGGTGTTCAGGATTGAGTTATCACTGCACCCTTGCCCTGCACAGAAGCGCAGCATCCCTACTCCCATGGTCCCCTGCTAGCTGTATTTGTTACAACTGGTAGGCCTACATCGGCATGCCATTGTCACCCAGGATCCATGGTTCGGATTAGGAGTCACGACTGAGACTGACTCATGGCATCACACAGGGTGGTTTCACTGCTCTAAAAGCCCTCTGTGCACTATCTGCTCACCCTCCCTGCCCCAGCCCTTGGCAATTACTGATCCTTCTTTTCTTTCCATATTTGTACTTTCCCACAATGTTAGATGGTTGAAATCATGCACTATGCAACCTTTGTACATTGGGTACTTTCACTTGGTAAGATATGCTTCAGTGTCTACCCTGTCTTTTGGTGGGTTACCAGCTCATTTCACTTTAGCACGTAATATTCCGTTGTCCTGTGGTTTGCTTATCTGTTCATCTACTGGTGGGCATTTTGTTTGCTTCCAGGTTTGGCAGCTATGGATAAAACTACCACAACACCCGTTTGCTGTGTTTGGTGTGGACCGATGTTTCTACCTCATTAGGTAAATGCAAGGGTTGAGACTGTTGGATTTTACAGTGAGGGTGTGTTTAGCTTTGTGAAAAACTGCCAGCTACCTTCCAGAGCGAGACTGTTTGCTCCCCACTAGCAGCGAGCGAGTTTCTGTGGCTGTGTCATGCCGGCCTTTGGTGCTGTGATTGTCCTGGGTTCTCCCCATTCTAACAGGTGAGCTACTTCCCTGTGTCTGTTTGTCCTAATGTGGATTAAATTCATCCCTTAATTCCTCAAAATAGGATTAAAGTCATTCTACTTTAATTTGGTCAAAGCTTCCTCAAAAGCTTGAAGAGACCGCTAGGAGGTGAAAGGATTGTGATTTTAAGCCAAATTCCACCACGGGGTGGTCCTTATGAATGCTCAACCTAAACCTAGCTTCTGTAGGAGCCCAAAGGACAGCAGCCAGCTCTCTTCTGCCTTCCACAGACGTATGTGTCAGTCATCCTGGCCTCAGACAGGGAGGCTTACCTCCTTAGTTCTTCTGAGCCGGGAGAAGGGCCCTGCCCCCAGCACCAGCACACAGCCCAAACAACACTCAAACCCCCGGCTCACCACCTCTGTCCACGGTGCTGACTTCCTGCGGAGAGATCCCATAGGGTAGCTTCACGCCTCATGGTGTGGAGCCTCTGCCCGCCAGAGTGAACTGGGTGTTGGTTCACTTCTTTGCAAAATCAAAAGACTCATAAGAGTGCTTTGTTTTGTTTTCTTGTTTTTTAATCAAAGCTATTTCCCCCAAAGGTGGATCACAAAATTTCCTAGAGCTTAAAAACACCAGCATGTACCTACTCCCACCATTCAGAAGTATGTGAGTCCAGTCTCAGAACGTCCAGCTTTTACACAAAGGACAGTTGTAATTAAAAAGCACTATTGTGAAAATCTAATTCCCTCTGGGAGGGATTGACCTGCCGCGTGTCCAGGGGCAATCGTAGAAAGACATCTCACTTCTCCCTTTCCACGGAGACTCACAGCTGGACCTCGGGTACCTGTGAGTCGGGAGTCTATTGGTTTGGCAAAATGTACTCTCTTCGTCCACCCACATCGGGAGCTACACTACAATCAACCCCTCCTGGGTCTTGTTCTCTCTTTTTCTCATTTAAAACACAAAAAAGAGGTTTTTAATAGAAGGGTTCTTTGCCACCCCCAGCCAAGTCTTTGCAGCTTCTGTAATCACAGAGGTGGGTGATCAGAACAGCAGAGGGGACTTTGTGCAGAGTCTGCACGCATCCTAGCAGTGGGGGGCGTGCTGCCTGACAGGGATTTAATTGGTACCTTTGCATTCTGAAGATAATGCTGCTCCATTATCTACTATTGTTATAAACATTTTATGATTTCAGAAAGAACCATTTCCCCACTATGCCTCTGCTCAGTTCGTTTCATTGTCCCCTTTCTTTGGGAATGTTTACCACTTTCACTGGAGCTGCTGGCTTTCATTTGGGAAACCGATTGAGATCAATACAGGCATTCAGTATCGATCCAAGAGGCAGGAACAGCCAGCAGCTGCTATCTCAGTGTAGTGCTCCCCTGGGCCTCAGGACCCCCAGCCGGCCTCCTCCCCTGGTGGCTCAGTAGCTGCAGATGCCATAGGTTGCTAACTTACAGTAGGAGTGTGTGCTTGGAATAGTCTCACAGAACACATGTCTGCTATGGCATCTGCTCACATCTGCCAGTTCACGTGAGCAAGGGGACAGTGGCTAGGTCACGGAACTCACTGCTGACTTGCAGGTGGAAGCTGTGAAAACAACAGCTAGCGCTCGGAGTTGGAGAGTGGCCGGTCATTTCTGCACATGGGGACTGTGCAGAGATGACCCCGGCTGCAAAGCACAAGAAGAGACTGATTTCCAGGTCATTCAGGCCAAACAAGACTGTCACCCTTATTTTTCACTCTGTGCTGCTATTTTTTCCACACACCAGTTTAAAGGGCGACTAAGCAAGGAAAATCCACAGATGCACAGATGTCCTGTGGGACTTCAGGGATGGTGCCTGGCTTCCCTGAAGCTCACCCGGAGCCCCAAGCTCAGAACTCAGCTTCTCAGTATGCTCTGAGGACCAAGATCTTTATTCACCTAACAGTCATTGCTTGTGAGTCTATGAAGCACAGGGCTCTTGTGATCCCTACTTGAGTAAAATAGACATAGTTCTTATCCTCTGGGGTCTTGCAGTTTATTGGGGAGACTGCACTAAACAAATAAATGGACCAACAAAGAGTTGTGAGATGTGCAGGTGATATAAATACACTAGCATCATAGCAGAAATGCACTGGCCTGGGTGTGACTGGTCACCCACTCAGAAGGCCAGGTGCAGAGGCCTGTGTGTGCAGGTTCCAAGGTGAGGGGGACTCAGTGGGCAGCACAGCCGGAGGCCAGAGCGGTCCCAGCCAAAGCAGCCACAAGAAGAAAAGCCAACAAGCCGGAATCCTACAGAGTCCTCCCAGGAGGGTAGAAGTCTGGACTCTTCTTCCTTGTCAAATAGGAAGTTAAGCACGGGTGCGGCCCGGTGGCCTTCTAAGGTTTGTGACTCCTCTTCAGCTGCAGAGCGAGTGTGGGGAGACCAGCTGGTGTGGGTGTCCCATTGAGAGGGGCGGCAGCTGAGACTCATGCTTGTGGTGGGAAGGAAGAGGTCGAGCGTTGGAGTATGTAAGTGGTGAGCTGGTGAGGCAGCTGTCTTGGGGGAAAGATCCCTGGCTTGGGTTTGTCAGATTCTAAGGTTTAAATGAGTCCCACAGAGGGCTGATGCCAAGCCACCTGTTCGAGGTCACTGGCCACGGACCTGAGAAGCCGTGTACGCGGTCCCCTTGCTGGTCACTTGCTGGTCACTGAAGGGTCTTACTTGTCGGCGTGAGGGGAGAAGAGTACGGCAGGGAAGGATAGAGAGGGTGGAAGGGCGCTTTTGGGGGCGTGCTGGAAAGCAAAGCCTGCTCACGCTCCTTCTCCTCCCCACACCCCTCAGCCCACAGGGCGCACCCCTTCCGATCCCCCTGCACTGGGATTGCACCACGTAATTAGTCCCTATGGCACGCTCTGTGCAGTGTGCCCTCACGGCTCTGTGTGCATCTGTGCGGTACGCTTCAGAAACAGGAGTACCGGGCTGAAACTGACCTCAGGAAATGGGCTGAAGGATGCTAAACTCCAGTTGTGGGCCTGGTGAAAGGCTCAGGCCCAAGTCTTCCGACCCCACAGGGCCAAGTTGCTAGATCTGCTGAATGTTAAAAATCTATTAACAGGAAACTATAAAAACAAAACTGTCTATACTTTCCTCTGACATTATTATGCAGAAAAGGAGCTGCGCTGGGAAATGGGTAACCAGTCCTCTACAGTAGGGAGAAACAATGAACCCCACACACACCCCCGCACATGCAGCACCGAATGTGTTCACTGGAAATTGCTGACTAGTGTGCTTGAGCTGCTATTCCGTGCTGCTCCTTCTGGCACTGGCTAAACTGAGGCACTATGGCTGCAGTGGGCCTGCGATCTGAGCTCTGCAGAGATCAAACGCTCAAGGCAGGAAGTTTTCTGCTGATTTTCCTGGGTGTCTCTTACCATCTCCAGCACTCCGAGAGCACTTCGGAAGCCAGTGTCAAAGATGGCAGATGTTTTTATCAGGAATTACTTATTTAATATCTGATGATGGTGGCCTACCCTGCCGGTTAGACTGGGTTAATAAAATGCATGATGTTAACAAGTTCTTTAGGAGACCCTTGGCCCCACCCCTTAACCCAGGACGGAGCTCCCAGCCTGACCAGGTAAGAGCAGAGTGGAAGGAGCAGCAGGGGCTCTAGGGCAGAGGCACTGGGCTGGAACCACGGCCCTGGCTCCCATGTGCTCGGCCTCTCAGGCCTGTTTTCTCTGCCCCTGAGCGTCAGTGTCACTGTGTGCCAGGCTGATTCTCACAGCACCACCCACTAGAGCTCTCCTCATGGGTCTCAAGCCCACGGTATCATGTCCCTCAGTGACGGGTGCTCATCCTCACCGTGGTTCCCTTTTTGTTCATGATCTAAATCCAGCAAGCGTGGTTTAAATGCCGCTTTGCCTTTAGCCCGGTATCTTTCATTAATTTCAGTGCACATGTGGAGTACCTTCCTCCCAGTGCCCGGAAGGCCAGGTGTGTCTAGGGCCAACCCTGGCCTCTGTTTGAGCTGGCTCTGAAATGCCCCAACATGTGAGGAGTTCCCTCCTTCATTCCCGGGCGGAGCTCGTCTGTCTCACATTTCATTTGCTGTCTCTGTCTCTGTCTGTCTGTCTGTCTGTCTCTCCTTATGAGACATCTGGCTCTTTTGCTCTGATTCTCACCCGACCCATCTGCTCACAAGTAGCTATGTGGGTCATGCTCTACATCAGCACCCAGGGTTGGTAGATTTTCCTTTACCAGACCATGACATTGACTACTGGCCTTTCTCTTCTCTGTTCTGAGAAGCCCTTTCCTTTGGACCCTTTCTCTTGAGTCCCAGCCCTATTCCTCATGAAATCCTCCACCTCTTGAGAGACAGTGACTCAGAGAAATAGGGGAAGACTCTGCTCTGGCTCTTTTCTTCCTCAGTGTCCTGCTGTTTGACAAAGTATCTCTGAAATGATCACACCGAGAAATTCCCTCACCTACTCTCTTCATTTTTTTGCTGGCACCACTAGGTCCCATGTATGATTTGAAATCTTTAAGCAATGAAAACCAAAAATGTGAAGAGTTCATTTCAAAGCCCTGCATTGAAAGGAAATATTTCCTCCCTTTTGCATCTTTATGACCCAGCTAGGCAGGGCCCCTTTTCTGAATTCTGAATTCATGCAGCCACAGCCAAACCTTTTTCTACAATGACCTCACTAGAATGCAGAAATTAAGCACTGGTCGCCACATTAAGAGTTAAAAGGGAAAGGTACTATTAATTTTCCATTTTTAGCCATGAAATTTGCAGCCGTACGCTCATGAGAAGTATTATTTTAACCTTTATATTTCTCTTTACATTACTTTCTGAGACAAAATTAAAAGTTAAAAATTGATGCCTGACATCAAAAGCTCAGCATGCCAAAGGGTACAAGCCATGAAAAAAATAATAAGAAATGGTGGCCTTTGAAGACTTTGGGAATAGAAATATATCAAGAAGCACTTGAATTGTCCATAAAGAGATATTTCAGAGAAATAGCCTGTAAAGATACACGGTGAGGAATGAGAAAATAAGATAGGAGTGCTTTGGAATGAGTCCATACAATTAAAATCACATGAAACATCCGAGGAGGTTTCCACAAACTAATCAAAACAGGTTGCAATAATGTACAGCTATCAGGAAATCCACATTTCTCTTTAATTTATAAATTGTGGGTTTTCTCTGTATCTTCCGTGCTAATGAAACATTTTCCCTGTGGTCGTGATTTCTGCTGTGTAGCAACCCCTTGTGTGCTCTGAGATACCTGGCCTTCATCTGCACTGGGCCCTAGGGTTGGTCGCCAACATGCTTATAAGGACAGAAAGTTCCTGCCCAGGTGTCAGTGCAAGCACCTTTTCAAGAAGCCCCAAGGATGGGGAGAGATAAACATATCTTAAGGATACTGACAACCTTCTGTTTATAAGAAATGTCTGTGTAAATGAGCCCTGAGCAGAGAAGACATAGGCCAGATGATGACTTAATGGGGGAAAAATACACTCATATCCACCCAGGCAAACGACGGCATATCAAATGAGAGGAAATAATACGCACATAATATTAACTCACTTCTGGGTGTTTATGCTGTGTCAGGCACTTGAAACAATTTCTTTCATTTTGTACAACTACTTTCAGTGATGTTGCTCTTTCCATTTTACAGATGAAGATGCTGAGGACAAGAGGAACTCGACATCTCCTGAGACGTCCTAGGACCAGGTAGTTGGTTTTAGAGTCTGCTCTGATGTTTCCATCAGTGCTTGGAAGATCCAGTCTTCTCTTTCCTTCCTCTCTGTCACTGATTTAATTGAACACAGCCCTTGAGAACCATTCCACGCCCCTCCTCACTCACCACTCTCCGAGGCAGACCTGAGGTTTTGGCACTGAGCAGGAAAGTACCCTATCAACTCTCCCTGGGATGCTCGACATCCTGTACTTCAGCCAAGTCCAAAATTAAAATGCTCTCGCTTCTTTCTGTCTTCCTAGCATCATCTAAATAATAAATACTTGTGTGTCTTCACTTTGAAAAATCTCTCCTTTGCTATAAATTTTCTGAATGCTGCAGAAGCAATAAAATTCTTCAAACTCACTTGAAACTTTCCCTCGCTTCCTGCCGCTTCCTTGCTTCCCCTCATTCCTGCCTGGGCAGCACAGCCTGGCAGACAGCCCAGTGGCCAGGGAGCTCAAGTGCTGGGGGGGTTGCTCGCCCACCCCTGGGGCATCTCCCTGCTGACCTGGAGGCTCCCTGTCAAGCCAAAACCTCTACCCATGGCGCCCTTGTGCCACTCTTGCTTAGGACATAGACACCACACACTCAAACTTCTCCAAGTGTTCTTTTATTAGATATTAGCAAATCATAAATATATATATATATATATATATGTATATGTATATACATGGTATGAGGTAGTTGCATAATGTGTGCATACAGTGTGGGACAATTGGGTAATTAGCATAGGCTAATTAACATGCACATTAGGCTAACATACACATCACCTACAGTACTTGTCGCTTACTGCTCCTGCCTAACTGGAACACTGTACCCTTCAACCGACATCTCCCCACTCAGCCTCGGGTAGCCGCCATTCTGCTCCCTGCTTTCATGCATTCAACTATTTCAGGTTCACATGTGACTGAGGATGTGGTATGTGTTCTTCCTGTGCTTCGATTTTATCACTTAGCAACTTACGGAAGCAACCTAAGTGTTCCTAGACAGACGAGTGGAGAAGGAAAATGTGACACACATACGCGCTCGGATACTATTCCATCTTTTGAAACGGTGAGCTGCATCCCTGAAAGTTATGTCATTTGTGGCAACATGGGTGAAGCTAGTTATTGTGAGCACTGTTGCAGTGAACCTGGGGTACAGATGTCTCCTCAACATGCTGATCCCCAATCCTTTGGGTACATATACACAGTGGGACTGCTGGGACATAGTGTAGTCATATTTTTAATTCTCTGAGGAGTCTCTGTACCACTCTTCATAATGGTAGCACCAATTTACATCGCCCCCAACAGTGCTTAGCGGTTGGTTGTTCTCTGCATCCTCATTAACTCTTACTCTTCATCCTTTTGGTAACGGGCAGCTAGCAGGTGTGAGGTGGACTCACTCAGCCAGCTCTGCCTGCTACGTTGCTGCCGTCTGTAGAGCATTCTGAATGTCAAGCCACCTCTTGCCTCATTTCAGCTCAAGTCTCAGCATCTATGTTCATAAGAGTCTTTACTACCTGCTGAGACCTTTCAACTCTAAGGGCCAGGTGAGCTCAGTCAGAAAACATGGCTCAGAATCCAGGACACTGTCTACATCAGAAAAGGCATCCAGAAGGTAGATGCCTTTGCTTTGGAAAATACCTGTTAGGTCCTTCAACATGCCCGCTTCTCCAAATAAACATGGTGCTACTCAGGGATGTGAGCTGGCTTGCAGAAAGAAACTTCCCACTGCTCCTGGCAAGAAGACATGGGCACTTAGGCTGAGCTCCAAATATCATTTTAGAAACACAACAGAAGCAAACGCACACCTCTCTCTCTCTTTCTTTCTTTATTTATTTATTGTGCTTGGAATCAAACTCAGGACCTTGTGCTTGCTAATCAGGTGCTTGCTCCGCTGGGCTATATCCCCGGCCCTCTCTAATTTTTGACTAAGAACGTAGTAGAGGGGTTCTGTTCTCTGGAATCATCTGAGAAGTTCTGCAGTGAGTTTGTGATAATCTTCAGTTCTTTTACATTATGGACTGTGTGGGGCCATATCCATCTTTTCCAAGAAAGAAGACACCTGAGGCTGTCTACCTACAGCCAGCAAGGACTGGTCCCACCTGCACTGCCTTCCCAGGAGTGTGAAAAGCAGCCCGAGGATGTAAACACACTCACAACATACATTCACACTGGCTTATGTGTGCATACTAGGATGACCAGCTCAAGTTCCTTTGCTGCTTTCAGCACTGAAACCCTGATGTTCTGGGAAACCACATGGTCTCAGGCAAGCTAGAATGGTCAGTGACAGGATGCAGATGTATACAGACAGTAGACTTCACACCTCCTCCTTTCTGTAAGCTGCCATCCCCAAAACCAGATGGACACCCACCAGCTGTGACATCATGCCTGAGAAGGAGACAGACAGGCCTCGGACATAACAGGAAGAGGAAGGACAAAGCATATTGTGGTCTTTAGATGTTTGGCCTGCAGTCACATGACTGGGAAGCCTTCATTTCCTTCGTCTCTAAGCCATCTCCCAGTCCCTATCTGCAAGCAGACCAGAGGCACAGTGAAGACTGAGGCCTGCGGGGAGGTGGTCAGCCCTCCCTGCCTCCCTGCTAGCCATATGTAGATGCCGGGATCGAGGCCCTCAGACTCTTTGCACACCTCTGCTTGCTGTTGTGGGAAGTGTTGCTTAGAGGAGACCAACTCTACACTAACAGAAGGAGACCAGACCTGGGACCTGTTTCCAGCACATTCACAGAAAGGGCAATTTGTTCTCATGACCTGATCAAGAGGGCAGAGTGAAATACTAAGGCCAAGACTGAGTCTGGAGCAGCATGGGAGGACTTCAAGGGAGCGGTGGTGTGGGTTGTGGACAGAGAAGGCTGCCCACTTCTCAAGGAGTACTCAGGAGCAAGAGGGCTCAGAGAAGGGAGGAAGGAAAGTGACCAAGCACCAAGCATGCCACTCTCTTTCTGTCATGGAACCAGGGAGGGGCAGCAAGTGTGCAGGTGCCCTGGCTGAGCCCTGCTGGCAGGGTGGATGAGAAGGAACTTGGAACTGTGTGGCTCCATTGGTTGGGTGAACAGATAGAAGGAATTACATGTTCCTTCCACCTGTTTTCATGTATCATCATTTACGCCTACTGTAGGAACCAGCTTTCCTGCCACTGGGACAAAAGGCAGGACACCCACTGTTTAGTGGAGAAGAGGCTCACTTTGACTCACAGATTTGGAGGTTCAGTTCATGGTTGGCCGCCTCCAAGCAGAAGCAGCATGGCGGAAGAGCACAGCTGAGAAAATCTGCTCACCTTATGACAGCCCAGAAGCAGAGCAGGGAAACAGTGCCAGAGAGGAAGGAGCCAGCGACCAGTCATAGACTCCAAGGCCCTGCCTCCATGACCCACAGAGACACACCCAGAAGTGTGCTCTATCAGTCCTCAGGTAGATCTCAGAGGCAATCCATCAAGATGATCTATCACCATACCTACTGCAAGCCAGGCACTATTGTAGGTATTGGGGCAATAAATGAAGTAGGGATGAATGGACAAATCCTCACACTGACACGGGTTCAGAATACATTATTTTCTTTAAATGAAGGGAATTTGAGTCTCCACCATTCCTAGTGACAGAGAGACTGTGCCTCATTTGTGTCAGCTCCCAGAAGTGTTTTGCAGAAGTTCTGGGATGTAGAGAGCTATCAGGACACAGGAGGTTACAGCTTCAGTTGCTCTGTTGCTTTGTGCCTGTCCTGAGCTCCAGGAATCATTGATCAGGTGCCCTTGGGTGCAAGGCCAGTCTGCCAGGTAGATGTCAGGCTGAGATGTGACCAGGGCTGCTGTCCAGAATTCCCCCTCTTCTCCTCCCTGTCCATGTACTGGCCATCTACTGAGACATCTTTTCCTCTTTTCCATACTCAGCTCCATTTCAGGGTTTGAACTCAGTTCCCTTAGATTCTTTTCACTTCTCAGCCAAGGTCTTTCCCTTCTACGGCCTTTGCACTTGCTACTTCCTGGACTAAAAAATGTTCGTACATGGATTTTGCATGGTTGTGTCCTCATGTCAATTGTTGACTTCACCAAGGAGCCTTCCCTGGTCACTAAATCTTAATGGTCTTCATCCCTCACCACTTACTGTCAGATGCTGTTTGTTTTTCTTTGTCATAAAATATTTCTTCATCCTAGCTATTGGGTTTATGTCTTCATTTTATGTCATTTTCCACTGAATTTATGAATGTGAAAGCAGTGCCTTGTTCACTGTGGAATCCCTGGTGACCTTCTGTGCCTCTGCACACACAAGGTGCTCAATAATTACCTGTATAATAATAGCTCAAGTTCTGTCTCCTTCCACACCAAGTTCCCTTCCCTTAGCGTCCCTAGCCCCTGACTCCTAGAAGTCTCCCTGACTATGCACAGTGACTGACTAGAGAAATAGGCCTTTTCTTCCATTGCTGAATCTCATAGAATATATCTATTTCTATCTTAATTAAAAAATAAGAAGAGACAATAAAATGCACTGTTACAGATTGGATGGGTAAAACAATTGGCTTGACAGTAATCTAAGAATTTAATTATAGTAAAACATGCCCATGTAATACACATACTCAGGAAGAGAGAGTTGAAGAGTCCAATAAATCATTGTTTTTAAAAACAGAAGAAGCCTTTGTAATCGTCCAGTTGCTGCTGATGAGGCCATAAAGAAGCTATAAGCAGCCTCGGTGCCATGCACCACAGGCTTTAATGGGCAGGCGTCTCTTTATGGCTGAAAGCTGCCTGGGAAAGGGCTCAACTATGTGATGATTTGTCTCCATTGGAAGGCAGTTGCCGGGCAGGGGATGGGTAGTGAGATGGCTGTTCCTGCACATCTCTGAGCAGACATCTAAAGGAGCCCGCAGAAGAGTGATACTGGGCAGGGGGCGGGGGCACCCACCCTGGGCAGGGACCTGGGTGGGCAGGGCCCACAGAAGGCCTGGTTGTCCTTCATGTATGTGCTGGGGACTGAAGATACCTTTTGGGGTCCACTACCATGCGGGGTGCATGTGCCAAAGGAGCTCCTTAAGCTTTCTGCTCAGCACTGGCTTCAAGCACCAGCCCCATAGAAAATCCTGTGTGCCTGAAGATCTTTCCACTACTGCCCTCTCCTCCCCGTCTACCACATTACCCTGGTTAACCTTCCTCGGAGCCATTATGCTGTGAAGTATGCTGTGTGAGGACTGACCCACACACTGTCATCTCCCATTCAAATGTGCTCACTAGGAGGGCAAGCCTGGCCTCGCCACATCCAGAACCGTGGACAGCGCCTGGCTCCTGGTCACCCTGTGTTAACAATAGGCAGGGCTGCTCCTTGTGATTCACAGAAATGCTGAACTCCCCCTTAAAGAAGTGAGAGTGCTGATAAGATTAGTGAGTCCTATTTCTGTGAAAAGAAGCTGTTTATTGCTATAGAACAGCCTTGCCTATCCTATCCTGACCAATAAAAATCATTATTTTCTTCTTTATGTGAAGATAATTAAAGTACAACATAGAAATTCACATATCACAGAAATTAGTGGAACTCAGCCAAATTCTCATTACTAAAAGATTTGTAATATTTAGGAGACTATCCTCATATCTTTCCAGGGTACATATGCATATAATAATTTGATGATTAAGGGCCTTAAGGGTCTGAAGGTCAAGTAGGAATTTAAGTATTTCTAAAGAAACCAAAGCTTAGTAAGAATAATAAAAATGTGGCTTGTTCTCCATCATCTTTGCTAAACTTGGTGCTATGAGGTTCTACCCCTTCATGGGACAATTGTGCTGGCCCAGCCCCTGTGTCTGAGCAATGAAAGTCTCATGTTTTCCCTTTGGGGAATCTCCATTCACCCACCATTGGTTCAGAAGATCTAGGAGGGAGGCTGATTCCAGTCCCCGCCATGAAAGAACCAATCTAGTCCTAGTATAGCACCCATTTCTAGCCTAGCAGCCACTTTGTCCAATTTCCTTAACTACTGGAATTTGTTACAGGAAGGGCACAACTCATCTATCAATCAGGTGACTGATGGGACTTGTGCTAGGCTCTTTTCTTGGGATAGACTTTCCGCTGGAACAATAAGTGGTAAGAGGGGGCATGGAGATGATGTGACCATCTTTTCTACAACCTGAGGAAACTGACTCCAAACGAAATCAAGAAAATAAACACAAACCTGCCCATGGAATTTGGGCACTTGAACCTGATCTGATCCTATGCTGTTAGCTCGTGAGAGTCAACAGTCTCCTGTTACTAATAAGCCAGTTTTTGTGAGGTTTCTGCCATTCATAACCAAAACAGCCCTTACTGGTACACCTGTCTTTTATGCCTCAAATCTTGGCTTTGACAGCAGCTTACGATGCTGAGTCTGGGGCTGTGTGCTGAGGTGGTACTGAGGGGTGGCTAAAGTTCCTGCAGGTGTTCATCCACTAATAATTGAGCCCAGTGACTTGGGCTTCTATGTGCTGTCACTGGGGCCCATCACACACAGGTGGCTTCATGCAGCAGATGGTGACTGAGCCCTAACTGACAGCAGTTGGTCTGCTCCACCTTCTGCTTGTCTCCCAGGATACAGAGACCCCACTTGGGGGTTTTGGGAGTCTGTTCAGAGCTTCTCCTGCCCAAGCTGTTTCTCGCATCAGACCCCTGTAGTGGGAAAAAGGCAGATAAAAAAACCCTGACTTAGGCTTCAGCTTTGTCTTTTTTTATTGTATGTAAAAAATAAAACAAAATTTCAATACAAAATAATAGGAGAATAGCAACAGTTAATACACTGAGTGTTGTTATCTTCAATGTAGTTACTCAGAGTGTAACACATGGGGCATAAAAACTTCTCCAGACTCTATTAGCACAAACCTTTCTTTTCAATGAACTAAGAGTAGCCAGTAGCATAACTATCTTGTCTTTTTTTACCTCTTCCTTTCCTTCCCCCTTTTCTCCAGCCTAGTTCCTCTTTCTTTCTGAACAATTTCTTCCCATTTCACAATATATATGGTACATTTTGGATGTTGCAAGGAATTCCAATAGGAATTAGAAAATAGAAAACTCTTCCCCCGAAAAGACACAGAGTTTTGTGATTCAAATGACTGTGGGAAGCTCTGGTTTACACAAAGTCTAGTAGCTTTCTTAGCTGGGGGAGCACGGTTCTTCTGACAGAGATGCTGTGACTCTCCAGGAAACGAGGTAGGCAGCTTCCACCCACCTCACCCACCGGAGGACCCGGCTTGGAGAGCACAGCTTAGGGTCACACATCCTGCCAAGGACACCCGGGGAATGTCTGAAGAACAAAGATGCCAAAGGGTCTTCTCCCCAGCCTGGGCTGAGTTTGTAGCACAAGTACCAGGGTTTCCAGGCTTCTTCTGCTCATTTTTAAGCCTCCCAGGGGCAGACGGCTGTGTGTCTGTCACGCTGGCTCCCTATCTTCAGCACAGACCACAGTGCCGGTGCTCACTTGGCACCGGATGAGTGCTCGCTGAGAGACAAGACAAGCAGCACGCAGAGGGGGCTGTGCCCTGCGTGTCAGCGTGGAGACAGGTGAGGGAGTAAGCTGGAGAGCTTTCTGTGGCTTCCCGAAGGCTGTGATGCAAAGGGAAGGATTGTTTGCTCTTCCAGTGGCTTTAGAAGACAGAACTGGGGTCAATGGGTGGGATTTTTCCTAGCAGAGGAATTCAGCTCACAATCTAAGAGGCTTTCCTCATAGTTGGCAGCAGCTCAATAAACCACAGGCTGCCTCCAGAAGTGGGGATTATTTCAGGATTTATGCCTCAGATACAGGCCTGCCCTCTAGACTTTCAGTGGTAAGTCTCTGCGTCTATACCCATGTTGAAACAACCATGAGTTCTTCCACTACAACTTCTTAATCTGTGATTTAAGCTGTTCCCAAGCATCAGTGGCACTGAACTCTGTACTTCTCGAGCCCACTTCAAATATTTGAAATTATTGGCCATAGTTAGTGTTTGCCCTGACAAGCTCTGAGTCCATACCCTTGGGTATCACTTGGTTTCCTCTCATAAATCATAAATTTGTATCCTATAACAATAAAGTAATGTAATAGAGTGGTTGGAAGAAAAACGTCTTCGATGTGCAGTGTTTGTTTACCATGACTGCTTTCTTGGTATAATACAGAATCTTGTGCTGGGTCACCCTGGGGCACAACCTGAAGAGAGGCTTCCTAAGAAAGTACATTTAGGGAAGGGATGCCTGGGGATCCTGGCTGAGGAAGGAAGGCAAGCCCGAGGTGGAGGAGTCAAGCTGGAGTGTGACCTCGGGTAAAATGTGGCCCCCGGGAAGATCCTGGAGTCTGAGCCTCACCCGAATTGTCAACTTCAGAGACAAGGCCCAGAATTTTCACAGTCACTTTGTTGGAAGCTGCTCTAGCTCTTCAAACACACGTGTGCACGTGAGAGGCAAAGATCTCGATGTCATGAAGCTCGCTCTCAAATGCTCTGCAGCAAAGAGAACCAAAAAGGGAAAACAACGTGTGTGCATACATACACATATAAGCTATTCTTCACAATGAAATCCACATGTCTATAGAGATACTTAAAACACACAAATGTGGCAAATGGATATTCAAAAGGGTGAAAATTTATTTCTTTTTTTTTTTTTTTAAATTTTTTTTTATTTTAAGGATAAAAGGAGGGAAACATTAACAGACATACAACATTTTACAACATATCACAAGCACAATACAGACAATACAGAGTTCCAGACAAAGT
>NW_004955528.1:3375252-3419061 GCF_000276665.1 Chinchilla lanigera | reverse complement strand
CCTGGCCTCCGGGATTGGGTGCGGCCTACCTGGCTCTGTGCGCGGTTTTCGGCTGGGAATCGCGGTGGTATGAGTCCGGCCCACACTCGGACCCAGGAGCCCTGCCGCTCCCGGAGAACTGGCTGCCTGGGCGCAAGGCGCGGGGGGCTTGAAAATTTATTTCTTCAATTTTTTCTATGGGTTTGAAATTTTCAAAATAAAAAATGAGAGAAATTAACCATGATTCCATCTCCTGAAAATAAACACCTGAAGCACTCATAATACTTTTATTTTGGTCTACAGAATTTTCTTTAGAGACCACAGATCAGTGGTAGTTATTGCATTTGCCCAGGAAGTTGCTGGATGAATAGGCACTTGCTACAAGGGATTCATTGAAGAAGGCAGATCTGCCAGGGGTCATCATGGAGCCTGGGGACCCAGACATCTTAATGTTGTCACCACGTGGCTCTCCTTGGCTTGGCAAACAGCCCCTATAGGCCTGGCTAACCTGATCCCAAGCTGATATCACCTACATGGCATTCTATCTGTGATGGTGCAATTTTGCTCATCATTGTGCACATTTATTATGAAGAGATTTAGTGACCAAGAGCAAAAAAAAAACATAGAGACACCTGATTCCTCTCCAGGCTGCTTTGGGCTCTCTTCTGGTTTGATCTTAAAACACAAACTCTACAAATCTGCTATGTCTCATTTCTTGTTTTTGTGGTGCCTCTTCAAGACCCTTTTGCCTTCTACATCTGCCAACTTAGGCCACTTTATTTCTACCAACTGAGAAATCTCTACTTCCTCTGATCAATGATTTCCTTTTCACAAATATCCTCCTCTGCTGAGAACTTGTCTGTTTCCACTTTGTAATCCTCCTTGTGCCCTTGTAGGAGGATCTGTGAAAGTGTGTGTGTGTTTGTCATTACTATAACCAATATCTAGCCGTATCATCAACTTATGAAGAGGAAAAGCTCATTTGGTCTCATTGTTTAGGAGGGTTCAGTCCGTGGTTGGATGGCCCCACTGCTTTGGGCCTGTGGTGAGGCAGCACATCATGGTGGGAGTGTGTGGAAAAGCAAAATATCTCAGGGCCAGGAAGCAAAAAGAGAAAGACAGAAGCTGGGGTCCCAATACAACTTCAAAGACGTTACCCCAGTGACCTCAAGATCTCCCACTACGCCTCATGTTCTAAAACTTCCACCATTTTCCAATAAAGCCCAAGCCTTTAGCACATGGGGCTTTGGAAGACATTCAAAATCCAAGCTACAGCATTGTATAACCAAGAACAGCCCCATCCAACATCCCTCCTAGGAAATTTGCTTTCCTACTGCAGTAGCACATCTGTCTACCTTCTACCATCTCTCTTTGGGTAAAATGAGCAAGCTTCTTAATGCCCACCAACTGGTACAGCTCTCTCGGTGGACAAAAGACAGCATGCATTATGCTGTATTACGTGTAGCACTGAGGAGTTTAGGTGACATAGACTCTCGGTACTCAGAACAACGGGGAAACACTGCCTGTGGTAACCCTCATGCCACAGATGTGATGTAGGTGGACAGGTGACTGATCTCCTTCCTCTGCAGGAGGGGCTGTGGTCCAGCTGTTCAAGCTATCGGGCCCCATCTGCCCACCTGGAATCTGGCCATACCTACTGTCCTCCATGGCCCTGCTCAGGGACTCGCTCCAATCCTGGCCAATGGCTCTTCCTCTGTATGTGAGTTCTACTCCCTGTCTGTGTGTCACTGGACAGTGAGCTAAGCCATGCCCCTGTGTGCAGCCTTTTAGAGCTCATGGGTACTGAGCACAGCAGAGTGTGAGCTCTTAGGGAACAAAGTTGCCTCTTGAACTTCCTAGTAAATCTCAATTGGCCACTTAAGTAGTAGATGCTCAATAAATGTGATAATTAATTTTCTGAGAATTCTATGACACTGCCCTAAGAACTGTCAGCATTGTTAGTGCTGTTCATGCAATAAGGCCAGGTTGTTGTTCAGAATAAAATAATAATTTCCCACTGCTCAAGCAGGGTATTACGGCTAGACATGTCTAGACAAGAGCCTTATTATTTAACAGTATGAAAACAAAACTCTCTGTTGTTCAGGAAAACTATTTTTTAATTTGACTTCCTGTCTGCAAGGGAAGAGGCATGGACAGAGGCACTTGGTGAAGCCTCACTGACCATGATTTCAACAGCACTGCACAGCCAGAGATATGCAGCACTCAGCTTCCAGTGTGGCCTTCAAGACAAGAGCAGACAGTACTCTCTCTGATGACTGTCAAAGCCACTGTGAGCACAGGAAGGCAGTGGGTAAGGAGACTCTTTCTGGATATGCAGCCTCCCCACAGCTCTGGCTGCAGACTCTGGGCCCATGTAGATTAAGACAGAAACCATGCAACAGCCTCAGAGTTGGTTTTATTTCCCTAGATGGTGTTCCACACTGGGAGTTGAACAATGTCTTGGATCCAAAAAGCAGAAAAAAAGGAAATAAAAAAAGACATTGACAAAGGTTTCATAAATTCCAAAATTATACACATTCCCCATGGCTCCTTCCATCAGTGTATTACTGGATCAACACTACCCCCGCCACACACACACACCTGGAGGATGGTAGGGAGAGACAGAGACCATCCACAGCTAGATGTTGGCCACGCTCTGTGTATGTCCTGAGTCGTTCCAGCTTAGTCTTCAGTATGCAAATATGCTTTGTCCAGACTTCTGGGACTCCACATTGGAACTGCAAATCCTTATTTCCAGTGGCTCCAAGCATGGGACCCTGATCACCACCAGCAGCAGCAGCAGGTACCCTGGGAAGTTTGCCAGTTGCATTTTCTCAGCTTGCCTGCAGTCTTCTGAGTCAGGGGATCCTGGTGTCTGCCCAAGTCTGAGGACCCCAGGGATACACATTCCACAATACCCTTCTCTTACTCTTTTTTACAGTGGGCTCTAAATTTCTGGGTTAACTGAGCTAGTCTAAATTAGCTGAAAATTAGAGGAGAAAAAGATGCTATTATGTAAATGGAAGGCCATTCCACTGTGTGGTCCTGAGGGCCTCGTCCAGGCAGGAAATGTAGCAGCCAAGGAAATAGGAGGGGGGAGGCTGAGCCAGACTGGGTGGATCTTCTTGTTCCAGGGTACATGCCCATGGCTGTTCTTAGTAGCAAGATGTGCCCTGCATTTCTTAACTTCTTTGTATCATGGTATCTTTTTTTCATAAATAACAATCTATAATACTTTATGGAGCTGTTGGAGGACTCAACTGAGTAAAGCATGTAGATTCTCACCTGGTAAGGATGAAGTGTTGGTTGTTGCTGATAGTATTATTTGTATGAATTAATTTTCTTTGGTCTATTATTAATATAACTCAACACTGGTCTTCTCTTTAATGTCAACATGTCAAAAAATAAACTCATCACCATCCTTCGTGTCTCAATTAGGAATGTGATCAGATTTAAGGGACAGACACTCAGTTTGAAGAAGCGGGAAGGGTTTTCCCTCTCATTCATGAGCCTGAGGGTTTGTTGCAGATATGTTTTGATGACCCTGTAATGGCACTGTTCTTATTTCTTTTTAGGTCTCCCAGGCTAGAACCAGGTTGCTGGGTCATTCGTGATTTAACAGGTCTGCTGAGGACAGGAGCTTGCACTACTAACAAGTCTTCAGACACTGTTAGTGCTGCTGATGAGGGCTGAGGACAAGGCCCCAAAACCAACCAGGCCACACCATCAAAAGTGGGGAATATTGTAGCTGGGGGAAAATCACTGAGTCATCAAGAAGGAAGGTAGTGATGGACATCCTGTCCCACTGGCGGTGTGCCTCATCTTCGAGCTGACTTCATCTCCTGCTCTCCCTTTTGCTAACACAGCCATAGTTTATCTCCACATCCCCCGAATGATGTAGATGGTGATGCAATCAAGAGTGACCATGAGGATGTTCTGAGAATGCTCATTTTGGGGAGGATATTTTGAACAATGCTGAAACCAAACCGTGGCTTCTCCCTCTCAGAAATGGGGAACTGTGGAGCAAGCAGAGCGATACCACCCAGGGAGTCCTGAGGCAGCCTTCCTCTCCCCATTCCTGGGCATCTGAGCCAGCGCTGTAATGACCGAGGGCCCTGACACCTCAGAGGAGCCTTCTTAGGAAGTTGAAGGTGAGACCAAAGCTTCATTCTCAGAGACAAAAATCTCCTTGTAAAATACAAGTTTCCATAGAGCCCTTCCAAATTGAGAATGGATCAACATCTTTTCACTGAATCCCAGATAATGCAGGCCTAATAGAAGTTTGTATTCATTAGACACAGATCCTACGTCAGGCGCCTTCACATGATTTCCATAACACACTCAGTCTTTTCAAAAACCGTGTGAAGAAAGTGCTGGCGTCATCCCCACTTGTAGCTAAGAGAACTGAGGTGCAGAGAGGCTAAGGATTGCCCAAAATCACAGTGTGTAAGTGGTTAAGATGGATTGGTCTGAATTCAGCACTGTTTTGCTTTGAGATGAAAGGTCTTGGTCGGCATCTTGGAGGAATATTGTAGGAGAAGTCTGTGTTTTCAAATCCTGGATTCAAGGAGCATGGGGGAGACATCCCCCTGGGAGAGGATCATGGGGGAGCTCACAGATTCACTGCTTGGTGACAGACATACTCACCAAGGCGGGGAGCTTCCGGCCTCTGTTCTGCTACTCATCTCTCTGGGGTACAATCTGCTCCTCCCCTCTGGGTTCCTGGCACTGGAAGCTAGCTGCTCCATGTCCCTTCATGAGAAAATGAGCCTGGCAGTGAGCATAGTCAGCACAGCGAGGGCCCTTTTCCCCTTCCTAGGTGCTTGTCACCCTTAGAGTCAATTGCTTATTCACAGGAGCCTGGCGGTGCTGATGTAACTCAGCTGGTGATGATGTTGGTTGTTACTTGACCAGCAGCGACCGCTGGTCCTATGCAGCAGCTTCATTCTGCCAGTCCTAATGTTGTAATCATGCAAACCCAAATCTTATGAAATTCATTTTTTGCAGTAGAAAAGGATTTTGCTTTGTATACATATGACAGAGAGATAGATGATGGATAACTAAGTGCTAGATAGATACATCAGATAAATACATAGATTGTACATAAACAGATTAAATAGATGGCAGATAACTAGAAAGATGATAGATAAATACATAGATAGACAGACAGATAGATAGGTAGATCATATAAGAGCAAAATACCAAGTTACTGCCCCCACTTGGACCCTTCTGATCAGCAGGAATATTCCACAGTGACCTCCAGTGATTGTCAGCACTTTGGTGCCACCTAGAACGTCATCGTCTGTTGGAACCCAGGTCTTTGCCTTCTCTGAAATGTCAGAAGCTCTTCATCAAAGTGCTGCGCTCAGCCTAGGGTCACTAAGGAAGAGCCACAAGGCGTTGCCCTCATAGACTCCGCACTCCAGCTAGGAAAGTGGACGTTTTCACTTACGTACACAGACCCAGAAGGGTCCCGTGAAAGGCAACTCTGTTGAGGGGTGGCGAGAAAGCATCCTGGACAGTGGTGGGTGTGGCCCAGGCAGCGATGGTACTCACGCTGGCCACTGCAGGGTGGACACAGCAGCAGAGAAGGGGACGTCACCCTTGGTGGGAGAGAGGAGGTGACAACTCGGTGTTTGAATGCCCCAGGCAGGAACAAATGTGAAGTGCTGAAGAAGGTGTAGCTGCGGTAGGTCACATGTCATGCTTCCAGTGCTGTGGACATCTCCTGAATCAGTCTTATCCTGGGGAGAGGCACCATCTCCCGAGAAAGGGGGGGAGAAGGCCAGACCCTGGCTCTCCTGCCTCCGTGTTCTGTGATGGGACTGCCATGGATGCAACTCAGAGCAATGCAGAACTCCACCACCGTATGGGCGATGGTGGGGGCTGAGGCCTCTGCTGGCCGTGGCCTTTGCACTAACTCCCACCTCTTCCAACTTCGGCCACCTGAGCAGATACCGTGCTGGACTGCCCGGGGCCATGATGTGGGGGAGGGCAGTGTGGGGCCAGGCCAGGGAGAGCATGCTGGATTCCCCGCAAGCAGGGCACTGGGCCATTAACCAGAGACAAAGCCCTTAGAAGCTTTTAACCCTGGGCAGGGGGCATGGAATAAGGCCACATACGCATCTTACTACTTCCTGGAGCATAAAGGGTTAGAAAGATAGACCTGGAAGGACAGGTCTATTTTCTATTTCTTTTGAACATCTGGAACACTGAAGAGTGTTAATTTTTAAGCGGCCATTAGGAATGATGAAAGAAGCTGGTTATCCACTTAGAGGATGATTATCAAGTTTCAGCCTGCATGAAGTCAATTTTTATAGCTTGCTTCTGACCCCCCGAAATGCAGAGTTTATAATGACAGTTCGGGTAATGCTTTGAGTTCGGTGGAGTAGCAATAAAGAAATCTATGTGAAAAAGGCTTCTTATTCCTTGCTAACTCCTTCTCTCAGCAAAATTTCACTTTGAGTGTCTTTTCATAATAAAATAATTCTGCATTCCAGCTGAGAACGCCGTGCATTCACTTGCTAGTCCTGTGGCAAAAGCCTGTTTTTTCACTCTTGGGCAGGATTTGCTAATGGGTACTTTATTGCTAAGTGTGTTGTCCCTTTGGGAGAGAAATAATTTCATCCCAGCACATGCCCTGTCTCCAAGTTGACTGATCAGTGCTGTTATTATGCTCATAGAAGTCGTTCATAAGCTTTGTAAGTGACGTGCCAATGCCTGTCCACCTTCCCCAGGTAAAAGAGAAAAAGGCTAAAAGCATGAAGCTGTATCTCTTGGGACAGGAGAGACTTCTTCACCGCACATCCACCAAGTCCATCTCACAAGTGCTCTGTGTCCTGACCCGCCCCGTTTGCAGCTTTTACGTGCACATCCCCAAAGTCAGCTTCGCCACTAAACGAGAGCGCGGAGGAGGAAGTGGGGAGAAGTTCAAGCACCCGTCTCACCCCTTAGCTGCTCTCAGACTGAGGGAATCTTGCTCGGATTCTGAACCTTCGTTTCCTCACCTGTGAACAGTAATGATATTTAGTTCCTAAGATGCCTGTGGGAATTCAGTGACGTAATGAGGTATGAAAATCTCTGAGCCCTGTCTGAATACACAAGAGACCCCCACCCTCTGTTATTTGTGTTTTGCGTTCACTACTAAGTGCTATTTTGTGTTTGAGACTATTTCTTTTCACCTTGACTGTTAATCACAAATTCTTTTGGGGGCAAAAGTAACATCTGTATCTTCCTTTTCCCTTTTACTCAAAACCTTGCTGACTTTGTTAAAATCCAAATTTGCCTGGAGTTTACTTGTTTCATGCTTAGCTGAGTCCTTACAGTTGGAGGCTCCCCATGGGAAGCCATGTATGTTGGGGAATTGAAGAAAACTGCTGCGGGTGAAGGAGCTCATGCCCAGGGGGAGACCCCTACCTAGGGAAGAGGCAAAGTAGGTCAAGGTGCCTACTAATCCAAAGCTCTTCCTTCTCTATAAGGAGATTCTGCCATCTTTCCTGTACTTTTGGAGGTCTCTTTCCCAGAAGATAATTCTGGAATACAATGTGTGGGTTTAGATTTCAGCTGGTCTTGGAGCAGGTCAGTAGAGTGTTCCTGGAGCTCAGTTCCAATGAGAACAAGTGTTCTGCTCACAGTTGTAACCTCCCATTGGGCCACACGGAGTTGCAGGTACACTCCTCCTGCCCCCACAAAGCCAGCTGGAGACTTCTTGCTGGTGACTGGGGACAGAGACCCAGTAAGACATGTGCTGCCCTAATCGTTGCCAAGACACTTGTGTAATCTCTCAGGCACCAAGAGGATGTCCCGCCTTCGGGTGGGTAGTCTCACTCCTGACCATGGAAAGACTGGCAATTGCTCTGACATTTCTGATGGTCTCTCTGATCTTCTAAACAAGTGGCCAACTGGTGACCCTTATCCCCAACTGGGGGACACTTGATGGCATCCAAAGAGAGTTTTGGTTGGCACAAGCAGAAGGGGGAGCCAGGGAGGATGAGGCTAGGATGCTGTTACACATCCTACGAGGCACAAAACACCCCTACAACCAAGGATGACCTGGTCCCAAATGTCGATCACGCAGAGTGTGATAAAACCTGCCCTGCATTCAAAAACAAAAGGATGAACATCAGGAATAGACTAGTGTGTCAAGAAAATTAACTTGACTGCATATCTATTTTAAAAATACCCCAGCACTGAAACATCGCCACATAGGCCTCTGGATTTAATTACCAATTTGTAGGACATGCAAGACAGCCTCAAGAAGGTATCCTGTAAAATCGAGACTGGCAGTCTCTAAGACATGTGCCTTGCCTCCTATCTATCTACTATCTATCTATCTATCTATCTATCTACCATCTATCTATCTATCTACCATCTATCTATCTATATACCATCAAGACCATCAAAAATGTGTGCCTCAGGAAAAGAAAAGCTTGTAAATATTACAATAGTAAATTTATTGAGGCATCATGAGAGTAATATAAGTTATCTTTGGCCTGTCTAAAATTATAAGAGGTACTCCAAGTGGTGGCCATTAGCTTCCAAACATTTATTAATGGAGTGAACTGCTGAAGTGTGTATACATTTTAGGGGGTATATATATATATATAATTTTATTTGCAAAACCTACAGTAAAATATGTAGATGATTAAGGAGACAAACACCCATTGGATATTTTACAGTGCAAGAATGAATTATTTTTAGTTTAATACAGAGTTGCAGTTAAGTACAAAGAAGAAATACCTTTTAAAGATATATTTTGACACATCTAGAGATGAATTAATGTTTGGATTTTGCTTCAAGGTAATAAGTAGGAGCTCTGTGATTCTGGACAGACTGTACTGATGGGAGAAGATTCCAGCTGATGAATGCAAGGGACTCATTATTCGATTCTGCCTTTGTCTGTGCAATCCTCCACAATATGTTTTTAAAAACAAGTAGTGGCCCCAAACTACAGAGATACACCCACCAAAGCCTAACGGCTAGTGCGATGGTACTTAATATAGGCAGGTACTTTCTGTATATGTATACTGATAGCCTCCACGGGCTTCCATGGTGACACTGAGACACCGGGTTTCCGTAATTATCTGTGGACATGTGCCAGGTAGTGCTGGGGTAGAAATTTCAGCTCACATCCTTCCAGTCCAATTCCTGGCTCTTTCTGCTCCACCACACTGTTGCCTGCTTCCCTGCAGAACACAGGTGGGGTAGTGCAGGGCGGGTGGAGCATTTGCACCCTGCAGGTGTGTGTGCTACTCAGCTCGGTGCGTAATCTCTCCTTGTCAACTGGTATTTGGACAGCTGAGCTCAGGAGCCACAGCATAGCCCCTGATTTCTACCCTGGCAATTGCAAACTAATTCCAGGTAGGAAATATAAACATTTTCCCCATGGAGAAGAGCTGTTTTCAGCTGATTATGAATTGGAAAGGCTGGCAGCTGTTAATATTGATGGTTATTCCTTGAAAAATGACTTCTAGGTACCACTAATCAATGTCTCTCAGAGTGAAGGATGGAGCCCTGTGCTCTCCGGGAATCTTCACCTGCATTTATAAATATATGCTCTACAGGACAGATGGGAAAAGTGAGCCAAAGCATTGGCATGATGATCTGTTATTCAGAGGGATAAAGCAACTATTAGCTTCTATGTCGGACTTTGAATTTACAAAATTCCTTTAAGAAAAAAATAAAGCTGGAGGTTGCAGCAACTTCCCTCCAGCTACTTGATGTTTTACTCAGCATGCTGAAGTGTGCTCCTTGGCACGGAGTGGAGAGTGAGCGAGGGGCAGGACTGTCTTCTCTCACTTGGTAAATAAGTAGCTTGGCACCCGCCTGGCAATACTGGGTGACTTGAGGCCAGGCTGAAATAGTGTTTGCAGGGCTGCGTTTCCTGGAACCAGTGCTTGCTGGGACGGTGCTGGTGATGAGCCCACTCAGCCTGGACTCCACGTGAGACAGACGGGGGCTTTGGGTTCCCCCTCCTCAGAACCCCTCCTGGAAACCCAGGCCTGGCGAGGTACGCACAGAAGGAAGGTGGTCTTCTCGGCCGTGTGCATTCCCCTCCCCACTTGGGAGTAGGTGTGCCCTGTGACTTTCTTCCAGTACCCGAATATGTCCTCTGCGATTGTGTTACAAAGATTACAGAGCATATCTGTGGTGCTGGGAGAGTCTGATCCTCTCACTTTGATAGAACACTTACCTGCTGCGGACCCTCTCCTGGCAAGCACCTCGGGGTGGCCTCTGGCTGAGGCAGCAGGAAACAGAGACTTCAGCCTGACAGCTGTCCCCAACCATCTGAGGTCAGAAAAGAACCCTTCTTGCATCAAGCCTGGATATGAGACTGCAGCCCTGGTCCATGCCTTGCCTGCACCTTTGGAGAACCCCAAGGCAAAGGACCTGGTTGAGCCGTGCCTGGACTCCTGACCCACAGGTATACGAAGCAAGGAACGTGTGTGGTGTTAGGTCGGTAAGTGGGGGTCCATTCCCGCACACCAATAAGTAACTGACACACACAAAGTAACACTGAAGGTTGCTGTGGTGGCCGATGGCGGGCCTAGGATTTAAATTAATTTCTCCTGACCCTTTTTGAGAGTTTGCTCATGGCAAAAAGTTGAAACTGTAGATACAAAGCAAGAAAAAGAGGTGGTGGGGTTGGTGATGCAAGTAGAACTGAATTAGGAGGAAAAGCTTGAAGAGGTAGTGTAGCACTCTTCCACTGTTTGCATTTGTTTTTGGAATGGAAGTTGTCTCAGGAACCGATAGCATATCACAATATCACAAGCACTTAAGATGGCCTATAACTTTTCAGAGCAGTAATTTATTTCACCCTCAAAAGAACAATATGAAGTGAGTATTATATTATTATGCTTGAAAGAAAACTGTTCAAAGAGATTAAGCAATTTGAAACATTTCATATATGTAGTAAGATGGAGTCTGGGCTTTGAGCAGAGATCATTCTAAGCCCCAGTCCTGACCTGAATCCCCCAAACATTCTAATCGCAGTCAGCCTGAGTAACAGAAAACTGCCTGGAACACCGGTACGGAGTACAGCTGGTTGTATTTTAGTGGAACAGAAACATTGCTTCTTTTTTTTTTGGTTTTTCTCCGGTACCGGGAACCGAACTCACGACCTTGCGCTTGCCAGGCAGGCACTTTTGCCGCTGAGCTAAATCCCCAGCCCCAGAAACATTGCTTCTGATAGGGGTGTGGAGAGAGCACAGCCTACTAAGGACCCTCTCCTGGCAAGCACCTGGGGTTTGTTTGGAACAGGTAGAGATGCAGACACAGAAATGATTGCCATAGGAAGATGTTCTTTGTATGTTCACAGTTTGTTGGACCAGAAGCAGGTGCACCATCATGCTTGCCTGAGAGCAACCACCTCAGGTTTTTGCCTGAGGTGAGCAGGGAGAGAGGGAGAGAGAGAGAGAGAGAAACCCAGGTGGGAGCCCCTACTGGTTTTCTCATGGGAAGGAATGGGAGAAGTAAGCTGCCTTACCCTTGGATGGTGTGAATAATTTCATCAGGCTCTGAGTTGGTGGGGGACTGTGCCTACTGGCCTAACACTGAGCACCGTGGAGATCAGGGCAGAGGGATAGCTTCTTGGTCTACAGGAACCTAAGAAAGGAGCCAGGTATGCACAAGAACTTAGGGATGTCTTGCTAACTGAGGGTGCACAGAAGCAACTTATTACTATTGCTAGGAATCTACTAACCCTAGGAGAGGGAGCCCTCCTCTAGCTCCACAAGACCCAACATCAGGATACAGAAAATATAGTTAATAAAGCTGTTACTAACCTCAGTAAGCAGATGACAAATAACTAGCAATAGTTAAGGTAGTAAGACTCTTCGTACATCACAAATAATCCTGTAATACTATTCTTCCTTATCTTCAGCCTCGGATCTTTGGGGCGAAGGCACTGGTGTGTCACTGTTACCTCAAGCTCAGATAAAAAGACAACACTCCAGTTCTTCCTTCCTCTGAAGCACTGAATTGTGTTTACACTTTTGGGAAACCACAGTGGAAGGCTCACCGCGCATATTTGCAATTCACGTGTGTTGAGTTTCTTTTACTGCTGTCCCTATTTTTTCGGTCTTAAATACAATCATCACCTTCAGAGACTCCTCACTGGCCTTTTGTCATAATAAGCTCAGTGACAATGATTTCTAAATTACAACCTCCTCTCTCGACAAGGGTTAGCTGCCCAGGACCTAGCATTCTGCCAGCTGCCCAATCCGGCCAGCAAAGGCTCAGTTCCTGGTGCCCCTCCAGTCAGCTCACCACCCACGCACTCACGGGTCTGTTTATTCTCAGCATGATCAGTGGGCTCTGAATGTTGGAAGCTCCAGAAGCCACCTCTAGTCTACTGCTAAACCCAGCTGTTATTCTCTCTCAAGTCTATAGCTCACGCCTTTAAAAAATAAGAACATTTAATCAGGGTTCTTTCAATGTGGTGTGGAAAGGCTCATCACTGATCTGAGTGCCATGGTAAGAAACACATCCTCCCTCCCCTCTGCAAGATCAGGGATGATAAAAAAAAAGCTCTGAAGTTCTCCCCAGGAGAGTAGTAAAGAACAAGCTAACTGAGGAGCAGGACGCAAATCCCAAAGAGAGGCAGTCATGTCAAGTGAAACAACCCACAGAACACAGGTCCGTCTGAGAGTCTCGCATGTTTCTTAGGGTGGATCTTCTTCCTTACAAGTCAATGCGGTGGCAGGGTCCTGCCAGGCACCCCACAACCCCTCAGTGTGGCTCTGTTCACATCCTTCAGCTGTCCCTCCACTCATTCATTTGAAAACATTTTACTGAGCATGAACCGTATGCCACGTATGATTTAGGTTTCAAGGATGAAATGGTGAACTCTCCCACCTGCGAAGGCTTGCATCCTGCCTCCATCCTTCCACCTCTCAAATTTGCTTGGGGATTCTTGGTGCTCATCCCACTCGGTATCTTTATTATGAGTAATTCTGCTGCCATTCCTTCTTTGGGGGACACTCTTCTCCTCTGGAACAGGCAGCATGAGATGCTGAAGGGGTAAGGAGGATCCATGGCATATGAGACTTAATTGGCCATGATGCAGACTTATTATAAAGATTAGTGGAAAATAAAACATCTTAATCAGGAGGACTTTATAGCCAATTTTTTGTGCAAAGACATAATGGCTCCACTGTGGACTGTGGCAGGAGAAAGGGGAAGGAAGATCTAAGCATCTTCTAGAACACAAACCAGGCTGGAGACCATGGCTGTCCAGTAGTGAGGGGGGAGGGGGAAAGCTGTAGCATCCTGGAAAATGGTCACAAACAACTCTCCAAGGGCCAAGTAGGAGTTTATAGCATTTGTTAATAGGTTCTCTGGACCTGGATAAGCCAAGTCCATCACATCACACTGTTAGGAGGCAAATGGACCACACGCCATGGTGATTGGCTGTGGGTGTGAAGGGGCAGAGGTGCCAAGGATGCCCGGAGCTCCTGATTTGTGGAACACGATGGACGCTGGAAATTTTCACAGACACAGTGGAGGAGGAACAGCTGTGGGGAAAGGGTGTGGGAGGTCAGCAGTGATGGGGTATATCAGTAAAAGCTGCCAGGGTCCAGCTGCTGAGTGGGACCCAGAACCCAGCAAATGGTTGCAGACCGTGTGTGCGCATTCTTAGGGGCTCTGTGCTTACTGGAACCCCCCTACCTTCTGTGTACAAGATCTATCACCTCTGCAGGGGATAGATCTCATGTGATCTATCCAGGATATCACCTCATGTGATATCCAAGAGGGGCAAGGAGCCAGCTGGAAATCGGAGGTCAGGTCTGGGCGGAGGACACGTCAGAGGATCATAGAGTGATGAGTGAAGTCCAGGCCAGAGGCAAGCACGCCACTGCCTGAAGATGGAGACTTCACCTGAGGGGTCTCCCCTCTCTCCCCTTCTTACTCTCATGAATGCAAGCGACTTGCTGGTGGAAGAGGCTGTGCCTGATCCTTACAGTGACGGTAAGAAACAGCAACTAGAGGCAGAGTGAAAGTGTGGAGACGATCAACAACCTAAGGGAGGGGAAAGTTCCGGGGGGAAACTGACAGTGGAGGGAAGGCACAGGTGAGAAGCCAGTCAGCTGCTCTGGGCAGCTGAGGCCTTTGGAGAGGGTGGTTATGGACAGAGAAGGCCCGAGGGCAGAGGGAGCGAAATGGCACCCGACAAGGGCTGGTGAGAACACGGACCCCGCAGGGCTGGACATTTTAAAAGATGAAAGCTAGATTGGCCATTCTAGAGAAATAGGAAAATTCTAAATATAGTAATTCTTTGAACTGAATAAGAATGGATGAAAAGACCCAGTTACAATTTCTAAGAAAGACAATGGTAAGCCTCTGAAAATTCACCCCTCCCTAAAAATAAAAATTTGCAAAACTGGTCAGAATAAGCTTCGTAAAAACTCTAGAAATTAACAGGAAGCCTCCAGTGACGCCGGGAGGTCCTTCCCCTAGAAAAGGGGCTGAACTGCGGCTAGCACAATGAGCTTTGTGGCAGTTTTCCTTTCCCTGGTTTCGTTCCTTTCTCTCCAACTCCAGGGCGACTTTGAAACACAGCCTCCCACATCTGCAGGGCAGCCGGAAAGCCGCTAGAGGGAGCAGAACAGCGCTGGCTCTCTGCAAAGCTTCCTTCCTGAGGAAGTCATCCTTCCGCACCAGGAGTGGTGGCCGAGAAGCTCCACCTGTGAAGTGTCCTTAAGAAATTTGACCTGGAACTCACCCCATGGGACAAGCTTCTTTCTGAGGTGTGTTTGTTTAAATCAGCTACTGGCGGCGCACTTAACTCCATAGTTGCCTAGGGGTAGATAGCTGTGCAAAAAATAGACGAACTGAAAAGCTTAGCAGGAAGTGCTGGAACGCCTAAAATTGCCAATGAAAAGAAAGAGCTACTCACTTACAAAAGTCAAAAGAGTTGAACAGATGCTTCACCAGGAGAGATATATAGTTGGCAAATATACATATAGAAAGAAACTCAGAGTCGTATGTCATTTAAAAATTGAACAGGAAAACAGCAGTCAGCTACCACTCCACACCTAAGAGCGCGGCTAAACTCCAACACAGTGACAGCGCCAAAGGCTGGTCCGGATGTAGAGTGAGAGGGTTCCCATTCCTTTCTGATGGGAATGCAATGTTGTGCGGGCAAGCTGGAAGCCAATTTGACAATTCCATGCAAAGATAAATACAGTTGGGTTACCGACCTCAGCATTTGTCTTCTCAGGCATTTACCCAACTGATTTGAAAACTTATGTCCACACAAAGCACTCTCACAAATGTTTGTAGCAACTTTATTCTTAATTGCCAGAGATTGCAAGACAGTAAATTGTTCTTTAGTAGGTGAATGGTGCATTCATACAACGAAATATTATTCATCAATAAAAAGAAATGAGCCATCAAGGCATGAAAAGGCAAGGAGGACTTAAATGCAGCTTGCTAAGGGGAAAAAATCATTCTGCAAAGGGAACCTACTGTATGATTCCGACTATATGACATTCTGCAAAAACCAGAACAATAGAGATAGTAAAATTCAGTAATTTCTGGGGACTGAATGGAACATTGTGAAGAAAGAGAAGGGATGGATACGTACTGTATGAGAGAATTTTAGGGCAGTGATGCTGCTCTATATGATACTGTAGTGGTGGACCCGTGACATCTTTGCTTTTGACATTATGCAAAAGGGACCTACAAACCCCTCACTGCAACCCAAAGGGAAAATCCAGATACAAACCATGGGCTTTTGTTGAATACTATATCAGTACTGGTGCATCAGTTGTAACAAATATATCATACCAAAGCAAGATATTAATAATGGGGAAAACTGTATGGGGGGAGGAAGGAGAAAATGTGTGAATTCTCTATAATTTCTGTTTAGTTTTTATGTAAACTAAAATCATTCCTCCAGAATAAACTCTAAACCAGGCAAGATGGTACATGTCTATACTCCCAGCTACTTGGGAGGCTGAGGCAGGAAGATCACTTGAGACCAAAATTATAAGACCAACCTGAGAAACAGATGCTGTCCATAAGAAAAAATGACATCCAAGGAGATTTTGGAAAACTTTGTCATAGTCCTGGGAGAATGCAAGGCTGTGAACATACACACAGCTATGCAAGTATCCAGGAATGAACTGCAAAGACCTGACACTCTCACTTCTGGCTGACCTTGAGGGTCTGTGTAATCAGAAGTGAAGTCTATGACAGAGTTGTTGAACACCTGGTGACTGTTGAAGGCATCTTCTACCCCACACAGCGGCCAGGCAACACTTAGAAACATTCCACTCAGCGCTTTTGAAGACATCTCTGCCCAGTGATTAACTAATCACTAAGTAAATCAAAGAAAGGCTCCAGAGACCAAACACAGCAAAGCGTACAGATGGTACTAAACAAAACGAAACCCACAACTGCAATAAGCAGCAAACAAAGCCTGAGGATAGAAGAACATCTTATTTCCATTATTGTCACATTATACTATTGAAATTCAAGTTTTTGTAGAGAAATTGTGGGTCAAAGAAAGAAGTACAGCTCACACACACATAAAACTAATAAGTAGAACTATCCATAAATTACACCATGTGAAAGTGGATTCAATCCTATATTTCAAAACAGAGAATGAATGACATAATCTGGCTACACATTGTCTACAAAAGACATGATTTAGATTCAAAGACTAAAATGGGTTTTAAAAGATGGGGAAAATATGTCATGCACAATGCACAGAGTAAACAAAATAGAGTTGGACTGGCTTTGCTAATACGAGAAAAACCCCACAGAGATTGTAGGACAAAACTTCTAACTGGGTATTTTATAAAGATTAAAAATGTCAATACAACAGAAAGATATAATAAGCATATGTTCATCTTACAATAAAGTTACACAATGCAGAAAAAAAGATGATTGAATTGACAGGAGAAATAAACTGTTCTACTATTTCCAACTACTATGGTAACTAGGAAACTCAATATCTTAATTTCAACAATGAGTATAACAACTTAGTAGAAGATCAACAAGGAAAGAGAAGGTCTGAACAATACCGTGAACAGCTAGCCATAAGAAGCATCTATAAAATATTCCACCCAAAACCAGAAAACACTTCCTTCTTAAAAACATGTGGAACATTCTCTAAGATAGAGCATGTAATGGTCCATAAAACAAGTCTCAAATATATTTTTAAAAGTTTAAATCATAACTAAAATCTCCTTCAACCACAATGAATGAAATTAGAAATTTAAGCAACATGCCCTTAAATAACCAATGGGTCAAAAAAGTAGCCATGGTAAAATTTTAAACAGTGAAAGATTTATACGATCTGAAGAGAAACCAGAGTATATAGCCACAGTAAAATTTTAAAAAGTACTTAGAAGTTAATAAAAATGAAAGCAGAATGTACCAACATGTGAGGGATATAGCTAGAGTAGTGCTGAGAAGAAAACTTACAGCAATGACCCCTGTATTATAAGAGAAAAACATCTCAAATCCACAACCTAACCTCTCCCCCTAAGAAACTAGAGAAACAAAGGGAAACCAAACACAAGGCAAGCCAAGGAAAAGAAATAATGAAGAGCAGAAGGTAGGGGGATGATACAGAAGACAGAGCATCAGGTCATATGACGGGAGGCAGGGACAGAAAGGCAAACACCACGTGATCTCACCCATGTAAAATTAACTTGTAGCAGCAAGGGATAAAACGATGGTCACAGGGAGGAGGGAGGGAGTTTGGGGAGATGTTGTAGAAAGGATACAAGATTTTAGTTAGATATGAAGAGTAAGTTCCAGAGCTCCACTGTATAACACAGTGACTATATTTGTCAACGTACTGGGTGCTTGAATAGTACTAAGAGACTGGATACAAAGTAAGGCCCCGCAAGAAAGAACGCTATGTGTAGGAATGCATATGCTAAATACCTCGATTTAGTCATTCCACAATGCATATGCACTTCAAAACATCATGTTGTACAAGGTAAATATGCATAATTTATCTTTCAGTTTAAAACAAGAAAAAAAGAGACACAAATAGAGAATACTAACACAACCAAAAGGGGATTCTTTAGAAAATGTTCATAAAACTGCTAAGTCGTTAGCTAGACTAGCCAAGAAGGAAAGAAAAGACCCAAATTACTAGAATCAGAAGTGGAGTTACTGATTACTATCAACTTTACAAATATAAAAAAGATTCTAGCGAAATATTATGAAAAACTGTGTGCCAATAAATTACACGATTTAGCTGAAATTAACGAATTCCTAGAAAGATAAAAAGTACTAAAACTGACTCCAAAAGAAATAGACATCCAAATAGACCTAGAACAAGGGAAGAGACTGAATTAATCATCAATGAACAACCCATGTGAGAAAGAGCCAGGAGCACATGGCTTCACCTCTGAATTCTACTAACCATTTAAAGAAAAATCAGTAACAATTCCTTTCCAACTCTTCCAAAAAATAGAAGGAGAAACATTCCCCAACTCATTCAATGAAGACAATGTTATACTGATACATAAGAGAAAAAGACTTCACAATAAAAGAAAACTATAGGCTGATATTTATTATGAGTATGGGTACATAGATCCTTAATAAAATAATAATACATTGCATATAGCAAAACCAAAAAGTATTATGCACCATGACCATGTGATATTTATTCCAGCATGCAAGGTTTGGTTCACTACATGGAAATTAATCAATCTAATGCACCATATCAAATTGAATAAAAACAAAAATCACATGACCATCTCAATAACTGCATAAAAATATATTTGACAAAATCAAATTCTCTTCCTTGATGACAGCACTCATAAGCTGGGTGGGAAGGGATCCTTCCCAAGCTGATAGAGATTAACTATGATTACTACCCTCAGTGGTTTGGTGCAGAAACTTTCCCCAAGAACCAGAAAGATCTAAGCACGTCTGTTCTTACCATTTCTACCCACTGCTATACTAGACATCCAGAAGGAGAAATGAAATTAGGCAAGCAAATAACTAAAAGACATCCAGATTGGAAAAAAATAAGACTATATTTGAATATAATTTGCTCTTGTCTATAAGGAATAATGAACTCACTAAAAATCTACTACAGCTAGTGAACTAGGTTAAAAAGGCTTCAGGATACAGGATCAGTATGCAGACACCAGTAGACATGAACATCAGTTATATTTTTATATATTCCAATAAATATCCTAAAAGTGAACTAAAACCAATTCTATTTACATAAAAATAACAGGACCAAAAATAATAAAATATTTAAGAATAATGACAAAGGAAATACAGAAATTATACTTGAAAAACTATAAAACATCATTGAAAAATGTGAGGAAAGCAAAATAAATGAGAGAAGAGTCCATGTTCATGTTACCATATCATGAGAACAATATTTCCCAAATTAGCTTATAGATTTAGAGCAGTCTGGATCAAAATTGCAGCATAGTTCTTTGTAGAAATGAACAAACTGATTCTGAATTTCCCTTGGAATTTTATATGACCTTGAAGAGGAAAATCAGTATTAAAAAAAGGAAAGGAAAACAAAATAGAAATACTCATAATTCTTGATATCAAAACTTTTTACAGTGAAGTGGAAATCATGATGGTGTGGTCCAAGAGTGGAGACAGAAAAACGGAATAACAGTGAGCATGTAGATGCCGTGTGTCTGTTTTGGCGGAGTGGTGTTACGCAAGGGAGCCAAGACTATTCACAGCCAGCAGAGGGAGTCTCCTGGCGCAACGGTCCGGGACATCTGGAGGGCAATGAGCAGAAGAGGGAGGGGGACCCTGTTGTGACCATACATAGAAACAAACTCTAAGGCAATCAAAGACCAGAGAGTGAAAACTAAAATTACAAAGGAAAACAAAACACACCCATAAAATTTTCACAGCCTCAGACATGGCGAAGGATGCTTAGAGATGACCGTAAAAGTGAAATAACACATAAAAATAGATAACTTTCAATCAAATTAAGAATGTTTATAATTCAAAGAATATGAACAATAAAATGAAAACCTGACAAACACAATGGGAGAAATACTTGCAAATAATATATCTGACAAGAACCTATAAGCATGTACAAAGCAAGAATAAAAAGATAACTAACTCAATTTATGAGCAAAGTATCTAAACTTGTTTTGCAAGGAGGAAAGAAAGATATCAAATAAAGACATAAAAAGATAACTGGCAACATTAGTACCATGAAGATGTTAATTAAAACCACAGATTGGTAAATCAAGAATCAGATAAGGCTTTGGGGAGGTAAGAGACATCATCGACTGCTGGTGGAAGTGTAGAATATGCAGACATTTGGCGAAGGACTGGGAAATTCTTCCCGCAAGCAGTTACTCGGCAGTTCCCCTAGGTGTGTACTCCTGAGCAATGAAAGCATAAGTCCCCACAAAAACTGGTACATAAATGTTTATTGCAGCATTACTCATAACAAAAATGGTGGAAAATGCAAATCTCTATCATATTACAAAAGAAAAAAATTCCCAAATAAGCAGTATTTTTTCACATTATTTAGCATGAGTGGACATTGGGAACATTATGTTAAATTAAAGAAGCTGGTCACAAAAGCTGGCCACATATCCCATGATCCATCAGTTGAATTGCCCAAAATAGAGAAAGTTATAGAGACATAACCAGAACAGTGGTAGCAAGGGCTGGGGGTACGTGGGTCATACCCCCATGACCCTCGTATGAGGGGATGAGGGTGACAGCTCAAGGTCATAGGGTTTATGTCAGAGCTCAAAGGAATGTTTCCAAACCGACTGCGTGAGTGGCCACACATATCCGTGAGTATGCCAGAAGCACACTAGTCACTTTAATAAATTCTATAGTGAGTGTACTATAGTGCAATAAAATTCTTAACACAGGAAGAAGCAGAAAATCTTAACAGACCTCTAATAAATAAAGGGATTAAAATAATAGCAAAACATTGTATCAGGAAAACATGCTTAGGATTGAATAGGTCCACTGGTACTTTTATGACATGTTTAAGCAAAAATGCTCTACAACAAAAGTACACACAAAAGTCCAAACAAACATGTTAGTGTCCTCAATCTGGCAGCGCATTAAGAGATGTACGTACCTTGAATATGAGATTTACATCAGGATGCAAGGTTAAATCAGCGTGGGAAAAGTAACCAATGTAATGCACCGTTCAGTAGAATAAAGTGAAAACCACACACTCATTTCGTGGATGTGTAAAAGCCGTGGGCACACTCCAGCACCCGTCACAATAACATCCTGAGAAGAGGAAATGCCAGAGAGAAGTGTAACACACTCAAAGAAACTTCTCTATTTTACCAAAAAGGATACAAGAGCGCATGCGCGTGGATGCTGTTACAAAAGTGACGGACAAGCTGGTTTCCATGGTCAGGTTTAAAGGAGAGAGACTGTCTTGAAGGAAGGGAGGAAAAGAGGGGTGTGCAGAACGCCCAATGGGTACATGGAGTATGGGGACAGCAGCAAGCCGGGCTCCGGGTCTGAGAGAGACAGGAGTTGATGCCCGCAGTCGGCAGGGACCTGAGTTCCACGCCTGGGTGACTTGGTACCACACTGGCTGTCTGAGTGCTGTCATGGAGGAGTGAGATGACACGCATCGAGGACTCAGTTTATCCAGAAGAGTGAGATGATGAACGAAGGATCCCGTGTGTGGATCACAGAAGTGATTGTGAAAGACACCAAGGCCGAGATGCTGTGAGATCAGGAGACCAGGAGGCGGGTTTGCCCACCGTAACAGAGCACGGGCAGCGAGAGGCCACACAGGGAAGGGGCAGGGGGGACTGATGGCGGACGTGGAAGCGGGGAGCGTGGCTCCAAGGTCAGCGAGAAGCTTCCGAGAGAGTTTGCTCTGCTGACGGGAACTAGGGGCGCACGGACATGGGAGCAGCTGCAGATGGGACGTGGGGGCGGTGGACACTCTGTGGCCAAGGCCTTGCTATTCTTTCTTCAGAGGCGTGCTTCTCCCAGGGTTGGGCGTGGATCGCAGGTCTCTCACTGCTGTCATTGTGCAGGGTTTGGGATGAGTATCACTGTGCAGACAGCGAGGTCCCTGTCTCCCTCTTGCTTCGGCTCACCCATACTCATTTACTCTCCAGGCACCTCATTTGCTTCATCCATATTTGATATTTACCTAGTAATTACCTCACTATTTAAATCTACCCCTCTTTTTCCCAGCCCTTCCTCTCTTCCTGCCTGCTTATCGAACTCCTTTTATGTGCTCGGCACAGTTGTAAGTACTGGGAGTCAAGTACCAGGCAGGCAGGCAGGCAGAGAGACAGAATCCATGCTTTCACAGAGCTTAGAGCAGCCACAGAATTATTAATACACCTAATCCACAGTAAAGAGCTCCTCTGGCTACTAAAATGTAGTATATATTTGGCCATAAAACAAGTAGAGGTGACTGAGGGAGAATCAGTCCCCGAGTGATGAAGAAAAGCTTTTCATGTACAGGGAGCAGCCAGAGCAAAGCCCCCAGGTTAGACAGAGTTTAGTGTTTGGAGCAGGAGGAAGAAAGTCTGGGGAGTCCAAGGGGGCAGGCCCAAAGAGGCCAGGGCGGGGAGGAAAGTTGTGCAAATGAAGGACTGAGCACAGCCCCCAGCTCCCCACATGTAGGAAGCAGGAGGGGAGCGAGCAGCTCTGCAGTGGGGTTTCGCCGTGTTTAGGACAATGACCCTATGGGAACAAGGGTGCAGTTCCTCATCGCTCACCACAGGGAGAGACCCGGGCACATCTCTACCACCGGGGGAGCAGTGTGTGGGTGACAGCTGTCCTGGCCAGAGTGCCCGTGGGCACCTCTGCTGTCGGCTCTGCTGTGGTGAGCACCTTTCCCACCCTTTAGTTCCATTTGGCTTTGGCTGTGTCCGACAGGATTCTGCTTGATACTCCCTCCCTGCCCTCATATTTTATCATTTCCTTACCTTGGCAGTTTTGGGTCTTTCCACCCAATGGGGAAAAAATTGCATCCTTTTTGATGCTCTGGAATAAAATTCACTAAGAAGTACAGTTTTTTCGCCCCCTTTTTGCTCTTGATTAGTTCAACTTTGCACTTCTTGTATTGGTTTTTATTGATATGTTTCCTTCAGCATTTTAAATGAGATTCCTACATTCCAGACATTCCTGGAGTCAGAAAATATAGTCTTTGGTAAAGATGAAGAAAGCCAGTCCACATCTAGCCATGCATACATGAATTCTCAACAGAGCTGAGAGTGGACACCTGGCTGGCCGGGGTTGTCCTCCACAGCCCTGCCATTCTGTGACCTCCAAGTGATTGCTTTCACCTTGTGATGATCTACTTACTGCACCTCTTAAATATTGTGATCTTTTTTATTAATTCTCACTCCATCTATGAAGAAGAAAATATCACCCAAACAGCCATATGGCTGACTTTTTAATGAGTGCAAAATACCTGCATGTCTGAGAGATCGTGGATGGGCATGCACATGATTTTCTGCTAAACACCAAGCGGGGATAAAACCCTTCCCTTGGAGACCACTGCTCTGCGATTGTCTATTTAAGACAGGGCATTATTCACAGAGAGGCACAAAGCAGCAATGCATACTTAATAGCTTGTTCCAAGGAGTAAATTAAGCCTGGAACTGTCAAGGTATTAAACTTAACAGAGCGGGTCCTGGGTATTAAAGAGACATTTCAGAGGGAGGGGGAGAGAGGGAGAAAGAGAGAGAGACAGAGAGGGAGAGACAGAGAGTGACAGAGACAGTCAGACAGAGAGCAACAGAGAGAGAGAGAGACAGAGACAGAAACAGAGAGAGCATTCATTCTTTTACATTGACTCAAAAGCAAAATAAAGTGAACTCTGACAATGTGATTTAGCAATGACCCTAAAACATAACATTTTGGAATGGCTATGTATCAAAAGTTATTTTTCTGTTCTACTACCTTTAATAAATAGCTTAGATCATTGAATATATTTGCTGAGCTATGGCTCAGTGCATCCTTGATGAGGAGAAAAAAGGTGCTGCAGGTCTTGGTGTAATTTTATTGATGACAAACTTGCATGTTCCATGTCATATATATGCAAATACCTGTCTCCACGAGGAGGACATGCCCACTTGTTGACACGTGTGCTCCTGTGAATGCTTCAGCCATGCGTAGGTCTATTAAGTTAGAATAGGTTTGCTAAAGATTTATTGCATTTTCTGAGATCCTAAAGAAACAGAAGGGCACAGAATCTTTTATTGGAAAATCACTGAAGAGAGACACGTTATCAAATTAGTAACCAAAAGCCCGGCTGGGGGTGCACAGTGATGAATCTATCTCAAATTACTCACGACTCTTTGAAACGGCATCAAATAATTTAGCCCGTGGCCTTGGAAGCACTCAGTGACTCCTGATCCTGGTTTCAAGCCGAGTTCAAACCAACATGGTCTCATTTTCAGAGTTAAAGGGGGAGTTTCCACCAGCCCTCGGGCAGTTTCTCCCCGCATGCTGCTGGGCTTTGGTGCTTGCAGGAAGGGCTGGTCTTGCCTCCCCTGAAGGTGCGACCAGTAGATGGTGCCCACCTGGCCCTCGGCAGTGCCTCGTCCTGTGCTGGGGCCCTGTGTGTCCTCTGTGCAGAGCTGGGGCTGTGAAGGCCCTGCGGGCTCCTGCTTGGCCTTGGGATGGCTCACATCAGCCGGAACCCAAGCTTTGCGGTTTGTGTTGTCACAGGACAGCAAGGAGCTTGCACAGCCCCCATGCACCCACCTCACGGGCCTTTTGACCTCCCCTTTCCTTTTCTCTTCTCTTTCAGTACTAAGAGTGAACCCAGGACATTTACAGTTAGCCTTACTCCCAGCACCCTGCATATCTATATATGCTCTCACTAAGTTGCCAAATTACCCACGCTGGGTTTGAACTTACAGTCCTTCTGCCTCTGCCTCCCAGAGTGCTGGGATATACAGGGGTGCACCACCATGCCCAGCTTAGCTGGCCTTTTCTCAAACTGTTCCCAGTTTGCTGCTTTTGCTCCTGCTGGGTCTCTGCCCAGAATGCCCAAGTAGACATGACAAATCCCACACTATTCCCTGAGTGCACCCTTCTGTCTGCCATGTCTGCTCGCACCCCTCACCGACACCCTCCAGGGACCAGGCTCTGTTCTGTGCCAGGCGCAGGCAAAGCCTGAAGGGGCTGCCCAAGTCCCGCCATGGACCTGGAGCTTGGGGAGATGACAGCTGATCCCCTGCTGCAGAAAGCAACCTCAGTGCACTCCGTGGTGCGGGGCCATGCACACACCAGGCTCAGGGTCCTCACAGCAGCTGCCACCATCCCTGCATCCTGTTGTGTACCACACTACATGAAGAAAGACCTCTTCCATTGGTGCAAGTGCTCAAGGATAGGAACATGCTGTTTTGATCTTTTCATTCTTGGCATGGTGCCTTCGCGACAGCTTTTAGAAAATAAATTCAATAATCCTTTCCACAAATATTTACTGATCTCTTGCTATATGGCTTGCCTTCTTCGAGGTACTGGAAACCAAGTGCTGACAAGAGGGATGGGGACGCTGGCCTCTTGTTGCTGCCTGGGTGACTCCGGGTGAGGGAGAAAAGCCCATGGGAGAGGACGGGGGATGGTATGGGCAGCACCCAAGCAGCCTCCAGAGTCTCTGACCTACAGATCCGGTGTGAACCTGGGAATCTGCATTTGCTGCTACTGCTGCCGGACACACACTTGGAGATGTGTCCACTGAGACCTGGAGCAGAGAAGGGAGAAGGCAGAGTGGTCCCGACAGAGGGACAGCAAGGCTAGGTGACCGAGCCCAGGGACACTCATGTAGGAGCTGGGCGAGTGAACCAGGGAGATGGCTTCAGCACACAGCCCCCTGTTAAGCCTGGGTGAGGTGCTTAGGCTTTCAACTGCAAATGTGGGGAGATGCTGGGACATTTGAGCCGGGAGGTGACTTCATCTGGGGCATCGGTTTCCTATTGCTGGTCTAACAAATTGCCACAAATGTAGTTGCTCAAAACAACACAAATTCATTGTCTCACAGTTCTGAAGGTCAGAAGTCCGATGTGGTCTCCCTGGGCGAAAGTCAAGGAGTCTGCAGCGCCGGCTCCCTCTGGGGCTCTGGGACGCCTCCTCCATCTCCTGGAGGCTGCCTCATTTCCCCGCTCGTGTCCCTGTCCTCTTTCTCCAAAGCCAGCAGCACAGAGCCTAGTCCTTCTGTTCAGCCATCTTTCTGGTCCTTGCATCCTCTTTGAGAGATCCTTGTTCACAAGTGCATTGACCAACTTGGGCAAGCATGGATAATCTCCACTTTGAAAGATGGGCTGAGTGGCATTCTTCATTCCGCGTTCAACACCTACGTTCCTGTGCCATGTGACCTACATCGGCACAGGTTCCAGGGAGTGACATATGATCCATTATCTGTGCAAGAGACACGATTCTGCCAACTACATCTGGTAGACACTGACAATGGACATGTGGACATGGCTCAGCATCAGAGGGATAGGCCTGGATCTCAGGAGACTGATGACAAGTTGTATTTAGTCCAGGTGTGAAGTGGCCTGGCTTGGAGCAGGGTCAGATCTCAGAGAGCTTGGAGACATAGCGGAAAGAGCTCCTTTGAGCCACAGAATGGGTAGTGAAACTGTGCAAGGAGGGAGGCAGAGATGATGATGTCTTAAGGAATCTCATTACCTGGGTGCTTCTTACTGCCTTATAGGGAGTCCGAGTTCCTGGAATGACCCATGAAGAAACACTGAGATGCTTGAAGTCCATCCGAGGAAGGCCAGACTTGTGAGAAGACCATGGTGCGGTGTGAGTTGGATCCCAGCTGGGGAGAGGCGTGTGGAGGCGTGCTCAGGACTTGGTTGGCTTCCTGAGTCTCCTTCGTGTGTCATCTATAAAACGGGCATGAGAAACCTGCTTTCCAAGGTACTGTGTGGGCTGCATGGGCTGTGGGTGGACTGCTACCTGTGCCCCTCCTCTTGTTCCTATGCTCTGGGGGTACCATGCAGTTCTAACAGGCTGCAGATCACTTGTTCTTCAGTGAGCACCTGGAGGCAACGACTTTTTCAAGCTGCTATTGGATGAGTGATACAATTAATACAGACTCCTCTGAAGAGCAGCAAGGAATTGTAAGATGTTTTCTTTTTTTTTTTTTTTGTTTAAATGTGCCATTAGACATTGAGAAAAGTTTTTAAATTGAGTATTAGTAAAAGTTAATCAGCTCTCTCTGAGGAGAGGTAGGGAACATTAAATATTAAAACAGTATATTATCTGATGTTTCCTGAACTGATTCACCCCTTTTCTCCAGTAATCTTTCCCTGTGTGCATCCCTATCTCTGTGAACAAACAAAAACCCTGTAAAAAAACAGTCAAAGCCATACTGATATGCATGCTTTTTCAGAGGGCTGGCAGAGAGTGAGTAATCAGCACAGTGAGGCCTGGTCTGGGTTTGAAATTCACTTCTGTTTTCTAGTCAGCCGAGCATGACAAACTTCTCACGACGTGGAGATGCTTGGAGTTCTTTGTTCTATTTGTATTCATGACATCCGTGATCTGAAATGACCACGCTAATGTTCCCCCGCCCCTCTGTGGAACAAATTAGTGAAGCCAATTGCTTTTGGCCCAAGGTCTCATCCTATGTGCCAAATATGACCCGAATGCCGAGTTCCATTCCAACAGTGGACTTTACAGTGCCTGGATGTAAAGAGGCCCTGACAACCCTGTCTCCACCCTGGCGAGGAGCCAGGAGAGCAGCACCAAGCAGCAGCTGTGCCCATGCTGTTCCCAGGGCAGCACACGAGGAAGGGGCTGAGAGGGCTGTTCCCACTCTTGGTGGGGAGCAGGGAGCCCGAGGTGCTCCCTGGGGGGCGGGGCGCTACCCCGTGCAGGCTATTTGTAAGATTACTGCTGTTATTGTGTGTTGCACAAAAAATTTCAAGCTCTTTTCCTTTTTCTGTGATTACTGATATGATCGGGCTGAGACCCACACAGAACCAGACCAGACCTTCTGACATGAGAAGAGTTTTTATTGTGGGGCGGGAGAGAGACATGGCAGGCTGCTCAGCAGACTAGGACAGCCCCGAGCTGAGTAAAGCATGGGGTTTTTAAGCTATCTTCTGGGGAGGGTATCTGTGAGCCAGACATTTTCCGGGGGTGGGTGGTATCTGTGGGCCAGGACAGTCCTAGTGGGGTGGGTTGTCCATAAGAGTCGAACATCTGGTTCTGCAAAAGCAGACGAGGGCGGGGTTGGCTTTTGTTGAGGGGAACTGGAGGGGGACAGGTGAAGAGGAAGGAGTTTTTATTAACTCCTTAATAAAAGAGCTTAAATCCCCCGTGGCGGGGTTGCCTTGTGACTTATCAGTTACTTATCCTGAGTACAACATTCTTATATATGGCTTTTTAAACTTTCAACCACTGTTTAATAACACGAACAGGCACATTTATGGTTTTTGTAGATTATAGAGTGCCTAGAGAATATAGAAAATAAAGGCACATGCAGATATGGTTTTCAGAGAAGGAATATGGAACACGAAGTTGTCCATCCATATGTGGTTTTTAAAATGCATTACAGAAAATACAGAGAATCACAGATCACAGAAGTATTACACAGATGTGGTTTTATGAGGTTGATTATGTTATGAAACAAAAGTATATAATGTATGTTATATATGGGTTTTCAAGTTAGAATACAGAATACAGTGGGACTGGGAGTGGAGGAAGCAGCAGAAGCCCTAACTTACCCTTTTGGAATGAAGTGCCCTTCAGGGCAAATTTGGGTTTCCTTCACTCTGTGTACTTCTACTTGCACTCCAAAGGAGTCATATTTTTACTCTTTGACTATTTTAGTTTTTGTATATATCTTTGTAGAAATGTTTACGTATTTATCACAGTATCGCTTATATAGTTCTTGTACATGATGGTAATAAACCACCTCCATTACCCATGTGCGTATGAACCGCCTGAGTTAGACGAATACTTCCCATTCTCAGTGGACTCTTTCTTTGTGATACTATGGAATATTTTACATGAGGTACAAAGCACATGTACCATGTGCATGGCTGACAGAATGACTATGTTCTCCCACCGGCCAAAGAATACAGGGAGGCTCTGACGGTCACGAGCGTCACCTCCTTCTCCATTTTATCCAAAGTTCTAAGTTGATTATTTCTTTGCTTTTCTTACTGTTTGCCACATACGTTCGTATCCCTAAGCCATCCTTGCTTCTTTTAATGTAAAAGGAGGTACACTACCTATGTTGTCCTGTGATTTGCTTTGTTCTCAGAATACACCTGAGACACTAACCTAGATCAGTGCACACTTCCCCTCTGCATAGGTGAAAGCGAGGCAGCAGGAGGGATGACCCCAAACATTTGACTTGAGCAGCTGGGGTACAGGCAGCACTTCCTGAGAAGAGAAAACAGCCTGGGTGAGGACGGTCAGGAATGCAGACTGGGACGTCCCAAGATGGAAATGCATTCGAACCCTCCCAACTGTCTGGTAATCTGGACTTCAGCTCCAGAATCCGGTCGATTCAGAATTCCAGTGCTGCCTCACTCAGCTCTGCCCCATGGCCTGGGCCAGACATTGTATCTTGGCTGGATCCTTCCAGGAACTTTGTTCCCAAGCTGCCTGCATCCGCCCTCCTCTCCACACTCTCTCTCCAGCACAAGAACCTTCTTTCAGCATCTGGGAGGTCACATCATAACTCCCTCGGGCCTTCCCATGGCTCTCATTCTGCTCAGCACAGAAGCCCTGGTCTCCACTCTGCTTTACCAGGCCCTTTGCAGTGGACGTGGGCCCTGAGGACCACTGAGCCCTTGTCCCCTGCTTCTGTCCTTTCTCCTTGCACTCCAGCCCCCATAAGTGCAGGCCACATGCCCTGTAATACACCTGTGCAGAAGCCTGTGGCAGCTCCCTAGCTTACTGCTGGGCTTCCTGAGAGGAATCCTCTCTCTGAGGCTTCTTCATCCATTCAAATTTGCAGCCTGCTCCTCCCCAGCACCCTCTGTTCTACACGTGGTAAATTTTGAACATCGTTTAGTATATTCTTATGCATTATATAATTTAGTGATTTGCATTGCTAAGTGTCTTTCCCACCAGAATAAAATGTTTGTTTGTTTGTGGGAGACGGTGTTTGTTTGATTCTCTGATGTGTTTCTAGCATGCAGAAGAGTATCTGGCACGTGGAAAGCACTGAGTCATGGTGTGCTGTGTGACTGAGTCAATGAGCAGCTGTAGAAATGCTACATGTCACCCTGCATAGTTGGGTCCCAGTGGAGCCACCTTGGGCAGTGAGGAACCAGAGCCGGGAGGCAGCTGAAGCACACAGGTGGCATCTGTAGCCATCTGGGAACAACCTAGATGGGACAAAAGGAAAGCAGGGACTGCGAGGCTGTGACCCTTGAGGGAGGAGGTAGCTAGACAGCAGGGACTGTCTTCAGTGTGGTGAGGTTTAGAGTTGACTGTGAGGTTTATGAGCAGGAGACCACGGTGACCTTACTGCAGCAGTGAGGTGAAACAGAAGGCACAGATACTGGGTGAGGGGAGGCTGGATGAGGGGAGGGACCAGAAGACGTCAGTACAGCATGCCCTGACTCTGTAGAGGGACAGAGAGCTCAGATGGTTTCAGGAAGGGTGAGGTGGGAAGAGCTCTTGGGTTAGAGCCAGCCTGGTGGGACTCTAATCTCGACCTTGTTAATTGATAGTTACACAGCCTTGGTGGGACGCTTCTCTATACTCTCAGCTTCTTCTTCTGCCCACCTTGTACAACTCTGGTGGGGGCTAAACATGACGAATCTGTCAAATCCCTTGTACAATATGGGCTTCATACTGAACATGGAGGAAAGGGGGCTGTTCTTTCAGGCTTTAATTTCTTTTACAGGCTTTCTTTTTCTTTTTTTTTTTTTTTTTTTTTGGTCTTTTTGAGACAGGGTCTCATTATGTAGTTCAGGCTCACCTTGAGCTCACTTTGTAGCACAGGCTGGCCTCAAACTCACAACGATCCTCCTTCCTCAGCCTCCCAAGTGCTGGGATTACAGATATGTGCCACCATGCCCTGTGGGTGCAGGCTTTAACATTAATATCATGGCCAGGAGCCCTGACTTGGGACCCAACCAGTCAGGAGTCTGTCAAAAGCCTGTTAGTTATCAACTGAGAGGCTCCAGAACAGCTATTTAACTTCCCTGAGGCTCGTTTTACTCACTGGTCAAATGTGAAGAACAGTCGCTGCTGCATGGACCCGGAGAGGGAACCTCTGGAAATGCTTAGAACAGAGCAGGCCTGAGTAGGCGCTGTCCAAGGCCTCCCCCCAGTTACCTCTGGAAGCAGCACTGGAACCCTTGCCATGCCACCATCCTCAGCAGCAGCAGCAGCAGCGTTGCCATGGCCAGTAGTCCCCATCTGCCCTGGACTCTTCAGGTTGCAGCACGGGAAATTCCTAAGTTCTGGAAAAACAGTGTGTTCTGACCAGAATGGAGTACTCCCCGGGCCACTGATCCATACCTGCTAGCACTGGTACCCGTGTCCCATGAACACGTGCCACTCCATATCGTTAAAGGGTTGAGGCAATGAGCGAGCATGCATTCCACAGATGGGACTTTTTAATCAACCTTTTCCAAGGAGCTGGTCTGTACTAGTTGGAGTTCTCTTGGGGAACAGTCCATAGAAGATATATGTGTAATTGTGCAAGAAGATCTATCAGGGAGGCTTACAGGACCAGAAGGAGAAGAGGCCACAATGTCTGTCTGCAGGCTGAAGAACCAGAGGGTCCAGTAACTGCTCAGCCCAAGGAGATCAAAGCACAGAACGAGAGAGATCAAGGAAGCTCGCTGAGAGTTGCTGATGTGAGTCTGCGCTGGAAGATTGAGGAGATGAGGCCAATATGCAAATGTGATGATGACAGCTAGAACCGGTAACACATGGGTGCCTTTCCTTCTTTCCCTTTTTTCTTCCATCCGGGCTACAAGTCTGTTTGTTGGTCTGCCCATGTCAGCAGTGGGTCTTCCTCCCCTCGGTTTTCTGGCCACCTGTTAATCATCCACAGAGACATCCAGAAAGGAGCTTCCCTAACCTGGTAGGCATTTCTTGAGCCATTCAAATGGATAGACCATTACGAAGGGTCACATGGTCATTCTAGACAACCAGAAGAAAAGCCATTTTTAAGCAGTAGGGAATTTTCGTGTGAAAAACCAGTGGAATCTCAGTTTCCGCTCTGCTTTGGAAGTGCCATCATTCGCAGGAGGCCAAACAGCTGTTACTTTCATGTGCACAAACCAATCATTTCTAAATGGAGCAATGCCACAATCTTAATTTTCCACTCAATGGTGAAAGCAGTCACATTATTCAAAATTATTCATCAGCACTTAGTAACTCACATTCCAGAGCAATCTCCGAGTGCTTTAATGTATATATTACAGGGGAGATTTATGGTGGGAATTACAGTACCGCAAATCATTCTTTAAAATGGTGCTTAAATCATACAAGTTTAAAACACTAATTATGCAAAGTATATTCTGAATTTTTAATTTTTACCTTTGTTTAACAATGCTTTCATTACCAGCTTCAGAAATGGAATGGCTCCATCCTTAGGAACACTTTCTCTCGAGCTGCCCATAATGGAAACAACCCAGGGTTTTCACATTGTCGCTTTCTCCCCAGTGCCCCCATTAGGAAAAAATTTTTTAAAAAAGAAAGTGAATAATGATCACCTAAAAGTCACAATCATTGCGAGATAATGAAGCATGAAATTCTGTTCTGAGACAAAATCCATCTCTGAGAAGTGCTTGAGAAGCCTTTGATGGCCACAAAATAACTATTTAAGTTAAAAGATAAAATTTAAGAAATATCTTTGCTAATGATGTAGCTCGGAAAATAACATTATCATCATTCGGTTTCTCATGTGTACCCATCCACGGAGAACTGCTTGGGGGAATTTGCAGCCACTTCATTTTTTCATGGCCATTTAAGAAAGTCCGATGTACTTCTCAGAGTCTTGCTGCTTCTTTGCTGGAGCCTGGTCAAGGAGGAGACAGTTACACAGTGGTTCTGGGGGACAGCCCTCAAGATGTGGGCCAGAGGAGGCTTTGTTTTAAGGTGGTTTCAAGTAGCCACAAGCCACAGCTCTATGCCAGGCCCAGGTCTCTTGCCCTTCAGCCAAGTGGGCACTGCACCAGTGCAGGTGGCCCACAGGTACAAGTTCATCCACATCCTGGACAGCAGTTCCTCAGCAGCAGGCCTTATTGACTGACCAAGCCAGCCCACAAGTGGTTCCACGGTCAGCTTGCTTCGCCAGAAAACTGGGTTCCTCTAGAGGGTTCAGTCGCTCCTCATCATAGCCAGCACCCAGGAGATGGAGTATCATGGGAACGTTCCAGTCTTTTTCAGTAGCAAAGAGTTGTTAAAACCGGGAGTTGCACCATCCCAGGGGCTTTCCTGATGAGGTGCCTTGGAAGCATCTTGCTGCTGGGCATGAAATTCCCAGCTCTGGTCCCCTGAACCAGGAGCCCAAGACTCTGCCCCCAGGCAGTTTGCAGACTAAGGGAACCAGTAACAGAGTTGGCCATGGAGTTTCCCATGTGCATCAGGTCCCCACCCGGGAGGCCCTTGCTCTCCAGGAATGGCGTGCAGGCCATGCTTTAGAACCTGCTACCGCTGCAGGTTTCCCTGAGTAGTCACTCCCTAAAACAGTTTTGGATTCCCTGATGTCATTTGCTTAAAAACAAAATAAGCCAAAGCTCCGAATGTCTTGGAGAATCGTTTCCTTTGAGGCCCCATTTCCACGTGGGGGAGACAGCTGTACGCCATTCTGGGGGACCGGCCAGGCATTTTAAGGGTCTGACCATCTTTCTCTTTCCTCCACCCTCCACCTCCAGTCTGGTGTTCATGCTTCACCTTTGCTTCTTTGGTTGGCAGGCTGCCGGTTCCCAGGGCAGACTTTCGGAATTCCTACCCACGGGTGTGAGTCGTAGGCCAGCATGCACCAAGTTGCCTCTGCTTCCTGCACTGTGGGTGGGAATGCTGACCTTCAGTTTCTCTCTTTCTTCAGGAGTAGCTGATTCAGATTAATCAGTCAGCAGCTGGCACTTTGTGCTGACTCTAGGAAGAATTTCACACATTCAGGTTTGAATGAGAGAAGGGGGAAAAACCAGGAGAAAAAAAGCAAAGTGCTTAAGAAAAGGAAGGAAGGGGAAACTACTTTGTGATTATGGTTGTTGTTTCCTGGGCAGAGGCTGCTTCTTAAACTCTCTGGCAGTGCTGGTTCTGTAGATGGAAGATCATCCTGAGATGTGTCTCCCCAGGTGGAGGACAGGTGACCTCTTAGAGGGTCCCTGATGATCCTCACCTTTCAAGATTTGTACCCTTGCATCACCAAGAGCTCTCAAGTGCACACAAGACCTACAGACTGGGCTCAAGCCACAGAATATGGCCAGGGAATAGGGCCACTTCCAAAATTAAGTCGCAAGGTGACTTAATTTTGGCTTCCTTCCTACTCATCCATTTATACAGATGTTGCCTTTCATCCATTTTGTACAGCTATAACAGAACATGAGACTGGACTTGATCATTTATTAAAAACAGAAATGTATTTCTTATAGTTCTGGAGGTCAGGAAGTCCAAACTCAGTAGGCCAACACCTGGCAAGGAGACTTCTTCCTGCATCTCCCATGGCAGAAGTTAGAAAGGCAAAAGTGGATACGTATGAGAGTAGGGGGACAGGTGCAAAGAGGCTGAGCTCATCTTTTGTTAGAAGCCCACTCTGGTGATAGTGAGTTGCCCCACTCATGGAAGCAGAGCCCTGATGACCTGATCACTTCTTCAAGGTCCCACCTCTCAGCGCTGCTCATTGGGCTTGAGTTTCCAACACACCAACTTTGAAGGACACACTGAAAACAGCAACCGTCTCTGGCTCTGCCAGGCTTTCTCTATCTCTTTATCTCTGTCTCTGTTTCTATATATCTGTCTGCCTTTCATACCCAGCTGCCATATCTTGAGGACAGTCAAGCAGTTTGTGGAGCTACCTGTGGGATCAGGATGTGAATGACCTCAGAGGAGAATTTCTTGAAACCCAGTGGATGTGTGAGTGAACTTGAAAGTGGATTCCCCAGCTGATATCAATCTTTGATTTGTCCACAGCCCTGGCTGATAGTTTACTACAACATGAGCAACCCCACATCAAGACCCTTTCCCCAGCTAAAATGTGTTCAGATACTTATGTCATAGAAACAGAGAGAGAATAATATTTGGGGGAGCACTCAATATTGGGGTGAATACACAACTAGATACCGGTACACTCCACATACATCTTATGAAATGCTTTGCCAGCAGCTGGTGCCTGGCAATTAGCTCTGAAACTCCTAACTTCCATCCCACACCTACCATGTATATCAATTTTATCATCTTGATAATGTTTTATAAACCTAGTCATCCAGTGTGTGACTTCTGGGATTAGCTCTTTTTTTCCACTTAACACAATATTCTTAAAATCCATCCAAGTTTCTGTGTGATCAATAGTGTGTCCCTCTTAATTCCGTGATATAGCCCATATATTCACCAATATCATGTCTCGTGGATTCCATTGCCTACCATTGTGAAAATCTTCTCTGTGTCTTTAACCCAGCTGCTATGCCGAGTCAGACCGACCATCATCACCTCTCCCCAGCAGTTTTGCATAGTGTTTTAACTGGTTTGCTCCTAGAGGCCCCAGATGCCTGAGTTTTAAATAGACATTGCAGCATGTTTTAAGAAACAAACTGAAAAAAAACCACATTAGATTGTAAATTGTTATGGTTGATACATTGTGTCAACTTGGGGAGTCTAGAGGTTTGGCTAAGTGACTCAGCAGGAAGCCAGGATGCTTACTTTGTATACATCCTGAGCCTGTGGAAGAGGAGGGCATGGAAATTATGTGAGAGCTACACGCCCCTTCGGTGGGGGTAGCCTGTTTACAAAGTAAGGCAGGGAAAGAAGCTGCTTGCCGCCATTCCCCCCTTTTGCTCTGGCTGTTTGCTGTTTGGCTGCCATTCCCCCTTGCTCTTGTTGCTTTGCTATCTTCTGCCTCGGAGCCAGCCAAGTATGGACTGAAACCTCTACAAACTGTAAGCTAAATAAACCTTTCCTTCCTTCATTTTGGGCGCTGGGTATTTTGTCTCAGCACCAAGAGAAAAGTAACCAAGACATAAATAATGTGGAATATTTTGAAAAGTTAAAGTATTGATAAAAGCTATGTGACTTACAGTCAGTATCATGGTGTAACGTTAATTGCACCGCCCTAGCTGCCTGTCCCTGGCCTGAAACCTTCTGTTCACTCTCGCCCATAGCAGCGTGGGTGACACCCCAAAATGCTGAGTGTCAGTCTTGAACGCCAGTTCATTGTTCCCTGGATGAAGCGCAGCTTGTTAGATCAGCTTGGGTGTCTCTGCCTTAGCCCTTGCTTGGCCTCATTGCCCACCAGTCTGGACATTTTCCGTGCAGATCTGGCTTATTAGAGTCCTGACATAATTAGGGTCCAGGTTCTCATTTCCAGACCTACCAACCAAGCTGTTCCCACTGATTACCACCACCTCTGTCCTTCTCAGACTTATTTGTCAAGAGCCAGCAAGGGCCTCCCCTTCTCTGGGACAATGTTCCTGCTCATCTGTCCCTCAAGGCTATGAGCTTCTCACTGGGCTCCTCTGGAAGCACACATCTCCCACCGTGGCACCACTGGTGGTCTCTTCAGTGAAGTGGGTCCACACAGACAGGAATCCAGTGGTGGTGCTCGGCCTCCTCATCAGCTCTCCCTAGCGACAAAGACTACACTCAGCAGCATGCGCCCAGCACTACCTAGTGTACAGGCGGAGCACTGCTTATTTGTGGTGTCAGGAGGGAAGGCTCCTACTGTTTGGAAATACTGATGAGAAAATTCATTCTCAGATGTCTAGACCAGAGATTTAAGGAGGTGGAAGCCGAAGCAAGTGTCAACTGCTTCCCTCCAGAATTTACTCACTTTACTTACTTTGCTATTTCAAGACAGACCAGTGTAACCTCATTTTATGCGTTTCTTTCCCTGTAAGGAAAGTCCAAAAACGTCAACTCCATAAGGTGCCGTGAAGTTTAACCACAAGGCATTGCTGAGCTTGGCCACATACCCATTCCTTCCCGATCACCATAGGAAAGTGTGCTTGGCTGGATTGCCTCCCCTGAGTTTGGGAAGCAGACAGGGCAGGAAAATTTGGCCAGGGACCTGAGAATTGACTCTCATCTACTCCCCAGTTCAGGTAGCTCAGGACGTTTCCCACAAGCAGGTGATGGCAACAGCTGCGCGCAGCTTGCGTGATGTTCAGCTCAGTAGACCCCTCACTTTCTTGTTGCCGCTAAGCACCGCCACTCTTCCGGAAGCGAATGTCCATTTCACTTTCCTTCTTTCCAGACAGAATCAGATGTGCCGGTCAGCTGCGCTGAGTAGATTAGTGTCAATTCCCCGAGTCAGTGAAGAAATGCTCACGTTAAGGAAAAAAAGGATAAATAGCTGGTTGTTCCACGCCCTCCCTTAGGGAATGCATCTTCACAACTTTCAAATCAGGGAAGCTTCCTTTCCAGTGGATATCAAACTCTGGACAGCAGACTTAGTTGATGCTGAGCCTGTTCTTATAAATGCTGTTGTTTTTCATTCCGGGATGCTCTTGTGTTATTGAGACAGAGAGCTCCGTTCTGCAGGGACTTAACTGTACACGGAGAGCTGTTCCCTGCACTAACTGCTCTCTGAGCACTTTGGGAATCAAGCCACCTTGGCTGGTAGGCAAATGTCACCCCTCCAGATACACTGGTGCACAGGTGAGCAGCTCAGCCTGGATAAACTCCAGGGCTCTTTGGGTGTTGGGCTCTGCCACTGAGTAATCAAAGGTAACTTTCTTGGACAGCTGAAGCACATGGTGGCCTATATGTTGCAGTTTGCAGAGTGAGACAACCCTGGTGACACGCTGGTACACTTGCCCCAGGAAGAGCATCCTCTAGGGCATGGAAACTCAAGTTGGCACCACATCGAATTGGGTGGGGGGGAGGAATGCTGAGCCGCGGGATTGTGTGGTGTTAAATACTCAAAGAGATGGCCTAATTTCCCATATTCATTTTGTCAGATATTAACTCACTTGACAGGGGAACAAAGTGTGCATTATTGAAGCATAAGAGGCCCCGATTGCAGGGAACCTGCCCCTACACAGGGATAATAATCTCAGTTCTAAGACCAGGAGTGAACCTCACACCTTTTGTTCAAGTTGGGTATGCAGAAGCACTCCAGGTAAATTAAACCTGTGACACTGCTCTAGTGTGACTGGATGTGATTATCCCAGCAAATGTCCCTGATTATTGCCAAGTTTTATTAATTGTACCCAAGGTCGGAGAGGATCATATGCTTCAGTGGTATCCTTGTTCCATGCAGCCTTCATTTAGTGATTTAAAAAATATGCTTCTTTTCTAAATTGTTTGAAATGGATAAAGAAGTGGTGTTCTGATTGAAACTGAATTTGGCTTAATTAAGATGAATCTGTGTGCAGTTGCACAGCCCCTCGGACACTCAGAACTGTATTCCCTTTTGACCTGCAGTGGCTTGGGTGCCTTGCGGGAGGAGGAGAAGCTGAGCTCAGCAGCCAACTGGCCCCCAGAATACAGCTTCTCCATTAACTTCCTTGATGGAATTCTTGGCACATCATGACATGGTTGGGGGAAATGTCTGTAGAACACATCCATGAGAAATGATAGTTTCTGGCATTTTTCTTCCAATTTGGTATAATTGCAGTAGCAAAGATAGATATCAGAAGTAGGCCCTGTGGTTGGTGGGTACACATATGGGTCAGCCTGGATGGAGGCCAGGAGCCACTGCATTGTTCTTAGAGCCTTGTGTGAATTAATTCTATTATCTTCATTAAAGACTTCATGAGGGAGCCAGCCACAGTTCTTACTCCATGTACCGGAGAGGAAACTAAAAGAGTTTTATCAACTTGCTGAATGTTTTGCAGTTAGAAAGTTGTGGTGTGGCTCAGAGTCTGCAGTTAGTGTTTGCATGTGCATATGCATGTGTGTGTTTGTGTGCATGGTGCCTGTTTATCTAAACAAAGCACACATGCAGAAAAACACATGGAGCCTATGTGCACAGTGCAGAAATTTTACATATTGAACACACTCATGAGGTCACCTTGAATTGAGGAAAATCTTGCCCTAGAGTGACCCCCTGAGTCCTGGTCTCCACCTTTGGCTCAAGGCCTCCCCTGTATCAGTTGGTGCACACTGTGATGACATCTGCAGACTGACAACTTAAAGTTCATGGCCCATAGTTCTGGAGGCTGAAATCTAAGACAAAGCATGGCTGGGGTCAAGTGAGAGCTAGTTTGCAACCAGCATTTAGACTAGTTATTGGAGATGGTGACTCTGGAGCAATTTAGGAAAATATGCTAGGACTTGGGTTTTCCTAGGGGGCAGTGTTCTTCCCCAAACACAGAGCTATCATTTGGTCCTGGCACTGGGTCTGAAGTTCCCTAAAGATGCTTTGTGCACACTGTGATTCAAGAGAGGGGAGAGATGTGTGTACAGTAAAGGAGTCATTAGAGAAAAATAAATTTGGAAAACTCCGTCATGCCTAAAATTGAACGGCTCCATGTTTTTCTTGCAGAGTTTCTCTGAGCCGCAGGTGTCAGTGTGTGCTATGAGTCCCTAGCAGGGCTGTGTGGTGTGAGGTGTCCTACCTGGTCAGCAGATGGCCGCCCATCTCCTACCGTTCTACCCTCATCAAGAGCTGCTCCCCATGGGTACGCGCTGGTGCTTCTGCTTGAGGACACCCAGCCCTGCATGGAGGTGGCCTGCCTGTGCAGGAAGAGACTTTGCTGTCACCTGTGTTACGTTAGTCAGCCCTCCCCTGCTGTGACATAACGCCCAACATAAATCAACTCCTAAGAGGGAGCATTTCTTTGGCTCATGACTTTAAAGATTCCAGCACCTGGTCACTTGGCTCTGTTGCTCTTGCCCAGGAAGTGGCAGAAACACCACAGCAGAAGGGTGTGGCAGAGCGCAGTCACTCATCTCACGGCGGCCAGGAGGCAGAAAGCGGGGGAAAGGGCCTGAGAGGAAGTTGCTGGAGACCAGATGTGGTCCCTGACTTCTCACCTGCATGACCTACTTCCTCCACCCAGGTTCCCACCCCTGGCCCTTCACCTGCAAAAACGTCATCAAATTATGTTCTCAGTGGATGGAGTCCCTGGTGAATTGGAGCCCTTGTTTTCCCATCATCTCTGCCAGCACCCACAGACGCTCCCACAGTGCACTTTCCTACTTTCCCAGGCATCTTGTGACCCACTCAGGTTAAACATCACGATGAACTGCCACTGGTGGCCTGGCCGTGCTCCTGCTTCAGCTCCCTGTGAGAAACCCCTCAACTGGCCCTTTGGCCCTAGCTTACCTGGTGATGGCTTCATACTTTCAGGACAGAGAAGCCTGAAGATCATTCATTTCTGTCATGTCTAGAGTCTTTTTATACCTTGATCTCTAATTTGGGGTGCTTTCTGAAGGCACTTGAGGTTGCAAAGTAAATTATATCTGTGATATCAGGTTTGATGATTTACGGGAACTTAAATTTAAGGGACCAGTGTCCACCTGCAGAATGACAAGACCTTCTGGATTTTGGGGGGCAATAATCTAGTGAGACTTTCCTAAATAGGAATGCAGACATGCACATAAACACAAACATGCACATCACACACACACACACAGGTGCATGCGAATTTGAGGGCACACTTAACACATGCACAAATTCGCACACACACAATCCCTTCCAGAATTTGTACTCACACATAGCTAGCAACACAACCCCTTCTTGGAATAGTCAGAAAATTACTCTCCCTTAAATCCCTGCCACTTTTTAGAAGATGTTTTTTTCTCCATGAGTGAGACAGAATTAATCAGGTTCTAATGATTGTTCTGCAGGTGTTATTTCAAAAACATCCAATACCCCAAATCATGAAATTTACAGGGAGACTTTTGATTACAGGAGCTGATGACTATTATTTTTAAAATAGAAGAAATGAGGACTGACAAAAATTGATGACGTGGCCATTAGGTTAGAGCTAAAATTACCCAGAGGTTTACATTAGGTAGCTCTTCCCCCATCCTGTCTGAAAATGTTCACTGTATAAATGTCCTTGAGTGTTCACGCTTTGGCATTGATAATTATTGTTCTGATGAGTTTTTGAAAGATTTGAAAGGATGAATACATAAAAATTAATCCAGGACTGCTTACCGAGGAGCTACCCAGTGTCAGGCACCAGGCCAGACTCAGGGTGTGTGAAGACAAACCAGACAGAGGCCTTCCTGGGCTTTCAGGAGAGATGGGCATCAAGCTCGGTTATTTGCGTGAGTGGCGGGTAAGGAGTGCCCACAAGTACTGAAGAACGGGCATCACGCAGGGAGAAGAACTGACGAGCAGTTTGGGTGGGGCAGTGTCCTTGCTAAGTTAAGTTTTCTGAAGCCTGGGTGATTCCCAAGGAATTTAGTGTCAGGTATAATAAAACAATCCTCTTTTTACATGTTTCTCTCTTTACTCAGAATCAAGTTTCCTGAATTCCACCTCCTGCAACATGTGAAAAGCTGAGTCGTATGTTGTTGAAATTTGTATCATTAGAAGTTCAAAAGAGTTGTGGCAAGGCGTGAGGCAGAGCCTGCCTTTGTAGAAGACTCCCCAGGTTCATTCCTGCTCACCTGTGCTCCGTGTCAGTGGCTCTCGGACGGGTGGGCTTTCCCATTCCTGCTTCCTCCTCTCGACCGGGGACCTTACTGATGCCTGAAGACAGTTTTGGTTCTCGCAGCTGGAGAAGAAGGAGCTTCTGGCATCTAGTGGGTGAAACCAAGGGTGCTGCTCAGCATCCCAGTGCCCCGGACAGTAGCTCTTCCCTTCCTCACCCCATAGTAGAGAACCACCTGTCCGGAAATGTCAGCAACCTACTTCTCCGTCCCCTTCCCCAGATGCAAGTCCTGGAAGGGCCCCACCCTGAGAGGACAGGGTGACAGCTGCCCACTCTGTGCGGGCAGCTGCATCCTGGACTCCAGAACAGGGAGCCCCATCTGCCACTTTCCAGCTGTGCACCTGAGCACTTCCTGAAATTCTCTAAGCCTAGACTAGGCTGGAGAAGAGCAACGCCTACCTCACTACACTGATTTAAACTTTAAGCTGGCACACAAGTGCTGAGTAAATGTTGTTCTCCATCATAAGCCCTAGAGGAAGTCCACAGCTTCCAAAACTTATATCCTAATTTGTATTATTTTCCTGTGCAAAAGTTCGAACAAAAAGAAACATATTCTTCTAAATTAGAGTTTAAGCGAGAAAGCATAAGATACATTGGCTTTGAAAGAGCCCGAGGCTGAGCAGTGACCCAAGTTAGACGGCCCAGGTCTCCACTGTGGCCTGCCTGGGCCGGACCCTGCCTCCCTACATGTCTGCATCCTTCCTTTCAGCAGCCTGCACCTCACCTTTTCATATCTGGAAAACCGGTGTGTGATTTAGGTTCTCTCAGGAGCACCGCAAGAACCTCCTCCAAGATCACAGCATTTGATTAACAGCAGGGTGCTGGGTAGCCGTGCCTGGTCCTCAGAGTCCAGGGAGTCAATCCCCACCACACGTGGTTCCCCTGATACCACAGCCCACAGGTGGGCGCTCCAGGGCTCCACACCCTGACAAAGACCCGCTGAGACCCTCCGAGGTGTCTTCTGGTCATCTGCACATCCATCAGCTCACTCGCAGTCTGGGGATCCAATTGGGAGCTAGAGAGTCTTAAAGCCCACCCAGGTGGGGGATACAGATCAGTGTGGTAGTGGGCCTTCCTGCTAAAATGATCACACAAGCAGGCGTGCAGTCACACTGCAAAAGTGGGGTGGGTGGGAAGGGAGGGCAGGCCAGAAAGCTCAAGGGTGCTGCCATCATCAGGAGGCTGCAGGAGGCCTGCTTGAGTATGTAACAGTGATGGTGGAGCCACCAGAAGGAAGAGGCTCCTCCAGGCTGGGATAGAGAAGCCGCTCCTGTAGTGCCGGAGGTGCGGGCTGAGGGAGAGTGGAATAACACCAAGCCATTTCCGGGCCTGCAGGCCAGCTGGGAGCATGTCCTCTGTCACCCTGAGCATCCCAAGTGTGGCAGCACATGAAGACTGGTTCCTCACAGGTCAGGCCCCTCATTGCCAGTGGCCAGCAGACACCCTCGCCCACGGCGGGAGCAACTGAGGTGTCCCCATTGGAGATCAGCCTCGTGCGGACCCTGATCGTCCTGTCCCTCCCCTCCCGGACATCTACCACCATCTCAGACCTCAGCAGCAACAGAGTGAAGAGTGTCTGCTGAGAAGGATGCGGTCGGATGCGTAAGTGGGAACCTCAGGGCTTCTTGCTGGGGACTGGAGCAGCCAAGGAGCAGCGGGGATGCTGTTGGGAGGGTGTCCTTGGGGTCTGGATTGGAAAGTGGCAGTGGGAGGAGAAATACAGCCAGGGTCCTGAGATGTCCAGGAGCCAGAATCACGGAATGTGGAATCGGACTTGGTGGCTGGTGAGAAGTGGCAGCCAGCGTGACTCCCGGTTGGTGCTTTTCGGGAGGCAGCAGCCTCACTTGCAAATGCATGGAACCCTTCACAGGAAACTCCCCAGGGCAGTGCCGCACTGGGAGGAATGTGGGGCAGCTCAGCAGTGTGGTGTGGGCCGCTGGCCGTCTCAGTGTGGACACAGCCTCCTCCCAGCACTCCCGCGGCCACTGCTCTTCCCTTGCTACACCCCACTGCTGTGCTCGTCTTGTCGTGCTCAGCTCCATGGAAAGGCACTCCACGAGTCCATCTGCAGACCACCATGGAAAGGCACTCCACGAGTCCATCTGCAGACCACCATGGAAAGGCACTCCACGAGTCC
>NW_004955528.1:3290125-3374515 GCF_000276665.1 Chinchilla lanigera | reverse complement strand
GGAAAGGCACTCCACGAGTCCGTCTGCAGACCGTCATGGAAAGGCACTCCACGAGTCCATCTGCAGACCGTCATGGAAAGGCACTCCACGAGCCCGTCTGCAGCACGTTAGCCAAGCACAGTCAGAATTTCACAGTACTTAACAGCATCTTGGCGTCACCAGCTGCCATGATCTACTGCCATACTTCGATCCTCAGAGCCACAGCGAGTCTTGGCAGAGTCTCTGAGAGATGTCCCTTTTCCTGCGGAGCATCTTCCTCAGCCTGCTCTTCCAGGTAGTCATCCAGAGCTCGGGATGTGAGAAGCAGCTGTCTTTCAGGCCACTGCAGTTGCGTTGTCTGCCCTTGAGTGGGAAGGTGGGATGCCTGCTCCCCCAAGACATGTGTCTTGCAGGGTTAACCATTAGGGGTTGATTTTCCTTCAGCAGGACCACCCTGCCCTTGCAGTACTGGGAACTGGTCCTCTCTGCTCTTGAGCAGAAAGTTTTCCGATTGTGTCCAGCACTTGCTTCTGGGCTCTCCTTTGTCCACTGCTCCTAGGAAAAGGGGACATGGCCATGAGCTGTTTCCTACAGGATACGTGTTCTCCAGGCTGGAAGGCATTTGAGACAATTGGTGTCATGACCCATGATCACTGCTAGTACCTTTCAGTGTGTATGTGAGCACGGGGGTCTCACTGCTATGTCCCCAGCAAGTCCTTGGCCATGGGTGCTTAGTGAATGGCCACAGGGTCCGTGCCTTGTGACGGAGGCCATTCAGTGAGGCATCTCCGGGTGCCCTCATACCTTCGTCACTGTTGGACCGCCGGCGCTCTGAGGATCCTCTCCTGATTTGTCACTTTTAAGCAGTGTTTCGCATTTCCCATCCTGGGGGGATGAAGGGAAGCGGTGATGGGTGGGAGGACTCAGGGTGATGCTCAGCAGAGCAGTGAGAAGAGCCTGAGAGGGGCTGGAGAGGGGTCAGGGCTCAGCCACTTCGCAGAGTCCTCAGTTCCACATTAGGGGATGCAGGCGGTGTCCACCTCCAGGGGCTGCTCTGAGCCTCCCCTGGGACACAAAACGCACTCACCTGCAGAAGCCACACTTTATACGTTAGCTGTCCCAAGGCTGTGGGCACACGTGGGCGAAAAGGATTTAATATTTCTGAACACTCACTAAGGCGACCCTTACAGATGAAAACCAAGGCCTTTGTTGGACCAATTACACTCATTTTTCAGTTTCTTAGGGCTATGATTTTGACCGACATATGGGGGAAGAGGTTCCACAGGCTCTTCAGTACTTGGAGCCCTTAGAAACCTCAAGGCCACGTCAATGGGGGAGGAAGGGAAAGAAGGAGTCCTGGCCGACAGAGGGGAGGGGAGGGAGATCGGGAGTGGACAGCACAGGGAAGGGGATCTGCTTTCTCCGGGGAAGGGCAGAGCCCTTCCTGACTTCTCTCCCCTTGCTCTGCCTGCACCCCAGGGCACAGCGCTATGCGGCTCTCAGGAGACACCGAGGGACTGCTCTTCCCTCTCTGGCGCTTGCTCCGCGGAGCCTGGTGCTGGCCCATCCCCCCTCCCGGGACACGGCTCTTGAGCGCCTCGGTCCGTTCATCCAGGGCTCCTTGGCTCTGGGTCATGTTTGCATCTAACCCCATTTCTCACTTTGGTAATAAACTTCACTCTTGTGAAGAGTGGTGTTTTTGTGCAAAGGAGAACTCTTTGAAGGTGAAGTCTCGTGGTGTGAGCCACATTGCTGCTGCTTGCCCTTGTCCCTAGGTCGTTCTGTAGCTGTACAGAATGGGCGTGGTGGGCGGAGGCAGGGGGCAGACCAGGTCTCCGCCCTCCCCCAGGCCCACTCCAGCCAGGCTCAAACCAGCAGGCAAGGTAAGGCAGCACCGGGGCTTTGTAGGAAGCAGCGCTAAGCATGTGCAGTGGCTGCTAAGGTAGAAGGCAGTAATGTGGGTGTGTTTTCCGGTCCCCCCTGCACTGTTTTCCCTACACCGTACGGGCCACACCCGAAGTCTGGTACACAGCGGGCACTCAGAAAGCGGGCTCTTCCTCCATGAGCAGGCCTGCCACAGCGCTCCTATTGCCCCGTAACAGATCGCTACTGGACTCAGTTGCTTCAAAGAACCATCATTCAGTGTCTGACAGTGACCAGAGGAGAATTTAGTTGTGGCTCAGGGTCTCTCTGGAGCATCAGTGGAGATGTCGCTTTCGCAGGCTCCGTCCCAGTGGCTCTCTCACAGGGCTGCGGGTGGCTCCTCCCTGGCTCCTCACCCCTGGGAGCTTCTCTGCAGGCTGCCTGAGCACCCTCAGAGTGTGCCTGCCAGCAGCTTTCCCAAAGGGACAGCGATGGGCGTGGAGAGACCCAGCGCGGAGAGTACGTACGGAGGGACCCGCCGTGCCCTTTGTGTTTTCCCCACGTGCTGCTTATTGGAAGAAACGCACTGAGTCCATCTCATCCTTAGGGGCGAGGAATTATCCTGCGCCTGCTCCAGTGAGAATTAGAAAGAACCTGAGGGCACGTTGAAGAGCACAGAGGATGCGGACGTGGAGACCAGCGCTGTGATCTCGTGCTCTTCCGGGTTCTCTAGACTCAGCCCTTGTGAGAGTGAGAATCCAAAGCAAATCCTCTCACCTGAGCAGCTTGGAATTAAGGAAATTGAGCACACTCATCCTCTTAAGTCACCCCGAAGCCTGAGCTGTGAACTTTCCCTTTCCTGACCATTTACACTGCGGGGCTGTTTGCTGTGCGCCAGGTGGACAAACAGGACTCAGAACTCACCTACGCAGAGCTTAGTGGCTGGAATTTAGACAGCAGTGCCCGGGGACTTCGGCTGGGATATTAAGGTGTGTGCTTTAGCCGTGCCAGGGGGAGCAGGAGGATTGTTCCATGAGATGAAGGGGTGCGCCCTCCAAAGCATCCACAAAGCTAGAGTCAAGCTGGATATTCTCCTGCTTATTTAGCCAAGGTGCTCATATTCCCCAGCTCGTATTGGACCACGGCGTGCTTCCCAGAACCTGGGCTGTGGGTCCACTCACTGCCGTGGGTCCCTCCCCTGTGTTCAGTCCTCGAGGGATGAGGGGTCCAGCAGAGGTCTACACAAGAGCTTCAGGAGCCTTCTGAGATGCTGTGCAAAATCTGTGTCCAGATTACGCGTGTTTGCCTTCAGATTACACGTGTTTGTCTTCTTACTGTCCCTGACAGCCGGCCCTCCGTCTCTCATCTAAGCAAACGCAAGTCAGGAAGCATTAGAGCCCCACCCTCTCCTCCCTGAAGCAGGGCCTTGTTCTCCCTCTGGGGTTCAGAATCCTGGTCTACCTGGAGTGGAAGGACCCATGCTGCAGCTGTGTCACGTGGCGATCCCTGCCCACCTACGGCTGGATGCCCCCTTCCAGACAGGAATGCTGGGCACCCTCTCCCCCTAGTGGTCTTGCCTTAAGCTGAGCTGTCAGTACCTGCCAGAGCCTGACTTTAACAAGCCAGTTCTGACCACAGTCCCTGTTCCTGGGTGCTGGTCTCACCCAGATTCGAGTGTTCGCTGAATGTCTCTCAGTTTGCCATGGCAAAATAAACCAGCAGCAGGTAAAGCAGAATTCAAAGAGCAAACGCTGTACTGCAGCAGGCCCCGGCTGCATGGGGTCTTTGCGCCTCTTCTCCCTCCCTTAGCAATTCCTAGGCAGGACCCAGCCCCTCACCAGCACTGTGCTCAGAGCCAGGGTCCTTGAATAAGTCCTGGGGCCACCTCGGGGCTCCTCATGCAGAAGGGACACATCAAATAATTAGACATCCTTCCAAGTTACAGGTCCTACAGGACAGGAACGAGGTGCTTCCTGGCCATCCTGAAGTCTCTCTTGACACAGCAGGTGGGGGAAGTGGAGGTCCTTTAACCCAGGCTGTGAGACTGCATCCCTCCTCTGCTCAAAGGTCCTCTCCAGATGGCTACTGTACTTAAAGAGCAAACTCTAACCCAGCCTGCAAGACCACATCATGGCCCTATCCTCTCTCTGACCCTGCAGCATCTGCCTTCCCAATTCTATTCCTTCTTAAGTCCTACTGGGCCACACTGTGCCTGGCCACGTGTCCCTTCTCCCAGTCCCCAAAGCTCAAAGGTCCAGAGTTGCCTCCTGCCTCAGGGCCTGTGCACTTACTGGTGTTTCTGAGGGAGATTTTCCTCCCCGTGGGTCGCTCCTGGTCGTTATCTCATCTTGAGAACCAACTCGTGGAAGCCTTTCCTTCCTCTCCATTTTCTAAATGGCCCTCACCGCCTCATTCACTGGGCCTATCTGTTGTGGAAGTGGTCTGGCCTTTTTTTATTCTGCACATCAATGGCTGCTGTCTTAGTTATTTTTCTCTCTCTTGCTGAGCCAAAATACCCAATGCTCTAAATTAAGGAAGGAAAGGTTTATTTAGCTCACAGTTTGTGGAGTTTCAGTCTATATTTGGCTGAGTCCAAGGCAGGGTGCACATGGCAGAGGGCAACAGGTCACAGTGGTGGAAGACAGCAAAAGCAACCAGAGCAAAAAGAGAGGAGCATGAGAGAAGACTCTTTCTGTCCTTTATATCATATGCAGGTGACCTGCCCTAGGGTGGGTGTAGCACTCATGCCCATAATCACAAAATTGGACAATGAACCAGTCACAAACTCTAGATTCAGGTGCCTCTGAAAAGCACACCCCTCTGCATGAGGCTTTGGGGGGACACCCAGTCATCAACCTTAACAGCTGCAGCCCCATGTTCCGGAGAAGCCCATGTGTGCTTCCTCACCTGGGCCCTCCATGCCCACCATGCACCTGGCACTGAGCTGAGGCCAATGGGCATCTGCCAGGCAGTGAGATATGGGTCCTTCTGTCCCCCAACCTCTCTTTCCTCCCACTACCCTGCTGGGCCCTGCCAGCACTTCCACCAGCTGCTGTGAATCACCCCTAAGAGCTTCCTCACATCCCCTCCCAACCGAGCAGGTCTTATTTCAGCCTGTGAAGGCCACCACACACATAACCTCAACACCCAGAATAGTGGCAGCACTTCTTGCATATTTGTGGAATAAATGAGTGAGTGAATGAATGAACATGCAAGGTTTCAGTAGAGCTGAGGGCCCTTCGCAGGAGGCAGGTTGGGCCCTTTCTTGTCCCCAGATTGCAGGTCCCTGCCGGCCTGGGGCTGCTGTGCCTTCTCCGCCCAGCCCCCTGCATGCTGCCTCTCTCCACCCGCTCCCTCCTTCCCTCCTTTCTTCTCCACCTGCTCCCTCTTGAAACTTTCATGGCATTCCTGTGGGGAGGCATTGTTTGCCTTTGGAAACTGAACTCTGCTGAATAAAGGAGGGAAAGAAAACTAAGCCCCAGACACCTTTTGAAGAAGGAGAGTGAGTTGGAAGGCTGTGGTGGAGGCTGAGGCTGAGAAGTAAGATGCTGTGACTCTAAGGGTGGTGGCAATGTGTCCCGAGAATGCCAGGGAGGAAGCTGCGTCCCCGTTCTATGGTGAGTGTGCCACTCACAGGCTCCTCTGTGTCAGGACCTCAGTGAGCCAAAGGCCACACATGTGTCTGTGTAAATATGCATATGCGTGGGCACATGCACGTACCACATAAATACCAGCATCCACTAGGGGCTTCTAGGTCTGGATTTTGACTACTAGTGCTTCAGTGGAAGCTGAGCATACAGCTATACCCAGGAGTTATGTGTCTGGCCATTCATCCTAAAGAGGTGATCACACACACAGGCAGAGATGGACGTTTCACAGCGTCCATCCCAGCATGGTCTGCGACTGTGCTTGCCTATGAGTCAGAGTGGACACAGGCCAAAAGAGGCAGGAGTAAGTATAGACAGGGAGGTTTAGTGGGATGAGGAAGGCACATGAGTGCCTGTCCAGGGTGATCACCAAGGCCGGCTGGTGCTTTGTTGACTGTGAAGCTTAGTACTTTTCAAAGGACATGGTGTGTACAAGTAAGTACATATCTGCAAAGTGTCTGCATCTGTTGTTTGTTGACATTTTTGTTAGGCTTCCTAACAATAATATTCATAATTTTATGATAATATAATGATATAAGATTGTCCGATTTTACCCAGGGACTGAAGGTTGCTTCTGCAGTAGGAGACAGTGAGGGTGGCGGTGTCTAAAGGGGAGGCCAGGTGAGTGCTCACAGGAAGCCCCTTTGCTAGAGGTACTTTGTGAACAGTTGGTACTGGGCTTTGGGAGCCACTGAATGACCCTTACTGTTGGAGGAAGTGTCTGTCTTTGAGGAGCTCCTTCCAATACACACCCTACTCCTGGAACCAAAAAGTCCTCCCCATCGCCCCAGGCCAGTGGCTCATCAGACTGTGTGACAATGTGCCTGTCTGTCTACAGGTTACATATTTAATATATTTTTTGAGCCCTTAGCAAGAACCATGCATTGGATCTGGAATATAACAGGAGCCAAATCAGCTGGGGTCCTACCCTTGGTGCCCAGAGTCCAATGGAAGAAATAGATTCTAATCAAAGGACCTCACAAATAAAATGCCCACTGGTGACCGTGGTGAGCACTGCAAAGGGTGAGGCTCAGAATCCCATGTGGCTTGGCTCCCACAGGGGCCTCCCCTGGCTCTCACTCCATTTCTTATAGCTCAGTTCCAGACCCTCGCTGCATATAGCATTAGAGTTACCTCAGACTGTTCTACAAAGCTAGCACATCCGGGCATGTTCCCACCAGTGACGTCAGCGTCTTTAGGGAGACTAGTGAGAGCTAGGCCCTAGCGCTTTGATAGGTCCCCTAGTGAATGGAATATGCAGAGAACTCAGAGAACTGTGGACTACAAACTTTTGACAGGGGTAATTACCATCACCTTGGATGAGAAAACACAACTGCTGTCCTGGTGACGGACATGAATGTCTCCTAATGCTCTTCACCAGAGTTATTGCTGTGGAGAAGAAGCCAGAGGCTGCAGGGAAGCCCCTTGGTCTCACTTGGTGTACAGTCACCCAGACACTGGTCTACAGGGTCTGGAATGGATCCTGCTCCTGACGTTGACTTTATGTGTATATGACCATGTGCATATGGCCCATATAATTGCATGCATGTGAGCACATACGTAAGGTCTATGCATTTCACTCAGTAAATTTCACTTTGGAAGTGTGAATCCCATTTTGTTACTGCCCCTGAGTTATTAGGCATTAATATTCTTTCTAAGCGGACCCTAGGACTCTGAACTTGGAATCAAGTACTACTTCACAACCACTAGAGTAAAATTTTAAAAGACGGAGTATAATAGTTATTGGCAAGGTTGTGGAGAAAATGAATCATCTGCTTTGCTGACGTAATTATTTAATAAATGGCGCAGCCACTTTGGGAAACCTTTTCACACTTCCTCAGAACAGTAAACATAGTTACTCATGACTCAGCAAGGACTCAACAGGACTCTAACAGCTCCTGTTATATTCCAGAACTTGTTTCTGAAGCCTAGCTCATCCTGAGGCTATACATCTAGGGACTGCTGACAATGGGCTGACTCCTCTCTGCTGCCATTCTTTGGCCTGGATGGAGCTGTAAACAGCTGTTGGGGAGCTTCTGCAAAGAATAGAAGGGGATTGTGTAGAGGATAGAGTTAGATGTGCTCAGATGCCCATGAAGCTGAGGGACTGTTTCCTATTAGAATTGTTATTACATGAAGCTTGCTAAGGAATGTGTTCAGATATGCCTGATTGGATGACTATCAGAGATAGATGCTGATATGAAGTAGAGATATAAAATGAGGGCCCTCAGGCAGATGGAGAGCCCGCCCCTTATGGCATTCTTCCTGTCTGTAGGTAACAGAGGATCTGTCTCCCAAAGCCCTGCTTGGTATACCTCTGTGGCAGCCCATCTGGACATAAGGAGCCCTTTGTACTAAGGGACATATGAGCTCGGTCTTTTACAAGTCATGCCATCATCAGGAAGGGACACCTTTCCTGCGGATGCCTATGCCTGTGTGATAGACGGCCCATTCTTCATTCACCTGCCCCGTCTGCCACCCAGCAATTTATTCATTTGACTGAAAAATGCTGAGCTGTTATAGTTCCTAATCTGCATATGTCACAGTGTTTTACCAAAATTATCCTGTGTCCCAGGGTCTGAACAAGTCTCTGGGTCTTTCTTTGATATCACCTGTCCTGATGCTAAAGCAAGGGCTACTATTTATTGATGGAGTGGATACAATCTATCAGGCTTTGAATGTTTTTCCTCCACTATAATTTATGTCTTTAAAGTTGAAGTAAAATGTAAATACAGTAAAATTTCTAGATCTTAAGTAAAATTACCTGCGTTTTGACAGATGAATATCAACACAGTATAGACCTAGAATGCTTTCATCATCGTGTATAGATAGAAACAGGGCTATTCAGAGTTTCCTTTTCTTCTTGCGTCAGTTTTGGTAAGTTGCATTTTCCATTTCATCTAAGTTGAGGAATTTATTGGCGTAAGCTGTTTACAGCATTTCTTTTCAATGTCTAGAGGAATATGTAGGGACACAGACATTTTATTCTTTATGCTAAAGATCCTGTTTTAGTTAGTATTACAAGAATCTAGCAATTCTAACAACATTCCTTTCTAAGAAACAACTTTTGGATTTGTTAAACGTTTGCTATTATTGTATCTCACTAATGAGTACAATTTTTTAATTTCCTCAGTATAACAAAATTAATTCTGTCAATTTCTCACCATTCCTCCTTGACCCCAGCTCCTGGCAACCCTTATCAGTATATCTATATTTCTGTGAATTTTCTTATTTTGAACATTTTATGTGAGCAATATAAGCTGTATGTTTCCCTTCCACCCAGTATAATGTTTTGAAATTCATACATGTTGTAGCACATATTAGCACCTCATTCCATTTTATTGCCAAATTCTATTTCATTGCATGGATAAACAATATGTCACTTCTCCATTCATCAGTTGATGGATATGTGGATGACTTCCATTAATGACGTTTGTGGACAAGTTTTTGTGTGAACATTTTTTCCCTATTTTCTTGGGTAAACATTTAAGCGTAAAATTGCTGAGTCATGAGTAACTATGTTTACTGTTCTGAGGAAGTGTGAAAAGGTTTCCCAAAGTGGCTGCGCCATTTATTAAATAATTACGTCAGCAAAGCAGATGATTCATTTTCTCCACAACCTTGCCAATAACTATTATACTCCGTCTTTTAAAATTTTACTCTAGTGGTTGTGAAGTAGTACTTGATTCCAAATATTTGATTTCATTTATTATTTCACCTTCTCCTTCTCCTTTTATTTTTATAACCTATTAGGGTTAATGGATAGGTGGAAAGGGGAGTTATTGGCCCAAGAATACAAAGTTCCAGTAACACAGTACAAATGTCTGGTGACCTCTGGCATAGCATAGGGACTATTGTTAATAATACTGCATTACACATTTCAAAATTGCTAAAAGACCAGAATTTAAATGTTCTCACTGCAAAGAAATAAGTGTTTGAGATGATAGATGTTAATTATCTTGATTTGATCATTCCACAATATAAGTATGTATCAAAACATCACATTGGGCCCCGTAAATATTTACAATTGTAATTTATCAGTTAAAATGAAAACAAAACATTTTTGAAAAGTAAAAAAGAACTACATTCTTTTATTTCAAAATCTCTAGGGTATTTTTTTAGAACTACTGATATTAATTGACATCAATTTCCAACAGTTCTATTGTGGGCAGAGAACATGCACTATACAATCTTATTCATTCTAAATTTAACCTATCTTTTAAAATTTAATTTAAATGGTATAATTTACTATGAAACATTTTGAAGCAGTCTTCTTCCCCTTAGTATAAGCACTGCAACTTTTTCCATGCTTTACATGTATCAGTAGTTCAGATTTTTGCCTATAAACATCCAATCATTGTGAGTTGCTTTCACAACTTTGCTAAAAACCTGGCATAATTGTGACAGTTTATTTCTGGATTCTTAATATATTCTGTTAAGATGTTTGTCTCATGCTTCACCAGTACCACGCTGGGTCTATCACTGTAACACACAGGAGACAGTGTAGACCTCTTCTTTCTCTGGGTGCATTTAGTTGTCACAGAATCTTGTCCTATCAATGTGACGTTCCTAAGAAGTTTGACTATGTCTACAATAATCTTGCTTGGGTTTTGATAACGGTTATGATAAACCTCCAAACCAGAGAGGAAGAAGTGATAGCATAACTACCCTGAGTTTTCCCACTCTGTGAGCACAGGTGTGTCTCATATTTAGATTTTTCTTTACAGGTTGTAATTTTCAGCATAAAGATCCTGGACATGTTTTGTTAGAATTATACTGAAGTATCTCATTTTCTTTGGAGGATTTATAAATAGCATCATGTTTTATATTTAGGGTTCCAGCCATTTGTTGTTGGTATATGAAAATTAAATTAGTTATTTTTTTTATCCTGCATCCATGATGAACTGATATATTAATTTAGGGGACTTTTTTGATTATTTGGGATTTTCTACAGTGTTACAGTACTTGGAGGACACATTTTTGTCTTTTTCCTAATCTTAAGAGGAACACATTCATTTTGTTACTATTAATGTGATGTGAGCTCCAGGTTTTCACTGCTACCTTGTATGGATTAGATGCTTGCTCCTGGACAATGTCTTTGGAAAGCTTTTTGGGAAAAGATGCCAAGATCTGTCAAATGCTGCTTCTTTGCCAATTGAGAGGATCATGTGGGTTTTCTTCTTTAGTCTGTTAATGTGGTTTATATTGATTTATTCTTACATATTAAATCTTCCTTGCTTTCTTGAGATAAAATGGATTTAGCCATGATGTATTATACTTTGTATATAATGTTACACTTGATTTAATAAAAAACATAAGCATTTTTGCTTGTCTGTTTGTAAGAGATATCGGTCCATAGTTTTATTTTCTTATAATGTCTTTGTCATAAAGAAAATCTTGCTCTCAAAGACTAATAAGAGGTGTTCTTTGTTATTTGTAGGTGATGGCCTCTGGACTTCCAGTTTCTTTGTTGGAAAATTTTAACATACAAATTTAACCCCTTTAGAAGATATAGGGCTTTCCAGATTATCTATTTCTTTCTGAATGACTTTTGTAGTTTCTTTGTAAGACTTACCCATTTTACTTAATTTTCAAATATATTGACATAGTTTTCCATAATACTATCTTGTTCTCTGTAGGGCTCTAGTGATAACATTGCTCTCAATTTTGATGTTGGTAGTTTGTGTCTTCACTTTTTCCTTGGTTGTTTTCACTATTAATTTGTCATTTTATTGATCTTGAAGAATTAGGTTTTGTTTTCATTGATTTTTCTTCCAGTTCTTTGTTTGTTCTTATTTTATTATTTTTCTATTCTTAATTATTTTGAGCTTAAACAGCTTTTCTTCTTATATTGTTTGAAGATGAACAGGTTAGGCATTGACTCGAAAAATTCATTATTCTCTAACATCAGCATGTAGCACTTTCAGTTTGCCTCTGTCCGCTGCTTTGACCATACTTTACCAATTTGGATACTTTGTGCTTTAATTTTCTTACAGTTCACCATACTTTATGATTACAATTTTGTTTCTTTTCCTGATACATTATTATTTCAAGTATTTTTTCCCATCCAAATACGTGAAGATGTAACTGATGTCTAGTTTGATTCTATTGTGACCAAAAATGTTTTGTATTTCTTGAATCCTTCCAAGCAATGCAGATATGTTTTATCCTCTGGCTACTCTCTAACTTGATAAATATCCCCTGTGTATTTAGAGGGAACATGTAGTCTGTGGCTGGATAAGGGGCCAATTAGGTCATGTTCGTTGCTAACAATGGTCCTGCTTCTATATCCTTACTGGTTGTCTCTATAGTTTATCAGTGACTGAGGAGAGACTCCAAAATCTCTCTGTGTAATTGTGGACTTTTGCACTTTTCCTTGAGTCAATTTTCAGTTTTTGATTTCTGTATTCTGAAAGTCTATTATTTAAAGGCATAAGTTTATAGAACTCTGTATTTTTAATGTACAGAGCCCTTTATTATTATGAAACAATTTTGTCCTTAATGATATTATTTGCTTGAAAAAGCTTCATCTGATATTAAAATGGACACTGCAGCTTTCTACTGGTTGTAAGCATGACATGTTTTTCCTCTGTTTACATTAAGTTTTTTTTTACCATCAAGGTGGTTCTCTTCTAGGCAGCATACTGTTGGTTATTACTTTTTAAATCCAGTATGACATTTTGGCTTTTGTTGGTACACGTGGAACAGTTTTCACTCCGATTATTGATAAAATAGAATTTAAATTTACCTTCCGCTGTTTGCTGCTTGCTCCATCCTCTGTCTTATCTTTCTCTTTCTTCTCATTCCACGTTCCTTTCACTTTTGTGGTTCCAGCAGAGCCTAACTGTCCGTTTCTACCCAACATGCTGAGTCACCTCTCTTTGGAAGGGTTACTGGCTGTAACTCTTTGCCTTATTATTTTCACAACTGCTCATTGCACTTATATCCTATGTGGTTAAACTGTCCTGGTCTGCCTTCAAGTAACACACTCACTCATGGGTGGCATACTGTGCTGGTACATGTTCGTCTTTGTACTGATGTTGTTCTTATATTTTCATTGTAAATGACATTCTACATCATTGTTCTGGTTTAAAGAGCTAATTATCATTAAAATATTTCAATACCAGGGAACTAGTTTATATTTGCTCACATACTTCTTGTCTTTCTTCATTCCTCTGCTTATATTCACATTTCCACTATTACCATTTTCCGTTGCCTAAAGAACCTCTTTTAATATATCTTCTATCAGGTCTTCTCATGATGAATTCTTTCAACTTTTATGTGTCCAAAAGGAGCCATTCTTTTACTTTCAGTTTTAAAATATATTTTGGCCTAGAAAATAGGATTCTGGACCAGCAGATTTGTCTCTGTTCTACTTTCCCTCTGTGGCAATGTATCATGGTTTTCTGTTTTTCTCATCCAACAAGAAAACTACCATCTCTCTTATAGTTGTAGTCATGGGGCAGGCTTTTAGAGTTTGATTGATTATGGGTGTGAGAGCTGCACCCACCCTGGGGTGGATAGTTTGCATATGTAAGGGAGAGCAAGAGGCTGCTTGCAGCCATTCCTAGCTTTTGTGTTTGTTGCTTTTGCTGTGTTCTGCTGCCACGAGCTGTAGCCCTTTGCCATGTGCCACTCTACCTTGTAACCTGCCAAGTATGGACTAAAACCTCCACAAAGTGTAAGCAAAATAAACCTTTCCTTCCTTAATTTTGGGCATCAGGTATTTTGTCCCAGCAACGAGAGAAAAGTAACCAAGACATTCTCATATACATAATATTCCTTTGTTCTCTGTTTTTAAGATTTTTCTATCACTAGTTGTAAACAGTTTAAGTGTGATACGCTTTTGTGTAGTTTTTGCATTTCTTGTGCTTAGTATTCACTGAGTTTCCAACATTTGTTGGTTTAGTTTTCATCCAATTTAAAAATTAGTTGGCCTTTATTTCTTCAAACATGGCTTCTCTCTTCCCCCTCTTTTCTGTGTAGGGCGCTGATTACTTATATGTCAAACCACTTAACATGTCCACAGCAGAGCTGTACATGCACCATTTTCCCATCAAGCTGGCTGTGCCACCTGATGGGGCTGTCCCATGCCACCTGGTAGGGCAGTCATGCATGGACTACTGGTGGTTCAAGCCATCAAAAATGTGCCAAACTTCTTTCATAGCACACAAACTGTCCACTTGATTTTGGAGTTGGCTTAGTTTCTGTGTTTAATCTTGAAAGCATTTATTGCCAGGTCTTCCACTGCACTTATCTTCCTTCTGTAATAGCTAATGTGCTATCTGCCCCATTTAGTCTGCCTTTCTCCTCTGGCATTGTAGTTTTCACCTCTTGGCAATGTCACTGTGACTCTCTTCCATGCTTCTCAGGTTCTCCGAACATGCTTCCTCATTCCTCTTTGTCCAGCATATGGATGAAGTTACACGTGTGACAGCAGCGACACTGTCTATGTGCTCATCTGCTAATTATACAACTGCACACATACTGGTTTTGTTCTAATGTACTGATTTTTCATCTTTGGGTTTTATTTGATTAATTTTTCAGCATTGATGACCTACTTGGCAATATTTTAAATGTCACATATTAAGAACTGTACCAGGATTTCTGCTGTGTATTTTCATATTTCTGCAAATCTTCTTGAGCTTTGCTCTGAGATGCAGCTATGAGTGACCAGAAATTTGGTATTTCAGAGCCTTAAGATATTTTACATAGGAGAAGGCCATTATTTAGACTCTGGATAGCCCCTTTTCTGTGCTCATGCAAGGCCTTCAGAGAGTCCCATGCATTGCCCTTGGATTTGTGAGGTCTTGAGTTTTCCTGATGGGAATGCCATTCTCTCCAGCCTTATGTAAGCTATGGTTCTTAGTCATAGGTTCCTCTTGTTGGCTCTTTCCCTGGCTCAAGAAAGTGTTTTATGCCACATGATTAGCAGAACTCTGCTGAAGGCCTGGTGCTGCCCTGTGTGGCTTCCCATGGGTGGGTTCCTGTCCAGTATTCTGTCCAGTACTGCAGGCTGTCCAGTACTCTGGTCTGGACCTACTAGGTCTTCCTGGCCCCTCAGCTGCATTCTCCACTCCTAAAGCAGCACATCCAATGCCTGTGCGTTCTGGTGTCTGCACAGCAGTTTTCATGCCCATGGACCCAGTGCCCAAGGTCTTGAGAGCTGATGTTTTCTGCAGCTTGCCTGAGGTTTTAGATGTTTGGGGCAGAAGGATAAATCACGCCCTTGTCACTCCCTGTTGGCTGGAAATAAAAGTCGGGGATGAACTTCAACCACCTTTAATGTGATTTAAATGTTTTTCCTTTAGAAAATTTTTTCATTAACATATCTAACATTTCTGGCACTGTTTCTTTCTCTCTGGAGCATTCACATTTTCATCTGGCATTATTTCCCTTTCACTTGAACAACTTTCTCTCATCTCTCTTAAAGTTTTGGTTTCCTGGAAATAAGTTCTATTTTTTTTTTTTTTTTTTTTTTTTTTTTTTTTTTTTTTTTTTTTTTTTTTTTTTTTTTTTTTTTTTTGGTTTTTCTCCGGTACCGGGAACCGAACTCACGACCTTGCGCTTGCCAGGCAGGCGCTTTGCCGCTGAGCTAAAACCCCAGCCCCTGGAAATAAGTTCTAATAGCTTTTATCTGTCATGTACTATTTCACTTCCATTTTTGGAAGATATATGTGTTAAAAAATAAATTTTTATGTTATTTTTTCCAGTATTTAAAGATGTCACAAAAGGTTTTTCTGATGTGGACAGTTTCTGATGAGAAGTCTCTCACATTTTCCTCTCTTGTGTGTGTGAAATGTCACTTCCTCTGGTGGCTTTTATAATTTCGTCTTTATCAGTGGTTCTCAGCGGTGATGTGACACCGCAGGTTTTGGTGTGGTTTCCACTCTGTTGTTTGTAACTGCCTGGTATTTTCACTGTTCCTGTTTATTTGTTTCCTGGCTCTGTGAGCCTGGGAGATGTTACTTATTAAAATGCTTTTCTGGCATGTCCTGCCTCCTGTAACTTCACACACATGCACTGGGTATTTTGCTATTATCCCTCTCCCTGGGCTCTCAGTTTTCAGGATTTTTCCCTCTCTGTGCACTTTTTGGATTGCTCTACTGTATGTCTTTGAGTTTATTTGTCTTTACTTCTGCAGCATGGGACGTTCTGTTAATCTCTTTTAATATTCTTTGCTTCGAGCATTTCACTTTACACCTACAGAAGTTTGCCTAGGGGTCTTTGCACATCCATCCCATTTCTCTCATCAAGTTCACGTCACCTAGTGCCTCACAAGCATATCAGTGACTTGAAATCCTTTTATCCAGGCCTTTGTCAACAAGATTCATCTTAGCTGTCATTTGTGGGTGTCTCTATTATTTGCTGTTTTTCTTGTTTAGGGTGATACATTAAAGATTCTATACCTGCCTGATAAGTTTTAATTATATGACAAACCATGCACAACTTTGCCTTATTGGTGACTGAATTATATGCTGGCATACAGTGAAGCAAATGGTGGATTTGCTTGGTTCCTTCCTGGCATTTGCATTTTGCTATGGCAGGTCTTTAGCAAGCTACACTCTGGACTAGTTCAAGCCACCACCAAGACGTGAGTCCCTGGAGTAGTACACCTGATACCCAGGCACTAGACAGTCTGTCCTTGCCTGGGGGGAATGTGACAAGCCACCCTGTGTAGCTCCAGGAATTTCTTGCTCTTCTGCTTTTCAGGGCTTCTTTCCTGGCCTTCAGTGGCTGGAACTCGCACTTAAGTAGATCAGGACTCAACTAAAGACCGAAGGTCTGCTCTGCAGGGCCTGGCAGTGCTCTGTGTAGTTTGTCTTGTCTGGCCTGTTACCATGGGGTCCCTGAGCCCTAACCTTTGTCTCCCTACTTCTGAACCCCAGGTGCTCTGTTCGGTTCCCTCTCCCTGGATGCATCTGGGATCCTGCGGTCAGCAATCAGTGCCATCCCGGTGCTCACAGCACTTGCCTTCCCTAGCTGTGGCGCTCACTTCTGTGCTGTGTGCAGCTCAATGCGTGAACACCACTTTTTCACCTCTCAGTATTCCAGCTGTCCATGTTGGAAAGAAACACGCTGTAGCAGTTTATTTTTCATTAAATTCCCTTTTAAAACAGTACTGGGGTGTTGAACCCAGGGCCTCTGATCTGAGCTACCTCCTTGACCATTTTACAATATTTATTTACTTATTTATTTTACTTCTGAGATAAGGTATCCTTAAAATGCCCAGGCTAAGTTCCAATCTTCCTGTCTCAGCCTCCCAGAGTACTGGTATTGTGGACATGTGCTGGCTAAATTCCATTATGTTTTAAACCTCAAAACAATCTTATAAGACAGGTTGGATTTATTCTATTTTACAGATGAAAAAAATTAGAACAAAAGAGTTTAGTCAACTTTTCCAACACATTGTTGGTAGGTGGAAGAAGAATTCAAGCCCAGGTTTTTTGACTCTGGGATCTGCTCACTCACCCTCCCTCTAGAGTAGGAGGTCTGGGGGAGGGTGCAGGACAGAAGACCACCTGTCGCACAGGTGCTATCTCCAAAGGAACCTTGGACTACATCCCACTTTCACAGGAACCTCCTCTCTGTCTTCCACGCAGTGTTGTACTGGGAAAGCTCCATCCCTCCTAATTAACCAGTCAAGGGCTCCTCTAGAGATGGCTTCCTGGCAGTTCAACAGCAGAGGTGGTGAAAAGCACCATTGTTTCTGAAGGTCCTCCTTCATCCTGGCTGTAAAGGTGTGAGACTTTTTCTCTTAACACTTGAGCCCTGATTTGCAGAATTTTAGGAAAGAGGGCAGGTTTATGGGTCCACATAATCAGAACGAAGTCAGATTTTTGCTGTATTTGATACAGCACAGGGTTGCCAAGCCTTTTTTCTTGCCTGTGCTGATCCGTTCAAGGACTGGAGACTTGGCAGGCCTTCTTTGATTATGGGCTTAGCTTTGAGCAAGTGCCTCTCACCCTGCTGGACGGTTCCAGACTGCCCACGACTGTGTGGTGGGAAACGGAAGTGCTGCTGCCCCAGGTACTCATCATGCAGAGCTGCAGAAGCCTCTGCAGGCACAGTGTGAGCTGGTTCAGTGTGAGCGCCCTGTCCCTGGGGCCTGGGCGGTGTGTGACAATGGTCACATGTCAATATGATGCATGGCACAGTTCTTGGTTTTCACAACTTTTCATTCCAGTAGGTGTGTTTGCAAAGAGTTCCTTAAAAGTGGACAGTATGTGAATATTCACAATATGTCTCCTTTTTGTGGCTTTCTCTGGATAACTTCTTCATGCAAAAAGGATGGAAGTACCTGGTCCTTTAAGCTTTGGGCATGTGTACTTGGAATCTTCTCTTGCCCTGCTACTCTGCCCTCTCCTAATTATTGGAGACCCCAGGGAGCAACTGAACAGGTACAACCTTTTGTTTAGCTTGTACTCATCATTTTAAAGTCAGAGAAGAATGTGCAGTCTTCCCTTTTTGCCAAATACATTTCTTGTTTAGAAGTTTAAGCTCCCTGAGTTTCACTGCTCTATCTAGCAGCTCAAATATTATCTGAGGTAGTAGCTGCTTACTGATGTCACCTAAAGATGCATGCTATGGCCGCTGGTGCACCACAGCTCACCCCAAACCAGTTACCCTAAAATCTTAGACATGAATAATTAGATCAGGCCCTAGAAATGCCCGTCAGTCTCATTTTACTAATGACAGAATCCTAGGGAAGCTGTATATGGACCTGAAGCTGAACATGGCTTTGATGAGGTAACAAATTATTCAATCTGATTTGGAGGAGTCCAGGTTACTCAAAAGATATATTTCAGCTTTGTTATTCAGGAAACTCACCCTAATACACAGCTCTAATACACAGCAATCCACATTGCTTCAGGACAGCTGAAAGTGATTATTCACTTTACAAAGCAGTATGTAGTAAGCTTCCTTCAGGAAGGATGTCCTTTCATCTAGTCCAGCATCACCCACCGGAAGTCCAGTGTCACCCACCGGAAGCCCAGTCAGCCACTGGAAGTGTCACCCACAGGCAGTGTCAGAGAAGAACCCTATGAGGTCCCTGAGTGACCCTGTTCATCCATATGGGAAAACTCAAATCAGAGATGCTAGGTCGGTCTCTGGAGCCTAGGAAGCATTTCTGAGATTCCTGTTGTTTACTTCAGTAAATGAGTGGTCATTTGCTATTCAGCAAGAGGTAACAAGAAAAGAATTGGAGAAGAAGGAGGGGAGAGCCACCTTAGGAAAGCAAATATATGCAAGGGCCACGAGCTGCTGGCAGAAGGCTAAAGGACTTGACAGTTCTGTCAGCGCAAACCTGGAGGAAAATGTTGGAAGCCGGGGAAAGAGACCCTTGATGTGCAGCAGCAGAAAGCTTGGCAGCCCTGCAGCCTGCTGAAAAATAGAACATGATGAATGAGTTGATTTACTAAGAAAATTTCCAGGCAGTGTGCTGAAGGTGCCTCTTGGCCTTTCCCTAGTTGCCTGTAGAAAAATGAGAGATGGAAGGAGATGAGCTAAAATATAGCCTATAAAGTATAGAGGAATGGGAACATCATGAGTCCAAAAATTAAACTATTTCACACTTCTTTCCAGGCAGAAAAATGTTCTCAGATTATGAAACAGCTTCCAGGCAAAGTCCAAATTACAGAGTCCATGGATAAAAATGGTCCTAAGAAGTAGCCAAAGATTTAAAAACTCAACAAGGTTTCAGGTGCTGTGTACAGACCCTGGGAACACAGGTCCTCTATAGACTGCAAGGCTGCACCTCCTAGACCCATTCTGCTAATGAGTGGTTCTCTGGCCACCTCCCAGAAATGCGTGGACTCCCAGGGCTGGACAGCAACTTGGGAGAGCAGTGCTTAGCTCAGAGTTAGTGGGCGAGGCTTTCTTCAGATGGCCTTACGTCCAATAGATTTATAAAATATCCACAGAGTGATGAAGACAACTGTACTGGCAGAAAACCTGCCCCGCGAGTGACAGGGACAGAGACTGCCGGAAACGGATAGAAGCCTCTGGCTTCCCAACTCCCAGGCTTGTGCAGCCACCAAGTGCGGATGTCCCTGCAGAGAGCCTTCACCCAATCCAGGTGAGGACAAGCGCTCATCAGTAGTGGTGATGAGTGAGGAAGCTTCTGGGTGACTCCGTCTCAGCCAGGTATGAGTGCAAGCGAGTCAGAATTCCAAGTGAGACCCACCCAACTTCACACCACCGCCCAGGACGGTGAAAGACAGTAATAATAATGCGGTTAGTGTTACTTTTCACCAGGATACAGTTGGTTTATTATGCAAACACCCATCAACTTTGTACAATGAGTCAGGTGGAGGGGATGTTGGGGGAGACTGCCAGGTGCGTGCTTCCCTGCTCCATGTGGCGAATGCTACCGCTGCTCTAAGCAAACCTAGAAATTCACCTTTCCACATGAGTTGTCCTTATTTTGAAAATCCTGGGATGGACCCAACAGAGCTCCAGTGAATGAGGTGCTGCCCATGGCCCACGTGCATGCAGCTCCTGGGGGAGGATGAGATCGCCCAGCGGACATCCATCACAGTCCACACAACCACACACCTGCCACCGCACCCGGATCTGCTTTTCCCTAGCACTCTCTACTGCCTTCCCTGCCTGGTGGCTTCAGGAAGGAACTTATCCACCCCATGGCTGTGTGCAGAAACGGCACAGGCTGACCCAGAGGGGTGAGTGTGCCTTGTTTTCAGGAATTACTAATTGCTGACCAGAAAGCCCAGACACAAAGACCCTAAATGCCCTAGTGATGGTGCTGAGGTCCTTAGCCGCTGGCTTGCACTGCAGAGGCGATGCTTATTTATTCACTCTGCTTAATACAGTTCACTAACCTTTAGAAATATTTTGAGATCCAAAATACGCAGAGCTTCCACTGGTGGCAGTGTCTAGACAGCTTCATTTTGCTGGGCTTCTAGCGTTAATTATGTTTCTGGAAATGCAGGGCTTTTATCTCCACTTACTTTTTCAGGGGGTTGTCAGAAAATTAAAGATTTTGGTAAAGTAACTTTTGGGAGAAGCATTTTTGACTCCCATTGTGAAATCTGGGCAAGTTCTTTTCTAGGAAATTCCTGATGTCAGCAACAGTTTTGGGAACGCCCTGAACCAGAGCGCTGTTTCTCTCAGCTGGATGAAATTTTGGAAGGTTTCCTTCCTAACCCCAGGTTGGAAGGATCTCTCTACTTTAGAGATCTTATAAATTCTTTCTCTGCTCCACTGAAATACAGCTTTTAAAAAAGCACACTGATGGTTCTATAACCTAGGAACTCTCTCTCAGGGATTTGGGAGCCCTCCTTTGGGAGATGGTACCCACGCCTTCCAGTGACTGCAGGGAGCTGGACCCTAACTTCCATGGGCTGCAATCAGCAAACACAGATGGCCTAATCATGGAGAAAAACATTTGCAAGTGCAGGAATAATTCAACGCGTGGAGCACATCCACCTGACCAACCCCAGCATCCAGCATCCTGCAGTGCTTTTCTACCAACTCATCCTCACCCTTTACTGTGTTTGTTCTTGGAGCTCACACTGAGCTCTGGCCTCTCTCCCATACTACAATAACCCTGAATAAAGCATTTCTTGCCTGTCTAACTTTATCCAAAAGGCTTTTTTACTTTGCAACACCATGCTAATTTTTCAGTCATTTGTATTTATTTTTATTTTAAATCTTCCTGTATAGATATGTACTGAACTATGCAGTAAGAGCACCCACGCGCTCTCTGCAGGGATTCTGACCCCTGTCCTTTATCACTGGTGTGCATTCCATACTACACAAGATGCAGATGCTTGGATTCCAGAACAGCCTCAAACCCCACTGCTTCTTGTGTCTTGCAGAGGTAAGGTCGGACAAGAAGGGTCCAAATAAGTCCATAGTTGGGACCCTTAGGACCCAAGGGCTCCTAGAAAGTCTCTAATCAATTCTTTCTCCACTCTAGGGCCCTGTGTCTGGAAAATAACACTTTGGTAGTGTTTTCTTTATTATTTCAGGCAAAGAAAGAGCAACACACAGGAAGCGACCTTCCCAGGATGAGGACTGTGCTGTGTGTGTGTGAACCACGGAGTCTTCCCTGGCCAAGTCTGAACTCTTTAGCTGGTGTCAGAGTTTGTGATCTGAGCCTCAGGTCCTTCTTCGCCCTCTGTCCATTCATTCCTTCTTTTCTCTAAAGAGATTAAAACTCTGTGGGCAGCAGCTTTTTCTCCTGTGGCCTTTCCAATCCACCCATAGAGGACGGAACTAGGTGGATGCTCAGTACAAATTTTTGACAGCTTGGCTCAGAAGATGTGTGTGTCTTTACCTTAGCGGCCATGTTTCCCATATGCTAATAGTGTTTCTATTTCTCTGGGAGCCAGGGGTTTTGGAGAAGGTTCCTTTGGAGCTTACCGGGTACAAGACCCCTGTCTTCTTTGCTTCCCAGCCACACGGTTACAGTGGCTGCCTGTTATGTGCCAAGCAATGTATATAATGAGGGGTGGAAATGTTTACTTAAAAGGTGACTCGTCCATATGTGGAGCAGAGAGTAGACTTCCTCTGCTAATAGATTCTGTTCAACTAATTACTCCTTTACTTAGTGGCCATGAAATGGGATTAGATTCCTTCAACATCAATTTGCATGAACAAGTCAGGTACACATCTATTGTGCAAAGCATGTGTGCTTATCATTTATATGGGTAGAAGCAAGGATTAATCTCCCATGAATGGAAGGGGAAGAAATACTGTCTATATATTCAAATTGTGTGGCAGGCAATTTGGTCATCTCTGTGTATGTGTTCTCAAAGTTACTTCCCACAGCCGTTCTCTGTGTCAGGAGCAATCATTATGCTTACTCGATTGACAGGGAGAGTGAGCCTCACTGACATCAATATCTCAGGTAAGGGCATGCAGAGACCTGAGAGGAGCGAGACTTCCATGGGTGCTTGGGCCAGCGTTCCTGCCATGAGCCACATTGTCTCAGACACACTTTTGAGGAAACTGATCAAGGGAATATCATTCAGCCAGGTCCTACAACAACGATGCACTGTAAACGCGTGATGCTGAGTAAAAGAAGCCAAACAGAAAAGCTTGCTGTGTTGCATAATTCTCCTGATATAAGATATCAAGACCAGGCAAATCTATGGAGACACAAAGCAACCCAGTGTTGCCAGGGACTTTGGGAGCTGGAATGGGATGTGACTGTACTGGGTACAGCATCTCTTTTTGGAGCAATAATGTTTTGTGGGTAGTTAGAGGTGATAGTTACACAACATTGCAATAGAATAAATGCTAGTGAATTGTATGCTTCAAGTGATTATTTTGTTATTTCAATTTTACCTTAATTAAAAGGGAAAAGAAAGGAAAGGAAAGGAAGAGAAAGAAAGAAAAGAAAGAAAGAAAAGAAAAGAAGCAAGCCGCCCCCCCCCCCCCCATTGCCTTGGTATATCAGGAGAAATGGAAGCTGCCTCCGGCACTTTCAAAATCAAGGCCATGATCTCATACCACGCGATGCTGTCCTGTAAGACCTCAGCACCACCTGCTGGTATCGTAGCCGTTTTGACTTGGGATCTGAGAGTTAGGCACAGGATAGAAGAGGGTCCCTCTGGGATGAGGGCAAGGATCCATTCGAGGTTATCATCTCAAGAGAGATGTGGCTCCTTGTGGCTCTTGCTGAACCCCACCCAGCTGCATGCTCCTTCCCAAGCTCTCCCAAGTCTCTGTTTCATCTCCTCTCTATGGTAGGTTCACAGTGTCTTCCTGTGCGGATACGTAGGAGCTGAAGACAAACTGCTGCAACACATCCAGCTCCCCACTAAGTGGATAGTAGGACTTTCCAGGAACCGGGTCCCATGCTGACGCAGTGATACTATGGAGACAGTCAGTGTCACCTACACGCCACAACCCAGGAAGAAGCAGGGACTCAAACAGGGCAGAGCGTGCAACCAACTGGGCTTAAAGGGCCTTCCAAAACACCTGCTCCCTCCCAGGGGCCTGGCTGACTCTGGGCCTGGCAGAGCCTCCGTGGTGGATCTGATTTGGTTCAGGGGACACAGCACACCACATCCCAGGCTGCGGACACCTGGGGGCCACCGGGAAGTCCTTGGGGAAGCATTCCCAGCCCCCGGGCACCAACTCACAGGTGCTTCTGAGATAATCACACACACAGAAGCCTGTAGGAAATGGGGCAGTAACAATACTTTCCCTGGAGACAAAAGTGCCCGGCACAAGTTGCCTTGACCTGGAGAACAAAGCTCCCTCCTCCGATTGCAGCGTGTTTACCTGTGATCCGGTGTTCGCTTTCAAGTCTTCTGAAGCATCCCTTGGACCAAAGACTGCTGCACAATGGGGCCCACGGCTCTTGCTGGGCTCCTTGACATCAACGGGCAGTGGGGCTATTGTTCTCTGTCTTCAAGATTCTGAGCACAAACCCTTGAGGGTGCTCTCCACAGACTTTTGCTTGGAAAAAGAAAAAAAAGCAAAACTCTTTTCTTCTTTTCTGTATGTGAACACCAAGGGGCTAATTCACCAAGAAGCAGCTGACCCATAATTACATGCAGGAGGATTGGTGGAATTTGCTTGCCGGCTCAAGGATAGCTGCAAGCTTTGTCAGGAGCAATTTGAAGCCCTAAGAAAAAGTCGCTCTCAAGCTCCCTGACTTTACCCAGCTGAGCATGACTGAATTCCCAGCTGCCTTCCTTCCCTCTCCTCTCCTCACTTCTCACCTCTCCTCACTTCTCCTCACCCCTCCTCTCCTCTCCTCTCCTCTTCTCTCTTGTCTTCACTTCTCCTCACCCCTCCTCTCCTCTCCTCTCCTCTCCTCTCATCTCCTCTCCTCTCCTCTCCCTCTCCTCTCCTCTCCTCCCCTCTCCTCCCCTCCCCTCTAGAAGCTCATCTCTGAGTGAAGGAGGAGCTTCCTGAGGCTGAATGCATGGGTTGAGATGAGGTCTACCCAGTCCCACCCAGACCCACCCTGTTTGGTCTGGTGTCTCAGCCTCAGAGCATCTGGCTGTGCCCTGTGGTTCTTGGAGCCATGCACCGTGTGGATGTGGCAAGTGCTGGTCCCAGTTCACTCCTGCCCTGGGGTAGTGACTGCAATTGTGACTAGAGTGCAGTGTGGAGAGTTCTGGCAATACTCTAAGTCTTAGTCTGGGCGCCATTTATGGGACACGTTCAAACTGACAAAATTCGTCATGTATGTGGTATTCCAATAAAAGTACATTTAATGATGGATTCCTGCATCGATAGGGAGGTAACTGCCTGGACTTACCAACCCTGTCCTTTTACGCCGAATGATGGCCCCACGATAAGTCCCTGAACTTGTGGGGCCATAGAAAATACTACCCTTGGGCACCAGAGAACACTGAGGTGATGAAGGGTAAAGCAGTTGAGCAGGGCAAATGTTTGGAAAGGTACCGCAGCTCAGGAGAACAACAAATGAGAGCTCAGACCCAAGAGACACGTTGTGCTAGGAAATCTGCATCTACATGATGGGAATTGAGGGATCCTGCTGTCTTACAATACTCTGCAGCATGTTCAGACCTGAGCTATGAGTTTTGAACCCCATTCTGTTCTGTGTCACCCCGGGCCTGAAGCCTCTCTCCTCCTGCTTCGTGGTGGTCAGGTTCATTAATCTGCCCCAAATCCTCTCTGGGTCTAAGTCCTGCATTTGCATCCACACCTTTGTTGCCTGGTCTCGATTTCCTGGTCCTGACTTTACCTGTCCTCTGCACACTTGTCTGACCTCCACCAATCTGTGGCATTTCTGTCTTCACAGATTCCTAGTACGGGACTGCTGGTCTACCTGGGTTGTTTCCAGGACCTGCTAGGCCACTGCCCTTGCTCAAGCCACACTGCCCCTGCCAGAACTGCCTTATCAACCAACAGAGAGCTTTGCTCTAGAAAACCTTCCTCTCTTTTAAGAAGAAAGCTGGCCTGTCAAAATGATGCCTTTCTTCTTCTGCTCCATTTTCAGTGAAACTAGAGGACAGATGGTCATCGTCCTCCACACTGAGGAGAAAGAGAGATCTCAATAACAATTAAAAGTGGGATGACCAGCATCCAAAAATATCATCTCACCAGAACTTCAAATCAGAATAACCAGCAATATTTCCCAGTAAACTTCAATGTTAGAGCTCTTTGTTTCTTTTTTTTTCTCTTTGAGAACAAGCTAAATAGCATTGCAAAACCATTTAATGTAAGTTAAAGGAAGATAAGTGCTCTTTCTTTTCTTAACCAAGAGTGTTCAGGAGCTAATTTACATGACCTCCTGTCTCTATCTGTGGCAGGGGCCTTTTGTGCCAGGCTCAGCAGAGGGTCAGGGGGACTTAGGCCACTATGAGCCTCAGTGCTATTTTTGTGTTAGCAGATGCAAGTGGGAACAAAGCCAGCTCTCATTACAGATGTGGAGGAAGGCATCCTGCTGCATGAGATGCTAGGAGAGACTCCGAGAATGAACAACAGCTTCCGGAGAGCACGAACAAGTTCCACTTTAATTTCAGACACAAATGCACATGAAGGACCATCTTTTATTGGAGACGTGTATTAACTTATCCTCTCTTTAAAACATAACCAGGAAACAGTGACCTTTCCAACAGCGTCATGTGCTGCAGTTTCAGGACATAATAAATGCCACTAGATACTGTGGGACAGAAAACATAAGATTCAACAAATTAAACTGGAGCACACGCCAAAGATACCCAGAATGGACCTGTGAATACAGTCACAGTTAGTGTATTATTTTTCCCATCAAAAGTTGACATTCAGAATATTCAAGAAATATGACTGCCCTTTCCAACTTCAAATTTGGATGTATTTCACAGCGATGCTGTGTTTATTTAGTCTTGTATTAATGTCATGCATCAGAAATGAGTTTCCGTGAAAGTAAAATGTCTTTCTTGACTTTTTGCTGTCCAAATTTGGCACAGTTCCCATTAAACGAATGAAATGCTTGGCTAGGTTTGATGCACCGAGAGCTCTTTACATGTAGAATTTTAGCCAATAGAACCTTTTATCGTGTGATTTTCCTTCGGTCATTTTGTTTATGAACATGTACGAGTTGGACTATCATGAGCTATATATTAAATTAGGTTCATAATTGGGGAAAAAAGAATAAAGAAGAGAATGTTATTACACACATGGAGAACTGCTCAGATTTTGATGGTATGAGAGATCTCGGGAGAAAAGTCAGCTTTCTATATTAAGATTTATATTTTTCCTGTTCGTACAATGAACACATAGGTTCATGTTCATTTTCATGAGCGTTTACTTATGAGTGGATGCCAGTGATCAGCATCACACTATTTCCAAACTGAGTATTGCTACTGCTTCTTTTCAATTCTTTCCTCTTCTTCATGCTCTTCGCGGGATATTAGGCTCTGGCGAGGACCCAGCGCATACAGTGTGAGCGCACCTCTGCAGAAGATGCCTGCCGGGACTTCTGTTGCACAGAAGGAGTGGCGGCTTTGTTTCTGGTACAAGGCAAGGTGCGCCTCCTTGTCCCTGATATTCAGGGATTTCTTTTGGCTTGAAACATCAATAAAGTAAACCATTTATGCATTTTGGGGATGGGTAGAGAAATGATGTAGCTGAAAGTAGAGGATGTTAAATTTGCAAATCAATATTTTTATCCTTAATGAGTACAAAGGGCTATTCTTGTCTCATCCATGGTTCTATAAAACTAAAATTCTTTGGCACACGATTATCTCACAGTCAGAAAATATACCTTCATGGAAAGTGAAATCTACTTCCTTGAATATTTAGCCTTTCTTTTAACTGATCTCCTTTTAGTTTTTGTTTAAGCACGTTTCTCATTTCTAGGGTGTGCAGAAGTTAGGATTGCATAGGCAAGTGCTTACTGAGATCTAAAATTTAAGACCCTAATAAGAGCCACAAATGGGGAGTTCACTGTCGTTGCCTGTGACTCTCATGTGCTCCATGAGGTGAGAGGTGAGGGCAACAGCCATCCACACCAGTGTCCTTGGGAGAAGAAGTCAGGGAAGCAGGACCACAGAGCTGCTGGGAAGCGCAGGCAAACTTCTGAGAGACTGAACAAGAGTAGATTCCCAAACAGAAAGCTACCCTCTGTCTCTCCCCCTACACAGCCCAATTAATCTGTCAGCTCTTTAGCTCTGGAGCATCTCCTGACCACATCCACTTCTGAACAGCTCTCTCTCCCCTAGGCATGACCAGCCATGCACCTCCACTCCTGGGCGGGTGTAGCAGCCTTTCATGTAGGACTTCTTTCCCAGCACTTACTGCACCTAAGCCAGTGCTTCCTGTGGAGTTCAGAGATGCAAGGCTTACCTTGCCATTTCCCATCTCAAGCTTTTGAGGACTGCTTTCTGTCCCTTGGACTAAGCCCAAACTTTTTAACCTGACTCTCCAAATCCTTCACCATCCAACCCCTGCCCTCCTCTAGCTTCATCTCTTGCATCTCTATCTCAACTTCCCCGGAACTCAAGCTACACACAGGTTTTGTTTTTGTTGTTGTTGGTTTTTTTAGCTCCTGAAGAAAACTGTGCATCTCTCTTGGTCTGTCTGTCTCTGATACTGTCTCTCCCTCTCTGTGTCTTTCTGTTTCTTTCTATATCTTTTGCTTGGTCTTTGAGCTGCCAGCCTTACACACTCTGCTGTCTGCCTAGAATTCTACTCTTTCCCTTCATGCCTGCCTTTCTCCTCTTTCTCCTCTACCTAACACATTAAATATCTCTTCCTCTGGAACACCTATACTGAAGCTCTGGGAGAAGACCAAGGTATTTCTCATACTTTATTCTTCTTGCTTATCTTTTTCATTAGACTACATGCTAGATGTCTGCGAATGATGGACTTCGGGGTGAACTAGGCCACTGTCCATTTTTGTAGATAGGTTTGCACTGCATATGGCTGTTTCTGACCCACAGTACGCAGAGATGAGTAGCTATAATGAACCTCATGGCTCACAAATCCTAAAATATTTATTATCTGGCCCTAAGAGTTAAGTTTGCTGACCCCAGCTATAGGAGTTGGGTTAGATATTCTGGCAGCATTCTACCATCAGAACCTGGGACAGTGCCCAGCAGAGGACATTCACTGGGCATTTGCTGAATGAATACGTGAATGAATGAATGTTGAGTGCAGAGCCAGAGAAGCCCCACACCAAAGACAGATGTAGAGACAACTGATACCCTTTGCTTGAAGTCTGATGAATAAGGAAGTATTACACACTGGAGTTCTCACTGCTGCCGTGGCTGACTTTGCTTCTATCAGTTGTCATGTGCTGATTATCCACAGCATACCACATTCACTAGTAAATGATTCATTTGGTTTTTCCCATTTGATCCTGTGAAGAAGCCAATATGCTAGCCCTATTGCCGTGTATATACATCAGAGAAATAAACTAAGTCTGAGATGATACAATACTTGGCCATGATTCCACAGCTAGGAAGCAGCCCGTGGGGAGCCCACCATCTTGGCTCCTGTGCTTCTGAATGTATTATCTGATTGTCTCTTGGAGAAGAGTGCCTTTAGCACATTTTGTATATGATGTAAATCATATCTAATTTTGCACAGTTGACTAGGTGCCTAGATGAATGGCTATTTTTGAAAGAAGTTTGTCTTTTACATTAAAATTTGATTTTCCACAAATTCTATTGCAACCAGAGGTATGACATATGTATTCAAATATGTTATATTTGAGCTCAAAAATATGTGAGCCTTAGGATTTGATGGTTAAGAAAGAGTTTTCTGAAACCAGACATGTCATGAGAAAGAGTAATGAAAACCACTATCACCAAATGATGTCAACGGCAAAGCAGCAACCACAAACATGGGGAAGCAATGCTGAGGAGGCTTTTTATTATAATTATTGTACATATTAATTGAGCAATAGGATGGGTTTCAGTGATCACATCAATCCCCTGCTATATTCTCTTACTCTTCCCTGCTAGTTCCTCTATTACGTTCATGTCATTGTTTCATTTTGGTTTTCTCTATTTCACATGTGAGAGAAAAAAATGCAAAACAAAATGTGTCCGTCTATCTGTCTGGTTTGGCTTACTTCACCCAACATGGTTTCCTATATAGTTCCACCTCTTTTCCTGAGATAACCTGGCTGAGTAGCATTCTACTGAGAATGTTTCCCTATTGTATTTATCTGTTCTTCTGTGGACGAACATCTAGATTGATTTTATAACTTGGTCACTATGAATAATGCAGTGATAAACATAGGTATACAGGTGTCTATTGTTCTCTTACTTTGATTCCTTTGAGTGTTTATCTAGGAATGGTACAGCAGGATCACATAATAGTTTTATTTTAATTTTTTCAAGGAACCTCCATGCCGTTTCACAGGGACTGTATATGTTTACATTCTGCCAGCAGTGTATTAGGGTTATTTTTTCCTCACACTCTTGCTAGCATTTGTTAATTTTTCTTTTCTCAATAATGACCATTTTGACTGGATTAAGATGAAATTTCAATGTCATTTTGATTTGCATTTTCCTGATGGTTAAAGACATTGAACAGTTTTCATGCACTTACTGGTCATCTATATTTCTTTTGAGAAGTGTCTCTTCACTCTATTTGACCACTTATCAATGGAGTGTTTGTTCCCCTGGTGTTAAATTTGCCAAGTTCTTTATGTGTTGTGGATATTAATTTTCTGTCAGATGACTAGCTGACAAATATTTCCTCCCATTCTGGAAGGTTTCTCTTCATTCTGTTTATTATTTCTTTTGCTGTGGAAAAGCTTTCTAATGTAATGTAAATCCACTTGTTAAGTCATGCTATCATTTCCTGAGCTACTGGGGTCCTGTTCAGGAAATATTTGCTTATACCAATATATTGAAGTGGTTACCCTATGTTTTCTTGTAGTTGTTCAGAGTTTCAGGTCTTACCCTGAGATCTATGATCAATTTTTAAGTGGACTTTTGTACAGAGTGGGTGACAGTAATCTAGTTTAAATCATTTATAGGTAGATATCCAGTTTTCCCAGCATTGTGTTAAAAAGGCTGTCATTTTTCCCTTCGATGTATGTTTTTGGTTTCTTTTCTGAAAATCAGATGCCTTTAAATATGCAGGTTTATTCCTGGGTACTCTAGTCTATTCCATTGGTCTACGTGTTTACGCTAATGCCAATACTATGCTGTTTTTGTTACAAAGGCCCTATTATATTTTGAGATCAGTCTTCTAGGTCTACTGACATTGTTGTTTTTTGTTTAGTATTGCTTCAGCTGTTTGGAATCTTTTATGCTTCCATATGAATTTTAAGATCATATTTTTCTAGCTTGATTAGGCATGTCATCGGCATTTTGACAGGGATTGCACTGAATTTATAGATTGATTTTAGTATTTTAACCATTTTAATAATATTGTTTCCCCAACCCATAAACATGAGATGCCTTTCAATCTTTTAGTATCTTCTTCAACTTCTCTCTTTAATAATTTATAATTTTCAAGACCCCGCTAATGTACACAGGGTACAGTGGGTGTTACTTTGTCAAGATACTCAGTTCAAATCAGCTTCACTTGGAGTTGCGAACAGCACAGGCATTTTAAAATCATGTTGGGCTCTCAGTCTTGTGTCCCACACTGGCATGCAAAATTGAGTGATGCTTAAAGTCTGGGTTGGCCTTCTTGTTTCTACGACTTCTCAAAGTAGAAATTGCATTTCTCAGCAAGGATCTGCAATCTCTGACACTACAAGCAACTCATATTTTCCTTTATTGTGTGATGAGTTGTTTACCACTTCTATGAAATGAAAAGGATTTCAACATACAACAACAGCAGCAATAGCAACAACAACTCAACCCCTTTATCTCTAAAGTTTAATGAACTAGTTAGAAAAGGCAGGATTTGTGAGCTTGGAAGTGGCTTGTTTGATTTAATAAAAAGGCTGTCCATCCAAAGGGAAAAATTATTTGAGCTTAAAGTCATGAGCAAAGTTAAAAGTGACTGAACTGAACGGGTGAAGCAAAATCTTTTATTTTTCTGTTTTGCTATTTTTAAAATTTAACTATTTAAATTATTAAACAAAAAAATCAGAGTAAAGCCCAGAACCATATGATTCCACTAGTGAATTTCATGGAACATCTGAAGCATCAACATCAGTCCTTCTCAAACTTTTCCAGAAAATAAAACAGAAGGGAACATGTCTTAACTTCTTCTGAGGCCAGCATTACCCTGAGTCAGAGAAAGGCATCAAAGGAAAAGAGTCCTACATGTCAATAAGATTTATGAATATAGACACAAGCTACCAGCAAACCCAAAGCATCATCACCACATTGAAATGATTATGTACCCTGACCAAGAAAGATTCATTCCTGGAATGCAAGAGAGTTCAACATATCAACATTAATCAATATAATAGAACACTTTAATAAAAGAGGAGAAGAGGCAAAAAATATGATTGACTCAATAGATGCAGAAAAACACTGATAAAATTCAATACCTTGTCAATATAAAAAAGTCAACAAAATAAGGATAAAAGGGAACTTCCTCAATTTGATAAGGGGAATTTATGTAAAACTCATAGGTAATGCAGTGCTCAGTGGTGAAAACTGGATACTCTCAAATAAAATTAGGAACAAAATAGTGATACACACTTTTAATCATCTTGTGAGCATTCTACTGAAATTCTAGCTAGGGCAATTAGCTTTAAAATGACATAAAAGATCACCATATTGGCAAGCAAAGAGTAAGACTATTTATTCATAGATACCATAATTGAATATACAGAAAAAAACTATAAAAGGAACTATACAAAAAGAACTATACAAAAAACCTATTAACATTAATTAACTCATTCATTAAGAGCAATGCATGAAGGTCAGTTATATTTCTATGTACATAATAGGGATGATCCATCTGAAAGAAAATTAAGAAAAAAATTCCACTTAAACAGTATCAAAAAGAATAAAGTACTTAAAATCAATATATTTGAGTAGTGTAATACTTTTACATTATATTGTACAAAACATTGTTGAAATTTTTTAAAAACCCTAAAATAGAGAGGCATCTTGTGTTCATGGATTGGAAGACTTAATATGATTGAAATTTCAATACTCTATAAATCAACCTACAGATTGATTGCCATTCATATCAAAATCCCAATGGCTTTGTATAAAAATAGAAAACTTGAACCTATATAATTTGTATGGAAAGCGAGACATGTCAAATAGCCAAATATATTGTAACACATGAGAAAAAAAGCTGAAAGAGTCATAATTTCTGATTTAAAAACTGACCCTAGTGTTACAGTAACTAAGACTGGGATGAGTAGAGACCTGGAGATCAAGACAATAGCACTAATAAGAGCACAAGAGGAAAACCTAATCTATACTCAACTGATTTGTAGTACGTGTTCCCAGACCTTTCCATGGGATAGAATGTGCTCTCCAACACATTGTTCTAGATGTCATATGCAAAAGAATGATCTGTTTCTCTCACGTGGTGGACAAAAATGAACTCAAAATATATCAGATGCCAAAATGTAAGAATGAAAACTTTGTTAGAGAGAGAAAAGACTTAAATATATAGACTTCTGGGTTCCTGGGTTGAAAGACCTCATTAAGATAGCCTTTTGAACCCTTTCTGTGAGCAATCCAAGAGGTAAATTTTCATGACATAGGATGTGGCAATATTTCCTCAGCGGTAACGCCAAAAATATAAGCAACAAAGCATAAAATAAATAAGTTAGATTTTGTTGTCTTTAAAATCTTGCTGCATCAAGGGGTACTATAAAGAGAATGAAAAGATAATCTACAAAATAAGAAAACTATCAAATCATATATCCCCTCAGGGGTTAGCTGTCACAATATGCAAATAACTCTTAGAACTAACAACCTGATGGAAATTTTTTGAAACACATTTCAAAGCAAAAAGCTTGAATACATATCCTCCAAAGAAGATGCACAAACGGTCAATAAACATAGGAGCATCGTGGACATCATTTGAAAATTCAAATCAGAACTGTGATAAGATAATATCACTTCACAACAGCTAGGATGACCATAGCAAGAATAGGCAGAACCTCAAAATGTTGGTGAGGATACAGAGAAATGGGACCTTCACATGTTGGTACTGCAATGTAAAGTGGTACAAAAAAACCCCATGTGAAACAGCAAGGCAGCTCCTCAATAAATTAAAAGTAGAACTAATATATGACCCAGTAAGTCCATTCCTAGGAACAAACCCAAAGGATGTGAAAACAAGTGTTCAAACAAAAAAATTCACATGAATATTCATAATTGTGCTACTGTACTGCAAGGTGGACATGACCCAAATATCCAACTGATCAATGGATAAGTGTAATATATCCATAAATGGAATATTACTCAGCCATAAAAGGGCTGAAGTCCCGATACATGCCACAACAATGAATCAGAAAGGCTTTGGGCTTAGTGAAAGAATCCAGAGACAGAGTTTACCCACTCTACCATCCCATTTTTACGGAATGCACAGAATGGGCAAATCTGCAGGGACAGTAGGGTAATAGATTCTAGGGTCTATGAATAGAAGGATTGGAAGACTTTTAGGATAATAAAGCACTCTGCAACTAAATAACATTGATGGTCAGGCATGTGAGTATGTTAAGGAACACTGAATTGTCCTTTTTAAATGGGTCAAAATATGTTTTAGATTTTGTATATTTTGCCATAACAAAAAAATGCTTAGTTACTACTGTCATTTACTCCTAGAAGTGACATAACTTTCTGTTATCCAGCTTGACAGTTCTATAATATTTAAAATACCTATGTTTTGGTTTAAAGCATGATATTTCTTTATCATTGAAGGTTTTAGATACACAAAAGCAATCAGAGAAAAATAAAACGTACCTGTATTCCTGTTACTAAAAAGTAATACAGAGAATAGTTTAATGTTGGCATTTCTAGTCTGTTTTGTCATGTGCATATGGGTATATGCACACAGAGTTACTATTTTCATTTTTAACAGAACTGTTATTATACAGTACATAAAGGTTTGTAATGTTTTCCCTTACTATATCATAAGCATTTTCCCACTGTCAATTCATATTCTCCCACATCACATTAAATGGCTAGATAGTATTCCATCTTACCGATGTAACATAATTTATTTAGCCAATTTCTATTGTTGGATCGATCTTAACATTTTAGAGCTGGCATACACTATAGACGTTATCACAGCCAGCTTATTTCTTTCCTGAGCTTTATAGCTGCAATCCTCAAACACACAGCACACAAAAACCATTCAACATTTTGAAAACAGAGTTAATTTTTCACTTTCCAGCTGGATTTGGTGTTGTATGGGCTTTGGATTCACCATTCAAGAACCTAAGCAATGGAAATAGGGTGTGTGGGCGGCAGAAACAGGGAACAAGCCAGGTTAAATTAGTGCCAAAGCATCAAAATTCTCTCCTGAACAGTTTTGTTTGCCTGGAAAAAGGCATGGCAGTCCACAGAATAGATTCTTTTGAAGCTGTTGACGATGGCCCCATGGTGTAACATGGATAATCTGGAGAGGAAAGCCACTCACAGCAGCGCCGACTGCCATGAATGTGTCCCTGATTCCAAGCCACACTTTGCGGTATCCACAGTTCACAGGAGAATGTCCTGCCTCTCGGTCATGCTGCGCTGAGTCCCTTTGTACTTCCAGAGTCGCATAAGCCAGGCAGGAGAGGCAGCAATTCCCTGCTTCATTCCAAGTGCTGATGGGAATCACACTCATCAGGAGAGTGTCCAACAATGTCACTCCATCTGGATGGCTCGTATCAGGGTAAAAAGACATTCACCAGTTCCCTGATGCAGAGGAGAAGCATGAAATATATTTTGGATGTTTGAAAATGAGTGAAGCACTCAAATGTGCTTCCTAAGAGGTACCTTGGGTCGCTGGAGCCATTAACCCTCACCAGCTCATGTGTCTTGGTGTGATCTCTCATCAGCTTATCTGGATATGGTCAGAAGTACAGAAGGCTACACTAAATGGGCTGGCTTGGTTTGAAGTTTAGATTTAAGCTTAAAGTTTTGTTAGTTGTAAGTCCAAGTTAGACTGCTATTAAGAAGGACTTTTCTTGTCTTGTCCTATTTTTCTACTATATTAAATTTTTTTTCTGATTGAGTTATAGGAGCATTGATTATATCTCAGAAAACAATGCTTTTCCTGTTGCATGGTCTGTAATTTATTTCTATGCCTTTTATTTTCCATTACTCTATATTCAAGCTACACAGAAAGTTTTCAATGTGTAACTGAATGACACAGTAAGTGTTTCTTTCATTCATTTATGGCTTTATGTTTTTGCTTTGTTTTTGTTGTTGTTATTGTTGTTCTGTGTCTAGTACTGGCATTTAGCATGCTAGGGAAGTGTTCTGCCACTGAACTATACCCCAGCTCTTCAAAAAATTTTGAAAAAAGGTCTCTCTTAATTGCCCTGGCAGGTCTTGAATTTGCATTCCTCCCTCCTCAGCTTCCGAATTAGCTGAGATTACAGTCATGAGCCACCATGCCTGGATGTCTTATGTTTTGATTGCTAATTGTTCCTAAGATTGGTATTAGTTTTAAATATTTGTTTGTATTTTATTTTTTAAGTGTGTATTATGTGCTCCTTCTCTTTATCTCTCTTGACCATGCTGGATTTAGTATTTTGCATGGTGTAAGGCAAGGGGATGGAGAATTCCACGTAGAGACCCACATCACACAATTCTATGTCCCCGGCAGCAACTAAATCATCAGAACATATTGCCCTCCTTGAAATGAAGCAGAAAGCCTCCCTGCTGCTGGCAGAGGTGACAGCTTCCTTTCACATGAACTCCTAAACATTTATGTTTCTCCTATTTCACACTGATACAAAGATAGTTTCAGGGGTTCTGTGGCCTCCTCCCTAAAAGACTGCAACATTATCCACACACTTACTGAATATTTTCTGATGACTTGAGCTGATTACAGAAGAAATACTGCATGACCCCCTATGTCTTGACAAAGTCAGTAAATTTCATAAATAATTTTAGTAAGTTGAGATCACAGAAAGCCTCATATGAGTGCCCACCAGGGTGGGCTTGCTTCGGATTCACCTGGCTACAGAGGATGAGAGGATGGCTGGCTGGAGCTCAACTTGCATCCTCCTTCACTCTTAAAACATGGCCTTGTCCTTCATCAGTAGCTCTTGCCTACATCTGCTGAGCTTGTAGGAGAAGAGGGGGAGAGAGAAAGAGAGGGGGAGAGAGAGAGAGAGGAGATCAGCCTAATCCCTGCTTTATTCTCTGCGTCATCATTGTTGAGACTGAAAATGGCAAATCCAGCAGCCACAGGATGCCCGGGAACTATCCAGGGTCCTGAATCGGTGAACTGTACTCCTTGCCAAACTAAAGATTGGACCGCAGTTAAGTCTGCCGTCTCCTTACAGGACAGGACACCAGGACTCGGGGGTGGGTGGGGGATCTTTTCTTCTTAAAACAGGAAAAGTCTTTTCAGGTACAAGGACATTCATATCTTTGTGTGCTCAGGCAAAAATGTGCAGAACTTTTGGAATTAGACTCAGTGTTTTCCTCTTTCAGCATCCAATGTCCAATTAATCTTCATGAAGTCCAACTTTGCTCTGCCTTCTTCCAGACTCGGGGCCTCCCAGGAGTCCAAGTATATAATTAGGCGACGAGGAAAAGTGCGTGTGCTTAGCACGCTGGGGTCCACACGCGGGGGCGGGGGTCTGGCTGGCTAGGGACAAACCAGTTTCGGTTGGCAGCTCCATCCTTCAAATGCTGGTTTCTTACACTGCAGTTGCAGAGCTGGCCACAGAGCAGCAGCTGGGCCTCCACAGCAGACATCTGCATACAAGTGTGTCCCTGATGCACTGTCAAGTGGCCTTGCCTGCCACAGCCTCCCTGCGTGGTGAAGAGGGGTGCTGGCCAGTGTGCTTCAGAACTCACTAAGTGCAGCCTCTAGTGGAGGATGCACACTCAGGAGACCCTCCCTGAGAGCTGCTTGGATGTTGTACAAGGTGTGTGGACAGCTGGCGGTGCAGGAGATCTGTCTGCCAGGCACCCAGGAGAGGTCCCTTTGGCTAAAGTGGCAGGAAGTGGTTCTGGAAGACAGAGCCATTTCCCCTGACAGGCCTAAGTGACAGAAGGTTGCTGGTTGTCTGGGCTTCAGACCAAATGCTTCCCCAGAGCCAAGCTATGTTGTTTAGCAGACTTGAAGCAAACACTAACACGAAGGGGGAGAGCTAGCCATGTAAAGGATATTAATAATAACAGGGAGCATCACATCTACCAGGTCCCCTCTACAGTGGCTGTAATGGATGCTGTCCTACAAGGCTGATACCAAATCACTATGGTTTATTTGACAGATGAGATTGAAGCTCAGAGAGGCTGAATCTCTTGCCCCAAGTCACACGGCAAAGCCAAAGCTGTGTGACTCAGCCATAGTGCATAAATCTCTCAGACCTACGGTGGGAATAAGGTAATATTTAACACGTTTTTCAAAAATTAACTAGTGGTAGTTAAAAAACAGAAGGGACCTCCCTCCACATACATACTTTGACTCTTGTAGTTCGGACTTTGCCTCTTCCCACACTCCTCTCACCAGCAGCCGAGGTCACATGCCAGCAAAGCCAGATTCACTCGGGCAGACGCCACCTCTGGACTCACTGTTGAGATCCAGGGAGCTACTTTCTTTTGTTCGTTGTAATCAGTTTTGGTATAAAGCTTTTGATGAAGCCTATCCTGATTCATTTATTCCCCAAATATCTGTTTCTCTTCTCCCTTGGAGTCTGACCCAACCTTTCTCTTCTCTGTCCTGCATCATGCTGGCTGTCACCAATTGCAAGTCTAAACATGTCCTATGATGTCCCGGCAGCATCCAGGTGGTGAGTGTGGTGGCTAACAGGCACCATGTGTGTTTTGAAAAGCCACAGCCAGGTGACAATAACAGACACTTTAGAAATGGGACAAAGGGCCCTGCAAGCCTTCCCCTCAAGCCTTCCAGGTGGCTTCTACTTTTCATGGTGACTACTTACTAGAAAACGTGTTTGTATGTGTGTTACATGTATGTGGCTTCCTGTCATTCAGATGCAAAAGATAAACATGCTCTTCTTCTTGCTGCTTTAAAAGCTTTCTTTAAAAACTTACCTACTTTTCTGCCCTTCACACACCACCCTACAGCTCACAGGTGCAGGAAAATCCCAAACTTGGTATCTTGTCAGCCTGGAACCCTTGTGGGAAAGGTGTAAATGATTCCTTCAGAAAGGTTAGGTGCTCATTTCCATGTGACTTGTATGTCCTTAGCATATTGATTGCACATTTCTAGTCAAAATGCTGAACGCCAGCTCTGGCACTGCCCTGCCTGTCCCCCACCTCCTTGGCTGTGGAGAACAGGTAGATTTCTAACTGCAAAATCAGTAGGCATACACAGGAGGCCACGGCACCATAGTGGGTTCAGCATAGCAAGCTACATATGTGATAACCCACAGGTATCAAGGCAAGGGGGGGAGTCACAAGGCAGATTCTAGTGGGCACCTGAGACCTTGACTCTAATCACAATTCTAAATGTAGACGTAGACCTAACTCAGAGCAAGACTTAAGCCAAATCTTACCCCTAACACCAACCTAACCTCAACACTAAAGTTAATTCTAACCCTAACCTGAGCTTGGATCGAAACCAGAACCTGAGCCCTAACCCTAAACCTGGCACAAACCCTAACCTGGACCCTAACCCTAACCCAATCTCTAACCTAAATCCTAACCCTAACTTGTACTCAATCCCTAACCCTAACCCAAACTGAAACCCTAACTTAAACCCTGGGAAGTAGGAATAACATGTTCAAAGGGGAAGAGGAACAGGGGACAGAGGAAGGGGGAGGGAAAAAGATTATAAATAAAGAGAACGGAAGGGGGAAATGGAAAGAAAGCTTTTGTAAATAGGGATGGGAAGAAGGGTTGAGGGGAGGGAAGGGGAATGGAAAAAAAGGAAGAATTAATACATATTATGCACTGCTACAAATTCCCTATGATGAAAGTGATCATTATACGTGGCAAATATCTACTAAAAATAAATTTAAAACTATGGCGTCACTCCACCTTACCCTAGAGTCCCAAGTGGAGTCAAAGTGCCCCTGTTCTAGGGGAAGAAGTCGCAAGGTGCTTGAAGAGCATGTGGCCTGACAGATATCATCTTGGCCAGACGTGGAAAACACAACCTACCACAGAGGTTCGTGTCTAGTTTTAGATGTTACAGTGCCGAAGCCCTGCTTGATTTGTTATTGTGTCCACCTCCACCAGTATCTGAGAGTGTGGGGTCCCCTGGCTCTGCCTTGCCACCGTTCACCCCATCATAGTTGTTTGGTTGAGTTTCATCGTCACTCTCCTTTCCATTGCCCCCTTTAGGGAACATCACTGCAACCCCTTCAGTCTATGTTCCCTTTCCTCAGGTTTTATAGGACCTCTGAGGATGAAAATATGATATTACCTTTGAGATCAGTCACAGAAGGTGATCAAACTCAGGCTTCTTCCTCCCCCACCTGGAGCCCGTCTGCAGAGGTCTCCTCGAGTGTGCCTGCTCACAGCACACTCACCCACTGGCATCCCTGGCCAGACACATGTGCAAAGACATCCTAAGGCACTTCCAGCCCCTCAGCCACATCCTCTCAGCCTGACAGCCCCCTTCGGTGCAGGTGTGGACATGACCAAACAGGGACAAGCTCTTCCTCCCATGTCTGTCCTGAACCCTAAACCAGCAGGACAGCGAGGGATAGCAAAGCGCTTGCTGCTATTAAAGCCACTACACATTGGGGTGGTTCACTATGCAGCAGTAATAAGTAGACCACCAGCTTACCCGAGATGGGATAAATACAAAGCAAACATAATTCATACTCCAATGTGGAAAAGCAAAGTCAAAGAGAAAATCAGGAAACAGCCAGAGGAAGAGCATTCTTAAACTATTGAAAAGCAAAAGAAAAGCAAACAGAAGTCTTCACCTCATAACTCAATACCCACTATAGTGTCAAATCTCTCATTTTTCTAGAGAAAAATCTGATTCAAATCTGGATTCTGGTACTGGGTTTTGGAGTTCTGGATTTCTCCTGGTAGAGATGTTTGCTTGGTTCTTGCAGTCCTGAACCAAAAAAAAAAAAAAAAAAAAAAAAAAATTGGTCAAGACAGATTTTATATTTATTAAAGGTAGGGAAAAAAGAATGCTCTGCAGAGTGAGTCTGGGGCAATTAAAACTGGAAAAAGAAGTACACTCCACGGGGTGAGAGTGCATTGGCCACTGTGAAAGGGGGAGCACAGTGGCTAAGAGCTCAATGGCTCCCATCTTTCGTATCTCCCACGCCCTGGGTTGACATCAGATCTCAGCTGTCCTATCAGAAACCTGCTTGATTTCTTGTGAGAAGAACTGAAGATCATACTTTCTGATTGGTTCCAGGAGCAGGACTTGGGCTCATGTTTCCTAGATCTTTGTGATTGACAGCTCATACCTACAATGCCTTGATATTCTGTCTCGGGCCTTTGCCTTATTTCTAATTCTGAGATGTGGCATTGATTTGACACTGGCTCTAATGGGGTCAGCATGTAGGGTGGTAAAGACTATTGCTTGAGTCAGTTTACGGGGATTAAAATCTCTCTCTTTCCTACCTTGCTTCCACTGCTTGGTCTTTAGACCTCATTTTTTTCATCAGCCAAATGGTTAAATAACACAGTTACATCAGAAAGCTGCCAAGAGGATTAAATGAGATTCTTAAACTAAGGAGCTTGGTAGGTGTTAGTCAATGAGTAGTTCATTCCACACTTCAGCAATCTGTGTGCATTGATCACGGACTTTGCAAGTGTGACCCTATGATAATGAGACAGCAGGATAACCAGTGGAGTTGAGTACTGATACAGTGCCTGACCTTCCTACGCCTCTGTTCTCCTGCTGCAGACATGGAATAAAACAGCATTTAGGGTGAACATCAGAACTATGGTCAGATGCCTGGTACTGATATGGACTCCAAAAAAGGTCTCGACAGTAAGTCTGTTCCAACTCACACTAACTCTGCATTCAGTTATGAAGCGTTCTCAGGCTTATCATCTTTAGAAGGCCATCGTCGTGCTGCCATTGGGCTGGGCTGGGACTTTTTCTCTGAATTCCAAATATACAGGAAGTGGTGCTCAGAAGTGTAAATACATACACAAACATCCAGGTCATGGTGGCCAATTGGGAGCTCTTCTTCCACCCTGTGCATCTCTTTCTGCCTTCTTCCCGCAGGAGGCCTGCATTATTGGGAGTGGGTCTATGTATATATATTTCCCCCCCCCTCCGGTACCAGGAACCGAACTCACGACCTTGGCTTGCCAGGCAGGCGCTTTGCTGCTGAGCTAAATCCCCAGCCCCTAGCTAAATCCCCAGCCCCTCATGTATATTTATATGTATCCAAGTGGTGAACAAGGTCATAAGGAGCATCATAGTGTACCCCAACCTCTGAGAGCTCATGGCTTGGGTCCAATGCCCATCTGCACTACGGCCTTGGGTACTGTCTTCTACCCTTTATTTGCAAAACAAGGATGACAGCACATTCATGCTCATAGTGTTTTTTGGAGAACAACCTAATGTAAAGAATGCTCATCACTACACAGCAAGAAAAATGGGTCTATCTCACTCCAGAAAGAATGACCATCATCAAGAAATCAAACAATAACATATGCTAGCATGGATGGAGTGAAAAGGAACCCTCTTACATCACTGGTGGGAATGTAAACTAGTTCAACTGTTATGGAAATCAGTACAGAGATTTCTCAAATAGTTAAAGTCAGAAATTCCATATAACCCAGGTAACCCCTTCTAGGTATCTCCCCCAAAGAGCTTAAGACATACCACAGCGATACATGCATACCAATATTTATAGCAACACAATTTTGCAGTAGCTAAATCCTGGAAATAGTCCGTGTACTCATGAACAGACAATTAAAGCAAATGTGATATTTGAACATAATGAAATACCACTTGGCTATAAAGAAGGACAGATTTGAAACATTTGCAGGAAAATGAATGTACCTGGAAAATACGTCAAGTGAAATACACCAGACACATGAGCTTCAACACCATACAGCATCTCTCATAGGAGTGAGGCAGTACACAGAGAGGATAATAAGGATGGGTAGAAGGAGACAAAGGTGGATAGCTCAAAACTAGGAAAGGGGTCCAAAAACCCAAGGGCGAGGGATAAGGAGGAAGAGAAGGGGAAATAAGTGAAATAAAGATTTGTCATGTACAGGAGCCTAACAACTTTAGTGAGTGTAAACATTATCTGCCATAAAGGGACCTAAGATTAATAACGAGAACAAGAATGAAAGTTGAGATAGGGTGATTGGAGGAGGAGGGAGGGTGTGAGGGAGGGGTTGGTTTAAAAAAGAACCAAGCTGTGGTATGTACACGTACCCACTGCTTGAGATGACTGCAAGATGCCTGTAAACATGTACTAATAAAGAAACAGAGAAAATAAATACTCTGAGGCCATCAGCTAAAAACAAAAGCAAAATGTTCAGCATAGTAGCTGGCATATTTTTGGTGTAGTATTAGCTGCTACTATTTATTTCCTTTGGATTGGAAGCTCTCTGAGGGCAGGAATTTTTGTTCATTTTGTTCACTCATCTGTATACCGTGCTGTTTAATAAATATCTCTAACAATTCTCTGTAAGTTTCATCATTAGTGCTTTTCGATGTAGCTAATAATACAAACAACAATAATGCGTGAAGACTTGTCAAAGTAACAGGCTCGGTGGTGTGTGACCCTGGGTCCCTGTTCTCCACCTGAGCTCAGAGTCCCTCTGGTACTGGCCCTGCAGACACCCCGTTCCTGATGCCGAGAACATGCTCTGCATTTTCTGTGTTCTGCCGTTGCCCGCTGCACCTGCCACTCTAGGCCAAAATAGCTCAAGACACCTTCATTCCCGACGTCTGCCGGGGGACTCCTGCTCCCCTTCCAGACCTCTGTTCCCTGCCCAAAACTCTCCCACTGATTTAAGTGCCAAGCATGGGCTGGTTCTGAGCCCTGAAGAGCTGGAGATGCTTTAGGGACAAAGGCTCTTCCCCAGCTCCTTCCAGCCCACAATTCGTCCTCCAAGAGGCACCTTGGCCCTTGTGAGAGGGGCTGAGGGGGCATAAGCACAGAAGCGAGCATTCTGCTAAAGTCTGGAGGCTGTGGCCACTTTGAGGCTGGCCGAGATTCAGCCTTCCCGCCCTCACAGCCTTTTGAAGAAGCTCTGCCAACTCCAACCAGGGAGATTAAAAGCTGGTTCCTTTGCTGTTCATTTCTTCTTAGAGATTAGGAAAGACAGAATGGAATAAGAGCAAGAACCCTCAGCCCCTTCTCCCTGGCCCTGGCAGGGCTGCCCTGAAGACTCTCAGCTCATTTCTCCCTCTCCTCTCCAGGGCGTGAGAGAGGGAATGAGAACACCCAGGTCTCCTTCCTGCATTCCCTCCTTCCTCACCCTCATTCAGGCCCAGGCCACAAGCTGCTGAGTCTTACAGAAATGTAGTACGGAGGCAGTGATCACAATGATGGAAAAAATAGGAGAGAGAGAGAGAGAGACTGAGATCAGCTGCTAGAACAAAAGCCAAACCAAAATTTGTTCCTGGGATGAATAGCAGTATATCGGGCTGATTCAATGCTCACCTGCTCTTTCCTGTAACTCCAGAATCCCGCACCGTATCTTCTTCCCTTTGCATTGCACAGAACTGGGTCAGCTCTCATCTTCAGGGCTTAGGACCAAATATATTTAATTTGGCTGTAATACAGCAAGGAGGGCGATTTCTCCAGATGGTAGTTTAAGCAACAGATCAGGTGATGAGTTAAGCACCTCATCCCCTTTGATTCAAGACCTGCTTATCACAGGATCCAGCCTCCAGCTTGGGTCCCGGGAGATGCAGCTGAGACAGAGCTCTTATTGGCTGCTTGAGTTGCAGCTTCCTTCATTTGCATGGTAATTATCCAATTAGTTAATGCTCCCTTCTTGAGTTGAGGAAGCTCTTGGGAAAAAGAATAGAAGGTGGAATCTTCAGGCTGCAATAATGGTATTCTACTCCTGGAGGAGAAGCATTTGATGGGTGTTTTTCTGCAGAACTTAATTCAACTTTGAATATGAATCAGGATGAAAACAAAACAAATCTAACTGCAGTGAACAGCATCCTCCATGGTGCATCTCAGGGTAATTTAAGACAAATTAGCACAAAGCAAGTGAGATCAAATCTACAAATGCCCAGAGCCTCAAGGTCTTACTGGGGCCCTTCAAGGTAGAAGTTCTTAGCTGGAAACTCATAGACAAGACTGAGGAGGTCTGTGCAGTCTCAGAAACGGATCTCAAGGCTGGCAAGCATGCTCACTTTTCAGGGGAAAATGAATAGATTTTTTAAAAAATAATAAATTATTCTTTATTCTTCAGATTATTTCCAGAAGGCTTCAGTGTTCCTCTGTCTAAAGAGATACACAAAAGTTTAAAAAACTTGACCTGGGTCTTTCTTAGGGATGCAAACTGCTGCATGGGAAAGGAGAGGGATACGGGCCCACTCGTGGCAGATCTGCCCAGCATGCCAGAGGGGTAAGGAGTGAGCAGACCCTGGAACCAGTACCCAACAATGACCCCTACATATGTCACTAAGCTTTGTGTCCTCAGGCAAGATTCTCAACCTCTCTGCGCTTAGCTTCATGCTTTGTTAAATGGGATTGTGATAGCACACATCTCCTGAGGAGGCTGTGCAATCTGAGTTCACACACAGCCTGGTGCCCAGCAGAAATGCACACTGGGCCACTCTGCTTCCATCTGGGCTGAGTGCATTGCTGCTGGTCCTGTTCCTCATCATTTCTGCCTTACATGACACGTGACACATGTGGCAAAGTGCTTGGTACCAAGTGCCACCCAGGGAATCTTAGCTCAGGTCCCTGTTCATTGCCATCAAACACAGCTTTGCTGGAGGGGCTTGGATTTCAAACCTGGTGAAGGCTGCAGTTCTACAAATTCCCCCCATCTTTTGTGCTGATGGCAATGACTTTTATATATATTTTCATTGTCTTTTTCTCCAGAGATAAATTTTGTGGCCTGCCATTGAATCTGCCTTCCAAAATGCAGCCTGGAGATTTTACTTGAGATAAACTATCATGTGAATAAAGACAGATACTATATTTTAATCCGGGAACATTCCACTCAGAACCTTTCCTGAAGTCAACATCAGTGGTGCTATCATTCAGAGAATATGGACGTTTGGAGGAAATTTATGTCCAACTGTGACTGCAAACCTTTGCCAGCCCTGGATCATATTAGCTGCTCCTCTGAAAATGGCGATAGCTTTGGATGGAACATGTGCTTCTGACTCCAGTTCCCAGACGGAGCCTGGCAGGTCCATGCCACCACAGCTCCGTGCCACTCACCAGACCACGGTGCTGATTTCCTCACTCAGAGCCTCCGCCTCATGGTACTTGCGTGTGCACATGGGTGGGAACCATGAGGGGTCCACACGTGCCTGTGTCAAGTCGGAGGCATTGAACTTCAGAGCTGGGGAAGAGCGACGGCAGCCGACTCACCCAAAAGCCTTCTGTTCCACCTTGCCCACCTGTAAACAGAGGCAGGAGGAAAGTGTGAGCATGGGGTGGAAAGAACATGACACTGGCCACTTTGAGATTTTCCAAAATTCAAATAAACAGCCTTTCTCACAACAGCAAAGATACAAAAGAACTGAGCCTTGTGACTTCTTGAGGCTCCCATGTGACACTCTTCTCCATGGAATCAGCCACGTGACCTCGTGCCGCTTTCACACCCGAGCCCTGGGAGGCTGAGCTCTCTCCTTTGTCCCTGAGCCCTGCAGCAGGCACCTGTGGACCCTGGGAGCCCTGGGGACAGCTGAGCCCCATCCACCTGGGGAAGTTGTGCCTCATACAGCATCTTCTTGCATGGCCCTGTGGGGGATAACAAGTCCACCCACTCAAAACGAAGCAGCTTGCCCAGGGCCCAAATGATGCTTTCTCTGGAAAGTAACAAGAGGCGTGAAGAGGGTGCTGCAGCCCTGTAGTGGACTTCCAGTTCTTTGTAGTGGACTTCCAGTTCTCTGTGATGAAAGCAAAGCAAGGCCTGCAGGAAGGAACCACGGAAACCGTGTGCCCCTCTCCTTCAGGTGGGGATAGTTACTTTGTGATTTGCTCTGACTCTTCAGGAGGGCATGTCACCCCTGAAAGGGTTCCATCCATCCTGGATACAAATTTGTAAGAATTCAATCAGCAAAATGGATTAATTTGCACCTTGTGACAACAGGAAAGCAAGCTCCTGTTGACAAGGAAGCGGGAGGGAAGGGTCACTAATGGAAGAGGACACGGGTAGAAAGTGCAATTGGAAACCAGGATGGTGTGGGTGCAGGAGGACTCCCCTCCGGCGCTGGTTCGCTCTGTTCAGAGAACGGGCCAACTCCAGGCCTGCGAAGGAACAGGCTGAGGGGCACACACCTTCCATCACTTGCGTTTGCTTCCTGGGCAGAGGGCCTAATATGCAGAGGCCACGAGAGCCAGAGTGAGCAGAGGCTGTGGCTCCCACTTCCAGAAGGTGAGTACCGGAACAGGTGAGAAAGAGAAAAGACAGAAGAAGAAAGGTGACTGAAGCTGACAGGTGGGAGGAGGAGAACACAAATAGGAGGACAGGACAGAGGAGCAGAGAAGGGGACAGATGGAGAGGGGACAGGAGGGACACGGGGATGCCCACGTCCTCAACATGTGCTTGCTGTCTCTGTGGGCACAGAAGTGTCCCAGCAGGCCAGGACACAGAAGCCATGGATCAAGAGGGTGTCCAGAGGTTGAGCTGGTTGGCAGTGTGGGTGCCCCAAGTGTTGGGCAGGGCACAGGCACTCCAATATGCTGGGAAAGGTGGGGACACCCTGCTGATTTCCGAGTCCAGCTGGAGGACAGGAGGAGCCCCACAGCAGGTGCATTTATTTGCTTCCTTGCAGACAGGCCGAGTGTCGGCTGCAGACAGCGGGATGCGCTTTAGGCGGGATGCTGGGTCCAGCCCCACTGTGGCTGTTTGGTGCCATTTGGGTGACCTGGAAGCAAAGCCCCTCTCCTGGGCTCTTGTTTCCCTCTCTGACATAGAGCTCTGCATGTTTCCTGAGACTCAACAATGAGCCTATGCGAGAGAGCCCTGGACAACATGTCCTACCCCACCTGGCTCCTGTCCCTTAGTGGTGCTTGGGAACTCTCATTCAGGTTAGAAATTACAGAGGAGACCTTGGAAATGCAAAGGCAAAGACGGTTTTGCTGGTTGAATGCTTCTCTGTGTCTTCAGAGTTCCCCAGCACTTCAGTTGTTACTGTTCTTAGTATGGTGACTCTTGGTTGTGGCCAGGAGGGTGGTGTCCCTCTCTGTCTCTGTCTCTGTCTCTGAGGTGCTTGGAGGATGCTGCATTTGTTTTTGCCAGAACTGAAAACCTGGTCTATCTCTGGATGTTGTATTTCTCTTGGAGAAAGGCTCTTATGGGGCCAGTACAAAGAGAATTTTTTATGCTTCTGTGATGGGATGCCAAAAATATATAAGAACAACATAGCCACAAAAAAAAAATATCCACCATCAAATTTACTCCTTAAGTTTACTGACAGCCTGTCACAAAGAAATAAAACATTGATATTCGCTTCATGGACTTAATTTAAAATGACTTAGTTGAAAAAAGCAGGCACTTTCTTTGAACCACCTGCAATCGAGTGAGGAAATGTGACAGTGGAGAGTGAGGGAGCCCGCAGCCTTGGACTGCCACCAGCGTCCGCCGCCTTCTGCTTTCGTAAAGAACACGTTTGGTTTGCTGCTCCAGCCCGAGCACCATGTGCTCTTGCAAAGCTGGGCACCTGCCTATCCCCAGGAGCTGTCATGGTTTGGGGGTGCAAACCTGATCCTGTCAGGAAAGTCTGGCCGGGGGAGTTCTGGAGGAAAGCAGCCTCCTGAGTTTGGGTACCTGGAGGGTCCACTGTTTCCACCCTGTATTGTGCTGGGTGATGGGGATTTGGAAATGCCTTGTGAGGGGACAGAGGAAGAGGAGCCAACCAGGAGGGGTGAAGTCCTCTCTGCAGCTTCTCCCCTGTCCCAAAGTTTGGACTGGCCCAAAGTTCCTTCAGAGTCCCTGCTGTTTTGAGGTGTGGGTCTGTTATGTAGGGCCAAGAACGTGCTTTGGATGGGGTGGAGGCTGTAGCCACATGTGTTCTCCTTCTCATATTGGAATTGGCATGGAAGCAGCTGGAGGAAGGGCAAGCCCATAGTGCATGTGGTTGCATCTTTTTCAGGAGGCAGCAGCACCTGCTGTGAACGCTGCCCGGGCACCCTGTGGGTTCTACCCAGAAGCAAAGCTTCCACCGTCGTCATTCTTCCTCCTCAGTCCTCTAAGATGCGTGCTGGAGTCTCCACAGGGCAGGCATCTCAGGCCAAGGCCTCACTGCCTCTCTTTCGGTCTGGAGCTCCTTTAACAAGGCAACAGCAGCCACAACAGCAATCAGCACCACATCACAAGGGCCCTAGGGTTCTTGCTGCACAGAAAATCGTGGGCTCCAGACAGTCTAGGATGTGGCTCCTGGACCCTCCCCGGGACAGGAAAGAAGTGCATGGGGCCCCCACCTGGCCTTCCTGGGGGGCCACCAGAGCTGCACTGTGGAACGGGAGGCAGGAGTGCTGAAGAGTGATTTCCCTTTGACCCATCCTCGCGGCCAGCTCCAAGTCTGATTTTGTAAAATCTTGGGATAGAGAATGGACTGTGTGGTCTTCTCAATGCTACAAACTTAACATTATAGTTTCTAAATAAAGAGTGAAGTAAAGATAGATAATAGGAAGTAGGAAGATAGATCTTCTGCAAAAAAGAAGGGGACTGGGAGATGGAGAGGGAGGAGTGGGTGGGGCGAACGGAGGATTAGGGTGTGATAGGGGCATGTGCCAGGGCCTCCACAGAACGTAACCATTTTGCACTGCACACCTATGCTAGTAAAAGGGAAAAATTGTATTTATACTTCTCTTGTATAAGTACTGCGTGCTAACCGATGGCGCTACTGGAGGTTCTGTATTTATATTTTCTAAATCAACAGGGTGTAGGGCTCTGTGACAGTTCACTGACTGTGTCAACTTGAGTAAAAAGTATCCGGCTAAACTGGATCAGCACAGTTCCGGGTGTGGGTGAGGGGATTTCCTGAAACTGAAGACCCAGGGTGGGTTGAGTGGCACCAACCGATAGGCTCACCACTTGAGGGAAGTAAAAGGGAGCCGGAGGGCAGGCTGGCTTCCGTTTCTTTGGATCGCGTCTTCTTCTTCACCTTGGACATGGTCTCCTAGCTTTTAGTGCAGAACCTTCATCCTCCTGGTACGGACTCACGCTGACTCTACAGTGGCTTCGGGCCTTCCACTGGATCCTTCTGGTCTCCAGTGTGCAGACAGCCCTTTTGCATTCTTCCACACCTGACTCTGCAGGTGGCTGCTGTAAGCCTGCCTTGTGAGTCTTTGTACATTTGTACCTCTTGCATTTAACCCATTTCTCTGGTAAGCACTGGTGCCCAGAGAGCACTTGGTACTTCGGGAGAAATCTGGTTTGTAAGAACTGCACCCACAGCTGCCTTAGTGAGTTCCTTCCCGTGTCACTTAAGTGAAAAAACACTTTCCCTCCATTATCTTATTTCTCTCATCGGCCCCTCTTCCCAAGTGAAGGCACTAAAGATCAGAAAGTTTCACACCTACTCTTGTAGGTTCAGGATTTGAAGCCAAGTTTAAATGTGCCTAAGCTCTTCACCATGACTCTTCAATTACTCCTTTAATTGACAAATACAAACTGTGTACACTGGCGGTGCAGTGCGATGTCTGTATAAGCCCACACATTGGGGCGTCACTCAATCAAGCTAATCAACGTATCCCTTTCCTAATTTTTTGTCTGGCTAAGAACGTTTCAAGTCCACTCTCAGTAATTTTCAAGTAGGTGGTGGATTATTCCTGACTAGGGTCAACATGTTGCACAATAGAGCCCTGAATTCATTCCTCCAGTCTAGCCCAAGGTGTGTGTCCTGCGGCCAAAGTCTCCCTCCCCTCCCCACCCCTCTCTCCTGCTCTTCCATCCAAGGCTCTTTCCCATTTTGCTCTTGAGTGTGAAGGGCAAGGGCCTAGAGGACTCACTGTACCTGGCCAGTGAGGACCAAACCAGTCTGAAGAAGTCCCTGTCCTTCCCTGCTCTTCACTCCCTGCAGTGAGGACAGAAATACGCCTGGCGTGATTCCCCCTGGGAAACACCACCCTCAGAACACAGGCGTCTTGTACTCACCAAGTGGTACCCAGCTCAGAGAGCCAACAGGAGGGGCTCTGACCCTGAGCAGGTGGCAGAGGGGACCAAGTGATCCTGTGCCCAGCACCCACATAGGGAGACCTGGTCGCCGGACTCTGCATGCTCATGTCAGTCCCACCGCGCATCCATCAAAGGCACCGAGACCCCCGTCATTTCAAGTCTTGAATCCTCACTAAAGCAGTGCGGCTCGTGCTCCACGGTAAGCCCCAGAGCAATTCCTCCTGAAATGGCCGGAAGCAGGGCCTGGCCCTAACCTGCTTTAATTATGCATAACAGCCAGCCTCACTCCTTTGCAACAAGCAGGCATTCATTACCTATAATTCCTATTTTATAACTTTTTTGTTTGATCTGTCCTGGAATTCATTCTGAAGAAATTCAACAGAATAAATAATCATCCTCCCCGACCATTTGACTGCAGCGTTGAATATGTAATGTGGCTACACATGTATATTATTTATGAAAAATTGATGGCTGGAATGTCTCAATATTCCTTTCATGCTCCGCGAATGTGGACTTAAGATGTTTCCTCTGCAGCCCCTGCTGGCCTGGAGAGCGTGAGAACGTGTGGGAGAGGCCAGTGGAGGTAGCGGCTCGTGCAGTGTATTTATGATGAGGAAACGGGGAGATTCCTGTGAAAAGTCTGCTCCTGCCTGTGTGGCAGGGAAGTTAGCTAATTCGGGAAGCAGTGGCAGTCCTTGGTAAACATGGAGGACAATGCAAACGGGGGTTGTGGAGAATCAGAATCCCACTTGTGTTTCTCCAAGGACTGTCATCTAAGGAACATGCCCACACCTGGGGAGCCCCAAGACCAGCTTCTCCCCAGCTCTGGCTCCAGCGAGAGCCCTGCAGTCTGTTTGGGATTTCCTGGACACAGATCTTGAAGCAAGGGTTGGCATCCCCAGCACTTTATGTAGAGTTGAATCCCAGCAGGAGGAGTGTGGAGAAACGAGACAGGCCAGGGAGGAAGCCCGCACAGGCTGTGTGACCAGGCCAGCCGGCTACTGATGTGCTGATGTAAGTCCCCTGGAAGGGGGCGCTGGGACCACAGCTATCCCCAGGATGGGAGAGCTGGGTTGGGTGCCATCCAGCTTCTATCCGTCCCTGGTAGGGTACATTCTCAGAGTTCTCCATTGCTCAGTGTTTGCTAGACCTTGGTCTGAAATTGTCAGGACCCACAGGAAGACGGGGCGGATATGAGCTGGGCCAGGTACTGAGAGGACCGCATCTCAAGTAGGGGCACTTCTTAGGCTCTGTGAGTCCCCAGTTGTTTTATAACTGTCACTGCTCAGCTGGACCCCTGGCAGCCCGGCCTGGATAGCTGTCATCACTGCTGTTACTGCTTTAGGTCCAGTATGGAAACAACCTACACACAGGAGGGAGAGCCAGAGAATAAGGACGGTCAGGGAACATGGAACTTGGGTGTCATGGTGGACCTACTGACCAGCGGTTTTGCCAAGAAGAATCTTCTGCAGAGCCAGGATGGTGTCTGAAGCATGAGCGACTGACGGGTAGAAAGTCTGCTGCGAGAGGTGCAGAGTGGGGAAGGTGCTCGCTGCAGCAGAGGCAGGTCCAGCAGCAGTGCTGGGCAGAGCAGGCAGCACTGGGTGTCAGCAAGCAGCGGCTGCTGGGCAGTTGGGGATGGTCTCCGAAAGTGTAGCTCCTGGAGAGTCTTTGGGGTGCATTGAGGGGTGCCTGAGGCTCAGATCTCTCCGCTTTGCCCTCAGGTCCCTCAGGCTTTTCTAGCTGCACTTGCCTCTGCTGGGGGCTGCCTACAAATTTAACCTCGAGTCCAGCCATGGATTCCAAGTCTGCATGGTAATGAGACCCCCGGTGCAACTCACAACACTGGACTCTGGGAATACAGATTCAGTTCTCCTGTGGGTCGCCGGAGACAAAGTAGGAAGGAGGTAGCCTGTGCTCAGCATTTCCTGTGGGTCCGGCATCCCAGAACCTCGTTTCACTCTCTAATGGAAAAGGCTTAGCATCAGGGCCCTCGCTGCACACAGTAAGACCCCAGCACCGCCCTGTGATCCTCTGTGAGTGCCACTCGATGTGGACACATCCAGCTCCTCTGGAGCCCTCATCCTTGCACTGTAAAGCCCACGCTACTCTCCAGGAGGCTGAGCCCTGTCCGGAGAGATCCCAGAAGCACAGCAGCCCAATCATGTCTGAGTCAGATGACTCCAGGAAGATGTCCAGACAAGCCAGAATGTGTTGTTTTGTTTTGAGCCCAGCTGGCAGAGATACACAAAGGAAAGACATTGGAGCCAAAGTGAGTTTTTTCCCCTTATTGAATATTTTTTCCTGAGGCATCAGATGCTTTTTAAAGGTCAGATATTACCATTGTTCATTTCCTCATCAGTAGCTAATCAAGTGCTGTGCATATGCTTAAGGTCACAGGTGTTAGTTACTGATGAAAATGAAGGTCTGCTCCTGATTTCATGGGGGGAGAGGTGATTGAGTCCACTCTTGTAGAGGTGGTGTCACATCTAGGCCACTTGTGTTCATCCGTGACTCGGGGGAGGAGATGTTGCTGCAGGTGAAGGGTATTGGGTCCAGTCTCTGACCACTGTGTGCATGGCCCTTGGGTCCCTTTACTGCCTTGTGAACATCTGGAACATGATCTCATTTACAGCATGATCTCCGTGTTTATTCCCAGCTGAGCTCATTCGGTATTTCTCATGGTGTCCTTGTCTCCTTGACCACAGAGGAGTTAAACAGGCTCCTCCCACCAGGCTCCAAGAGGTCCAGCATTGTGGCCACTCTAAGGTGCTCAAACCCAAATCCCTGCCAGCTTGCTTTTCTTTCAAACTTGGCTTCCACTCTGAGGACGGCTTGCCCACTCCCCACTTCCAACCATGAGCCTGGATGTCCTGCCGTCTCTACCGCCCTCACTGCCGCGTCTGCCACTGGCTTCCGCCTGTAGCACAGCATCAGCCTCCAGCTTCTGCACACACTTTCCTCCTGAGATGCTGGAACCATGGAACTGCGGCCCTGTCCTGCTGTGTGTCCTTGTCCTGGTGCCTCCCATGCACTGGACTAGAAGCCAGTGCCCTGCCAACACGGGGCTGTGGAGGACCGCAGGACACCCCAGCTCGTCAGCGTGGGGTTAGAGGAGCCATGGATCTGTGTGAGGCTGAGAAGTCCACTTGGCCAAGGCAAACCTTCTTCCAAATGCCTGAAGATTTTCACCCCAGAGATGGTGGTATACAGACAAGGCCACATACCTCCCTGTGTCTGCTTTTGTTGAGACAGTTGGACCCCTGCTTCTGGATGGGCCGTTCACTTAGGCAAGTGCCTCTGGACCATGTTTCTGAGTTTTAGATCGGCCAACTATGGAGGCAGTCTGCATTCCAGGGCTGGGTGGATGTGGGAAGGTGAGGAAATGACCCTGAATAAGGAATCCAGTCTGGATGGGCTGTAGATTCTGTCTTCCACGTGATAAGAAGGGCTGTAAGGGCCAATGTCCATCCAAGGGGTTGACCTTGGCCAAGAGCTCTGGGGACCTCCTGGGACGGGAAGGCTTGGCACCATGGTTTGAAGAGTACAAGATCATAGTAGAGTGACACATCCTCTGTGCCTGGCTCCTGGGTCACCTGCCCCTGCAACTCCACATGCCTGGAAGCCACCAGGGTGGTCCCGTGCTTGTGTTCTGTCAGGCCTCTGTCCCCTCATTGACTCATGTTCCAGCCACTCTGACTGCTGCCTATTCCCAGAGCTAAGCCATAGAACCTTTCTCTAGGGCAGGGCTCAAGCCGTGGTGTCCTCTACTAAAATGCTTCTCCCTGCTTGGACTCTGCCTGCCCTGCTAACCTTTCTCAGCTCTCAGCTTCAGTGCTGCTCCCAGCTCTTCCTCTGTTGTCCATGTTGCACACCCTGCTTACATCTTCAAAGCACTGCTTGTGAGGACAGTGCCTGCCTGCCTGCCTGTCTGTCTGCGGCCAGATGGCCAGGCTACAGCTGGTGGCTACTTTGGTATGGCCAAGTGACCACACAGGTGGTTGCTGGTGGGTTGTCACCAGTGCCCCTGAAGGCAGGAGGTGCAGGTCTCAGAGGGCAGCAAGCACAGCCTTGCTTTGCGGGAGAATCTGAGAAGGTGCGAGTATTGATAAGATGACAAGAGTCTGGATGCTGGCCCTGCAGATTTGACTCAGGAACCTGCACTCTGAGAAGAAGCCCCAGAACCTCCCAGCCAGCCCAGGAGAAAACTACTGCTGCTCACAGAGAAGTGGGAACAAGGGCTGGTTCTGAGGTGGTGATGTTTGCTCCCCACCTGACATCTGGTCCCTGCACCAGTCTCACTTGTGAAAACGCTGTTTGAGGAGCACTGATGATGTCTGCACTTTTCATCTCAGCTGTCTGCTTCAGAAAGGAGTCAGAATCAATTACTGGCACCCACTAAGAGCCAGACACCATGCCAGACATAGTGGAGATGGAGACACACAAAGAGCCTGCTCCGTCTCCTGGGCCAGAGGCCTGAGAGAGAAGCACTGAGGGGACCAGGCTGCCTAACTCAGGGCAGCAGGTGCAGCCACCACGGATGCCTGCGGGAGTTGGAGGTCAGAGGAAGGGGCCTACTGAGAAGGGGCAGGAAGGGGCTCGCAGACCTGTCACTTGCTATCTGTGCTTGTCTTATTAGCTGTATAGTTTTTTTCAGTGCTGGGTATGGAACCAAAGTCTTTGTGCATGTTAAGCAAGCCCTTTACCACTGAGCCACACCCCTAGCCTTTTAAAAATTTATTTTATTTTGCAACAGGGTTTCTCCAAATTGCCCAGGTAGCTGGGATTACAGATGAGGCCGTTCCACTGTGCCAGCATAAATGTATTCACTGTACATATTAAAGGAATTCAGTGCACTATTTCACTGGTCTCTAAAGTGGCAGAACTGAGATGAGCCGCTAGAGGATGGAGAGATTAGCTCTTGCAGATTTATGTAATTGATGTTCAGTAGCCTAAACACAAGAAAAGACTTCACCCAATATATTGGCTTTATTAATAGCCAAAGGCAGTGTAGCTCAGTCTGACCACTGCGGGCCATGAAATGCATCCTTTCCCTGCCCCACGGCATGACCAGTTGGTTCTGAGAAGTACAAAGCACAGAGGTCATGGTTTGCTGGTCATGCATACTGCCTCCAAGACACCCTCGAAATCCTCTGGTCTCAGTTCCCTTCTCTGCGGAACGCACATTTGCAGGTGCTGGTGTGGACACTGAGTATGATCATAGGTGACACTCAGTAAGAGCTCGAGGAGCACTGGCTGTTTTACCAGGATAACAACACCGGGAGGACTGGCTTGACACCAAGCCAGTTGCTAAGGGACAATGCGCAGAACCACAGCATAACTCTGAGGTGCAGCCAGGATGGCGGTGCCTGAGGGACAGCCGGGGATCCTGCAGGACTCCTAGAGGGAGCAGGGACAGAGGCAGGGAGGTAGGTGCGTTGTAGGGTGCTGAGTACTTCTGGAGGGCTGGATTACAGAGTCTGCAGTGGGACATAAGGGATGGGAGGCTGAGCAGCAGGGAGTCTGGCTCAGGAGGAGGCTCAGCAGACAGGAGGCAGGAGAGGGCGGAAGGTCTGATGGAGGCAGGTTTCGGATACACCGCTTTCACAGCCCACGGTGAAGATGGCAATCTGGCCCCAGCCTGGTAGCATTTCTGTAGTTGCTGGTTATTGGTGGCTCTTGGTCACTTATCAGAGCTCCATCTCATAGATGAGTGGGCTGCTTGTGATTACACAACACATCAGCGCATTAGCCAAGCCACGCCCTGCCTTATTCCTCAGCCCCCAGTGACGCTTCTGCCTGCCACCCTTTTCATTCTTTTTGACATGTTCCTCACTCAGGGAAGCCCACAAGCCATGATGGTGTCCATCCCCATTTCCAGAATTATTTTGTCATATTGTTGACCAAGCAGCCTTTTTATGCAAATAGAATTGTGCTATGACTATCATATGAGGTAGGACTGATTTTTTTTTTCTTTTAGTTTTCCTATTTCTCTGTTCCCTTGACTTAGCATTGAACAATGAGGTCATGTTCCCAAGGCTGCCCATTAGAAGTATTTTGTGGTCCTGGTGGGAGGTTTTGACCCGTAGCTTGCATGGATCATAAATGTATGCATGCACTATAAATGTGTGTACACACCATAAATGTGAATGCATCCACAAGATAGCTTCTGCACATATGGTATTGTACCTCCACTCCAGAGCCCCTGGCATTTATTTGGACCATGTTGTCCTCCATATGCTCACCCACTGCTTCTGTGCTTTGGATCAGTCAAAACCACCGTGCAAATTAGTTCGCAGACCCCTCTGCCCCTAGAGCGTAGATAAGCAGCCCGCTTCTCCTCTGGGTGTGGAAGGATAGGGAGATGTTACAATTCATTAGCTATCAATTCTGCATTTATTCCAAGCTATGAGAACTACCACAGTTTCCCATCTTGCCTTCGAGTGCAGCCAGCGCCGAGGCTTGTTCTGGTTGTGGAGCTGTCTGCTCCCCTTGCAAATCACAGGCTGTAATGACTGGTTAACATATCGACTGCCCCGAGAAGCCTCCGAGTCAGCTCTCACAAAAGGCCAGCCTGAAGCCAGTGTATAATGACTGCTTCTCCAAGATAATTAGTTACTTTCCTTCAATTAAAATCAGCAAATGCAGAGAGCAGAGCATTTGTCTCCGTTAACATCTGGGAAGATGCATCTCAGAGCGTTAATTCCTCCCCAGAGGTGGGGGTCTTGTTGTCAAGCCCGGTGTGATGCAGTTGTTTCTCTGAAAAGCAGGATGCCAGAAGGGTCATTCTCACCCTGGGTGAACAAACCTTGGCACTGCGAGGGCAGTGACCTCGAGGCCTCGGGGAGACGTGTGCACGCCCCCCCGACTCTCATCAATGCTGCACACATTGCTCGCACTGGGGTCCCCGCTGTTTGCATCTTGTCAGCGCTGACTCTGCCTTCCGAACATGCCCACCAAACAGCTCATTATTCAAACAGATGTTTCTGTTTCTTTCAGATTGCTATTCCAGGAGGGTTCTGGCTTTCTCGTTTACAAAATGGAAAGTGTACTTCAGTTTTTGCAAGGTATTAGGTCCTTCAAATCCCCAGATCATCCCTGGAGGACGCGGTGGAGCAGAGGAGGGATTAGGAGGCGCACAGTCCTTCTCTCATGGCGGACATCTCCACGGCAGACCTCTGGTCTCTGAATACTCAGCGTCCTGGCGGCTTCGTCCTGGAAGATCCCTCCCGCACACCCAGGAAGCTGGCTGGGTTACCTGCAGCTGCAGACTGCAGCCCTGTAATTCCTGCCTGGAGCTGGCAAGACGCCTCATCCTCCCCTCGCCCCTCCCCCGCTGCTGCCACACGTCCTTCCTTAACCCCGAGGAATCTAGGTAGTTTTTCTCTGATATAATTAACTCACATTCATTAGTTTAAAAACTGGTGAAACATAAAAATAAAGTGAAAGAAATAAACATCTCGTGGGTCTCTACTGTCTTAAGCAGGCTATACTTTTTCATGCTAATCTTTAAACAAACACGACTCATATAGACTCTTTCTGTGTATTTTTCTCCATCATTTTTGGCACGATTGTGTTCTCTGGAGTAATGTATTGAAGAGTGTTCATTTAGGAATCTGTCATTCAGTCAAGTATAGATGGACTCTTGTGTTTACAGTATGTCTCCAGTACACTGCTTAAGGATAGGTGGTACATCATATTTCTTTATGTCCTGGTCCCTCTCTCCTCCCATCCTTAGAGCTCTTCCCTCTCTTAGTCGCCTTCCCATTTGCCGAAGCTCTGTCTCCCTATTTCCTAGTGCCTATCCTCTATTTTTCTGATTTATCTATACTCTGGGTTTCTCATATAAGAGAAACCACATGGCATTTCAGCTGTGTGTCTGATTTATTTCACTTCACATTATAAAGTCAAGGTGCATTCATTTTCCTGCAGATGATTCTAGTTCCTCCTTGTAGCAGAGCAGTCCTTTGCTGTGTAAAAATTCCACATTTTCATTTTTTATTTTAAAAAGAGTAGTAAAAAAAAAAGAATAATAGCAAACTACCAGCATCACAGACATAAAACAAAGCAAGAACATTAAAGGGGCTGGGGATTTAGCTCAGCAGCAAAAAGCGCCTGCCTGGCAAGCGCAAGGTCGTGAGTTCGGTTCCTGGTAATGGAGAAAAAAAAAAAAAAACCAAACAAACAAAAAAAAAGAACATTAAAAATGATACAGGGTTTCTAAACAAAATGATAGGAATTAACAGTGGTTCTTATATTACATACTGTTATCTTCAACTAAGTTGCTCAGATCATCAGATGTAAGAATGGAAGATTGTTCAAAATATTAAAGAAAATAAAAATAATTATTAAAAGCAACATTAGAGATGATACAGTTTCACTAGACAAGACAGTAGGAATTCACCAATGGTTGTTCTATTGTACCTAGTCTTCAAATCAGTTGCTCAGATTACCAGATATAACTAAGCATGCAAAATTGGTCAAGATATAAAAAATTTTGAGCATTAATTGTTCCTTTCAATAAATCACCAGACATCAGCAGTACAGTTATCCCAGCTATCCTTCTATATACATATATATTTTTTCCTTCCTTCTTTCTTTCTTTTTCTTCTTTCCCTCATCCCAGTTGTTCTTTCCTTTGAGCAATTTATTTCCCTTTCATAATATCTATCATACATTTTGGGTTTTATTTCCTCTTTCAGGTTCTTACACTAGGGAGACAATATGATGTTTATACCTGTGGGTCTGATTGAATTCACTTATGAGTGTAGTCTCTAGTTGCATCCATTTGCCTATAAAAACCTCAAGTTTATGTTTTTTATAGCTGAGTAGTACTTCATTGTATAGAAATACCACATCATTTTATCCATTCATCAGTTGATGGGCATTTGGTTTGCTTCCAAGATGTAGCTACGACACATTGTGCTGCTATATACATGGGTGCACATATATCGCTGAGGTATGATGTTTTTAATATTTCTGGGAAAATATCCAGAAGGGGAATAGCTGGTTTAAGTGGGACTTCCAATCCTACTTTTGTGAGAAATCTTGAAACTGATTTCCACAGTGGTATCACCAATCTACACTCCCACCAGCAGTGAGAAATGTTTCTTTCTTCCCACAGCCTCTCCAGCATTTGTTATTCATTGATTTCTTGACGATAGCCATTCTTTCCTGGGTGAGATGGAATCTCAGTGTTGTTTTAATTTGCATTTCTCAAATGACCAATGATGTTGAACATATTTTCATATATTTATTTGCCATTAGTATTTCTTCATCCGAGAAGTATGTTTTCATCTCAGAGGCCCATTTTTGGATTGGGTCTTTGAATTTTGGGGGTCTGAATTTTAAAATTCGTTATATGTTCTACATAGAAGTCCTTTGTCTGAGAGGCAGTTGGCTAAAATTTTTGCCCAATTTGTGGGTTTTCTTTTTACTCTGTTGGTGATTTCTTTTGATGTGCTAAAACTTTTCAATAAGATGAGATCCCAGTTATTGATTCTTTGAAGTATTTCCCATGCAGTTTGGTCTTTGTTCATGAACTCTCTGCCTAACCCTATGTCTTCAAGGTTTTTAGCTACTTTCATTCCAGTAGATTTAGTGTTTCTGTTTTAATATTTAGATCTCTTATCCATTTTGACTTTAGTTTAGTTCATGGTGATAGACATGGGTCTAGTTTTAGTCTTCAGCATGCTGAAAGCCAGTTTTTCCAGCACCACTTACTAAAGAGGCTATCTTTCTTCCAGTGCACATGTTTGGCCCCTTTGTCAAAGATAAGGTGGCTGAGTGTGTCTGTAGTTGTGCCTGCATCTTCTAATCTGTTCTATTGATCTTCAGGTCTATTTTTGTGCAAATACCATGCTTATTTTATCATAGTACGTTTGTAGTATAATTTCAAGTCAGGGATTGTGATGCCTCCTGCCTTTCCTTCGTTGATCAAGATTATTTTTGCTGTTCTAGGCCTTATGTGGTTCCAGATGAATTTAAGGAATTTTTCTCTAGATCTGTGAGGTATTCTCATGGTATTTTAATTGGGATTGCATTGAATCTGTACAAGAATTTTGAGAGTATAGCCATTTTCACAATGTTGGTTCTTCCTATCTACAAGTAAGGAATATCTTTCCATTTTCTGACATCTTCTTCAATCTCTTTTTTCAGAGTACTGTAATTTTCACTGTATAGGTCTTTTACTTCTTTTGTTAGATTTATCCCTTAGTATTTCCTTTTTTAAAATATTAGTATGAAAGTTATGATTTCCCTAATTTATCTCTCAGTCTGTTTGTTATTTGTGTACAGGAAGGCTATTGATTTTTGAGTGTTGACTTTATATCCAGCTACTCTACTGAATTTGATTATTAAATCTATAAGGCTTTTGGTGGAGTTGTTGGGGTCTTCTATGTAAAGTATCATGTCATCTGTAAATAACGATAATTTCACTTCTTCCTTTCCTATCCTTATTCTTTAATTTCTCTCTCTTTAACTGCTCTGGCTAATATTTCCAGAACTATATTTAGTAGGAGTGGTGACAGTGGACACCCTTGTCTTATTTCTGATTTTAAAGTGAAAGCTTTCAATTTTTGACCATTTGGTATGATGTTAGCTGTTGGTTTGTCATAGATGGCTTTGACCAGATTGAGGTGAAGACCATCTATTCCTATTTTCTATAGGGTTTCTATCATGAACGAGTGTTGGACTTTATCAAAAGCTTTTTCTGCATCTATTGAGATGATCATGTGATTTTTGTCTTTGGTTCTATTGATATGGTGTATTACATTAATTGATTTGGGTATATTGAACCATCCTTACATTCCCTGAATGAATCCCTCTTGGTCATGGTGTTTAATCCTCTTGATGATTTATTGCATTCTGTTAGGAGGTATTTTATTGAGAATTTTTTCTTCTGTATTCATTAGGAAGATTGGCTTGTAGTTCTCTTTTTTGGTTGAGTCTTTCTCTTGCTTTGGTATCAGGGTAATACTTCCTCCCAGGAATGAGTTGGGAAGAATTACTTCCATTTCAATTTCACTAGAAAGTTTGAGGAGAATTGATGTTAAATCTTCTCTAAATTTCTTGTAAAGTTCAGCTGTGACTCCATCAGAACCTGGGCTTTTTTATTGGCAACTTCATAATTACATTTTCAAGTTTGCTTACTCATATTGAGTTATTCAGGCTTTTTATATCTTCTTCATTCAGCTTTGGTAATTCATATATATCTAGGAATCTGTCCATTTCCTCTGTGCTTCCATCTAAGAGAATAAAGATTTTTGAAGTAGGTATTGATGATCTTCTGAATTTCTGCAGGATCTGTAGTGATTTCACCCCTTTCATTCCTTTTTGCATGAATTTCAGTTTTTTCTTTCCTTTTTTGATAATGTTGGATAGGGGTTTATCTATTTTACTTATTCTTTTAGAGAAAAACTGTTTGATTCATTTACTCTTTGTATTGTTTTTTTAGTCTCCATTGCATTAATTTCTTCCCTAAGCTTTACAATTTCCTTTCTTCTTTGGACTTTGGGCTTGACTTGCTGTTCTTTTTGTAGCAGCTTAAAGTGCAGCATAAAATTGTTTATTTGTACTTGTTCTGTTTTCCTGCAGTGGGAGTTCATCAGTATAAATTTCCCTCTGACAACTGCTTTCACTGTGTCCCACAGGTTCCTGCTAGTTGTATCTACATTTTTTTGATTGTAAATATTGTTTAATTTCTTCTTTGATTTCATCTGTGACCCATGCGGTGTTCAGGAGGGTATTATTTAATTTCTATGTGCTTATGCAGTTTTGGTGATTTCTTTTGTCATTAATTTCCAATTTCATTGCACTATGGTCTGATAGTATGCATGGGATAATTTCAATTCCTTTGCATTTACTTAAGCATGCTCTGTGTACTAGTATATGGTCTGTTTTAGAATATCCCATGTGCAGCTGACAAGAATGTGTATTCTGATGTTGTTGGGTTGAACACTCTGTAAGGGTCTACTAAGTCTATTTCTGCACAAGTTTGGTTTAGTTCTATTGTTTGCTGATTTTTTGTCTAGGTGATCTCTTTGTGACAATGGGGTGATAAAGTGCCCTGTAATAATTGTGTTACTGCTTATTCATTTTTCATGTCTGTTAAAATTTGTCTTATATAGTTGGGTGCTCCTTTATTTGGTACATAGATGTTTATGATTGTTATCTGTTCCTCTTGCAGTTTTCCTCTCACAGGTATGTAGGGAACTTCTTTATTTCTTTTGATTGTTGTTGCTTTGAAGGTTACACTGTCTGCAAACAGAATAGCTATACATGCTTTTTTCTGGGTTCCTTTCCAGTGCATTATTGCTTTTCCATCCTTTTATTTTCAGTCTATGTATTTCCTTTTGAGTTCAATGTATTTGCTGCATACAGCATATTGTTGGGTTTTGTTTCTTGATCCATTCTGCCAGTATGCTTCTTTTGGGTGGTGCACTGAGACCATTTACATTGATGGTTGTAACTAATATGTACTGGCTTATCTCTGTCATGTTATTTTCCTGATGTTGATTTCTCCTTTTTCCCTCTGTTTAATTGCTTCCTCTGCTTGGTAGTTCCTTTCTGTGGTTGTTCTTGAAGATGTGGTCTTTATCTCTTTTTAGAATATCTTTCAGTGCTCTTTGTTCAATTGATTTGGTGCTCATGAATTTCATCAGTTGTTCTTTATAATGAGAATATTTTATTTCTCCATTAATTTTGAGAGATAGTTTTGCAGGGTACATCAATCTGGATTGGAAATTGTTTTCTTTCAGTACCTGAAATACTTCACTCCAATCTCTTCTTGACTTGATCGCTTGTGTTGAAAAATCTACTGTGATTCTGTTGGGCTTTCCTTTATATGTGATCTGTTTCTTTTCTCTAAGAGCTTTTAATATTCTATTCTTTTGCTGAATTTCTGGGATCTTGGTCACTAATTATCTGGGTGTAGATTTATTTTGGTTATGTCCAGTTGGAGTTGTATATGCCTCACTTACCTGTATGTCCAATTATTTTTCCATGCTTGGGAAATTTTCTGCTATTACTTCTGCTAATAGTCTTTTTATAACATTTGTGTTGATTCCTGCTGTTTCGCTGACACCTATTAATCTTCCACCGTTTTTCAAGGCTTCATCTTGCCTCTTGTTGAATTGTTATTTCCTGGTTCCTTGTTGTTTTTAAGAGATCCCTCCTTTCACGTTCGTTAGTAAGGTTTAAAAATCTTCAAGGTCTGAAAATCTATTTTCACCTCTGTTCAAGTGGTTTTGCCAGCTTTCAGTGGAATTTTTATTTTCCTGGATATCAGTTTGAATCTGTTTCATGCATCCTAGTTCTTTCCTATATTGTTCATTCAAGGTTTCCATGAATTTTCTATGCTCCTGTATTTTCTTATCAATGTCTTCTTTGGATATGCTGAGCAATTCTTTCATTAGTGTTGTCATTTTTTCTTAACCTGAGAGATTATTTCTGATCTGATATCTTCTATGGCCTGATGGAGTTGTTTCTTCACTTCAGTTGCTATCATATCAGAAATTTCAGTGTATGACTTCCCAGCTCTTCTGTGTCAATATCTCCCAGACTTGATCTGGGTGGGATAGAGTCTGAGATTGCATTTTGCTCCTTCATTTTGCCCTTTTGGAAACTTCAGAGGTTCCCTGAAGCTCAGCCTCACTCCCATGATGGTGTGGGAGTGGTGGGATGAGGATCAGAACGTCTCTAGTGCTTCGTGTGTCTCTTGCGCTAGTGTGTGGAGGAAAGCTGTGGTCGCAGATGCTCTCTAAGCTTTCTTGAATTCAGTTGGCTCTCAAGTTGGCGGGGGAGGGGCAGAGATGGCTCACCATGGTTCCTGAAGCTATTTAGGGTTCAGCCTGGCTTCCACAAGGGTTGGGAGGTGTAGATCATGGTCACTTAGGCTTCAGATGTTGCCCAGGACCCAGCCTAGTTCTCATGCCAGTGGGGGAGGGGAGGAGGGCAGAGTCACCAAGGCCACTGATGTTGTTTGGGGTTCAGCTTGGCTCCCATGGGGCTATGGGTGTTGGTAGGAGTGGGGCTTGTGATGGGAGTGGCCATCCAGGCCCCAGAAGGTGTCTGGGGTTCCACCTTCCTTGTACACTCATGGGGGAGGAGCAGAGGTGGCTCACTGGGGTTTCTGAAGATGTCCAGGGTTGAGCCCAGCTCCCATGGGGATGCAGATAGTGGACACCAAGGTCCCAGAAGATGTCTGGTTCTCTGCCTACCCTGTATTCTGGTGGAGTAGGCACGGGGGCTGCTCACCTGGGTTCCCAAAGCTGTCCAGTGTTCAACCCAGCTTCTGTCAGGGTAGAGGTGGGTGGGTGGTGGTCACTGAGGCTTGAGTGGGACTGGGACTGGGACTCACCTGGTTCTCACGCCAGTGGGGGTGGTGTGAGGGCACAGTGACAGAGGCAGCTGATGCTGTCTGGGGTTCAGCTCAGCTCCCGCAGGGGTACAAGTGGTGATAGGAGTGGCCACCCAGGCCCCAGAAAGTGTCTGGAGCCCTGCCTGCCTTGCACACTGGTGGGGGAGGCATGGCGGTAGCTCACTGGAGTTCCTGAAGATGCCCAGGTTCAGCCCAGCTCCCATGGGGATGCAAAGAGTCAAATTCTACATTTTCTTTATCCATTCATCTCTTGATGGATATATAGACTGCTTCCACAATTTAGTTATTATGAACTGTATACCCTATAAATATCAGCATGCATGTATGCTGTAATAGGTCTTTCACTCTTTGGGGAAGATACCTAGAAGGGGAGTAGCTGAGTCAATGGAATTTTTAATTTAAATTTTTAAGGAATCTCCATACTGATTCCCATGGTTATTGTACTAGTTTACATTCCCACCGGCAATGTAGGAGGGTTCTTTTTTTCCTCAGTCTCACTAACATTTGTTATATGATTTTCTGATGATTGCCATCCCAATACTTAATCTGCTGAAAGATAAAGTAGGTAAAATGCTTAAAGGCATAGGCATAAGCAAAGACTTTCTGGACAGAACCTTAACTGAACAAGAAATAACATTGAGAATCAACAAATAGGATAAAATCAGGTTTAAAACAAACCTTTTCACAGCAAATAAAACAATGTGAAGATCCAACCCATAGAATGGGAAAAATTTTTACCAGCTACACTTTGAACAGAAGATTAGTATCTAGAATATACAAAGAACTTAAAAAAAAATTAGACTTCTCCCAGAATAAAAGATCCAGTCAAAACTTTGGGCAAATGAAATAAATAGGTACATCTCAGCAAAAGTATAAATGGCCAGTAAATACATGAAAAAGTTTTAACATCACTGGTCATTAGAGAAATACAAGTTAAAACAACACTGGGATTCTGTCTTACTCCAGAGTGAATGGTGGTCACCAAGACTCTTTCAAAAGACTGATGCATACTCATTTTATGTGGCCAGACCGTGGTTTAATAGCCTTTGTCTCTCTGACAGTACTTGTTTCCTGTCCTTTTAAAATACTTTTGACAATGCAGAAATGCTGCAATATGCTTTTGTGTATGTTTCCTCATGTACAGGTTCATTATTTAAATATCTAAAGACTACTGGTTCCAGGGCACTGATAAGACAGGTGGATATTTCTTGCAGAATTTATTTCATGATGGATATTCTATCAAAAGGGTAAATGATAAAAGACTGCTTCAATTCATTGTTACCTTACCCTGCAAAGGGTTGTGCCCAAATTCCCCAGTTACACAGAGGACCCTGCCCTGGCTCTTGGAGCTCACGTGTCCTTACTGTCAGATCCTGGGTCTGCCTGTGTATGTTCAAGGCTCCCAGCTACCATGACAGTCACCTATCAGTGCCAACAGTGTGCCCAGCTGTTTGCCGAGGATTCCAAGAGCAAGTGCAGTTGATGGATCTGTTAACAAGCAGCAGAAATCTCTCCAGCCGCTCTTGGGTGCCAGCCATTATGTTCCTCCCTGTGCTGATGATAGTCTTCTGCTTGACCATATTCAGGGTCTACAGGAAACATGGCCAGGGTAAGGGAGGCATTGGTCAGAGAGGGGAGGCAGGTGGTAAAAGTGTGCTGTAGTCTCAGAGAGGAGAGATGGCCAGAGAAACTAGGTTTCAGTGGGCTAGAGTGAGTACAGACTCAGTTTCACTATTTAGAAAGAGTGTTCAGTAGAATATTCTGATTTCAGGAAGGAGGGTTAAGTTCTTAGAGATTCTGGAAAGAGGTGAAATTTAAATGTACTTTCAACACAACCAAAGCAGACTTGGGTACCAGCAGATGCAATCTTTGGGTGTGGTCTACACCACAGAAGTCAGAGGTAGGGGCAGGTTCCAAATAGAGATGTGAGTGCAATCAAGACAGCCTGGCAAGGAGGAGGTCAGATTCTGAGCCAGGAAGGTTTTCGGGGGGTGCAAGAGCATAACGTACACTAACCAAACTAGCCTACCCAAGACTGCTACATACCTGTGGCAAGGGCTAGCACACCTCATGTTCACAGCAGGTCATTTCTCTCCCTTGGTCCCCACACAGCTCAAGTCCAAGAGAAATATTTAAAGAGTTCAGAAAGAGGACATCCCAGGAATGGATGAACGCACAGGACACTTAACAGCTTCAAATGTGGGCGGGAAATGCTGAAAATGACAATGTCTTGTCAGGAATATTGTTTTCTACTCTAAGATGACAAAAAGGCGTTTTAATACTGAATTCCAATGCCGCTTTCCTGTGATGATGTATAACTCCATTTAGAGCAGTAATCTGGGTAACAAAATGAGTGCTCCATCATTGTACTATGAATAGTAAATTAACCCAGATAAAAGTGTTCTACATCTCATCAAAACCATTAAGTAAGTAGGAGACTAAGATTGGTGAGGACACTGTAGAGGCAATTATAACTAATGAATGCATTAACTGCAGGAAGGCAGTGGTGCCAGTGGCTTTGTGGTCTCTCCAAATAAAATTATGGTAGGTGGGAACAAAGCTGAAATGATTTTGTAAAGAGGACAGATTTATTGATCTACACAGAGCCGTTTAGAGGGGAAATGGTTTCTTAGGAGAGAGAATCGGGCAGATTAGGCATGGGAATAATTACAGAGAATGAAAGGCATTTTCCCCTTTTACCACATTTTACAGTCAGTCTCCATCTGACCAAAAGAGCTCTTACTTTGTCCCTGTTTGTGGATTTCATTGTTCTCTTTAAAATTCTGTACTTACTGTGCTTTTAAAGTAAAAGTAGTGCATACTGGTTGTGGGCAGTAGGAAACATACACACACACACCCATACACACAAAGGAAAATAAAGATGAAAACAAACTATTGCCCTATCTCTCAGTTATTAAAATTTTGTGGCAACTTGTCTTTATTTTCCTCCCCATATATGTTTAGGGTTCTAGATTGTTCTGTATACTTACAAGTAATAGTTTTAAGATTTTTGTGAAGATCTTGTTCCAGAGATGTGGCTCAGTGGTACAGTGCCTATTTGGCATGCACAAGTCCCGGAGTCTGATTCCCAGCACTGCAAAAATAAATAAATACATGAAAAACAAACAAATGTCATATTAAATAAAACTCAAGCTATAAAGAGAAATTTAGAGAAAGGTACTAAGTCTCATCACCCGAAGTACCTTTCTCAGGAGTTACCATCACCTCCAACATTTCTCCCCAGCACATGTGCAGGTAAGAGAGAGGGAGATCAACTGCCTTCCATAAAAAAGGATGGTTCTCTGCATGCTATGTGAATGTAAAGCAGTACTTTGCTTTTAACATAATGCAAGAAAATAAGCAAGATATAGAACCGCAGGGGCTGCTATCCTGTGGCAGGACCCACTCATGCCATATTGGGATGCACAAGTCTCAACTATGTTCCCACTGGTTTTGCCTTGTCTTGCCCTGGGACACCTCTGAGTTTTTGGCATTAAGGAAAATGGGCATTCTAGTAAGGCTCCTAAATCACAGCTGGTGGTTTTCACAGCACTGACTTCCTTTCCTCCCTTTGAAGAGGTTCCGTCAAGCCCAAACCCCACAACGGGAGGTGGGGTAAGGTGACAGTGATCCTCCACCTTCAGAGATCGAGGTGAAATGTTTAGCTTCCTTGCTACAGATCCAAGCCTACAAATCCAAAGGAGAGCACACACAAAGAAATGAGGCAAAATGAAAGTTCCGAGAAGTAAGCAGCAACAGAAAGGAACTGTATAGATCACATATACGAAAAGCAAACAGACTTGTGCATACACACGCTGTCTTTGCCTGTCCTTGGTGTATACCTCTTGGGGTTCAGAGTAGGATATCTTGGTTTTCAAAAGGAGTCACAGACCTGAATTTTTAGGACAGGTCTTATTTATATAAGTTTACAGTAACTTAAACAATTAGAAACTTTGGGGAACTAAGCCTTGTCTGGGGCAGCCCAATTTCCTCTTTTACTCTACCTGCAATTTGGTAAAATTCAGGGTTCTAGTTAAATCTGAGTATCAAATAAGCAGTGAATAATTCCTAGTGTAAGTGTATCCTACAAAACAGTTAAGCCTAAGTTAAACAAAGATATCCATTGCTCATCTGGAATGGAAATAGTGTCGCACCTTGGATTATTTCTAGTTACCATTATGGATGAGGCCCTCTAGTCTGTGTTCCCCATTGTCTGGAGACCATGGGCTCCAAGGAAGTGTTGTCAGCCCACCCTGCTGTTCATGTTTCTGTTCAGATTTTGAGGTTGTCATCATCATCCTCATGTTGTATGGTATTTGTGTTTCAGCCCATTTTCCTTTTTCAGTGATGTTTTAGATCCCTTTCTTGCTAATATTTATTTTCTTTTTGTTTTCAGTGATCATTGAAAAAATAGTGGAATATAAATGTACTTTCTTACCATCCTTGACTGTCAGTCACTGTAATCTGCTTTTTTATTTAACATTGTGTTAGGCAAATTTCCTCACTGTTAAATATTTTTAAATAGATTCTCCCTTGATTATCTGTCGGCTTTCCTGTGAATTTATCAGAGTTACCTTAGCTGAAGTGTAGTTATATTTAACACCCAGAAATCCTGTAGACAAACGTTGAGCTAAAACAGATTTAGTTGAAGAAATGAGTCACTCCCCTTTTTGATCAGTGATGGGCCAGGAGAAAAGTGGAAGGAACATCAACAGTCTAAGATTTTGGCAAATTCCAAAATCTTAGAAAATTAAATATGGCAGCTCCTCCGGGGCAGAGTCTTTGTCTCTTCAGAATTCCAATGGGCTCCGTACAGTTACCTTAAACATGTTGGTGACAGATGTATTTTTCTGCCCCAGATCATCTGGGAATCACTTCCTATTAACTAGTCCTCTGTTGGTTTTTAATGAGCTTGGTAATTACTCATTTTATCTCAAGGCAAACCCTATTAGCCACGTTTGGTGTGATTAAGAAAAGTGCTTCTTTGAGCTATTATTTTTTCTGGTGGGGATGATTCTCATGTAATTAAGCCACATTGTAAAGAAACAACTTGATACATTGGCTTATTTTGGTTTTGACAATATGATTAAAAGTACTAGACTTTCTTTAACAATTTGCTGCAAAGAATGTTGACATTCCATTTGATATCCTTTGGAATCAAAATAAACAAAAGTGAAGGGAGGGGTGAAGGAAGGTGCTGTGGGGCCCTGAGAGGAATCCTTTAGGGGGACAGCTTGAAACCACTCTGGCTTGTTCAGATGCCATTTCCCCTGGGACCACATACCACCTCCCAGGATAACCACACTCTACAAAGAAGATGAACAATTGTCATTCATTTTAATGGCATGAACCACCACAGTGACTTCATTCAATTATCTATGCTATTTTTTCAAGTTTAATAAAAAATATATGCAGTGTATTTTGTCACGTTGCTTTTCTGTTCATTGCTATTATTTGTAATTTTGATGGTATCTTTGATTGCTAGTTTTCTAAATTTAAGAATCTAGTACCTAGAAAACATGGGCTTCTTTGTTTAGCATTTTGGACACACTTTAGCCAGCTTTTCTCCTCCTTAGGTGATCTAAGGATTAGATCCTTAGAGAGGATCTAATCACTCTTTAGGTTGTGCCCATTGAGGGAGACATCCACAAGCCACAGTTCAAGCCTGGCCCCTCAAAGCTAGTGGCTCAGGTTATAGGTGCTATGCTTCTGAGGTCACTTTCTAGGCCAATCCATTCTGGCCAGCACAGTGAGAGAAAAATGAGGGAAAGAGAAAGAAAACTGGGGCAGAGAGGATGAGAAAGAAATGATTGTGTCACCAGAATTAAATACACAGTAAGACCACTCAGGGTGATGGAGAAGTAGTTGAAGGGGTGGCATGTGCTCAGAACACAGCCGTCTCGTTCTGACCAACAAATGAATTAGATCCTACTCCAACGTGTTCATCTATCTGATTAGGATTGGCACCTAAGATACCTTTCAATATCTGAAGCTATCACAACAAACAGCTACATTTCTGGTGTCTTACATGGGAAGGGTTCAAAATAAATGGTAAATAGTGAAACTGGCATGGATTCTTCACCGAGCATTGAAAGCGTACTGCCAACAGAAGGCGACCTGGTGTCTTTATCACTAGCAGGAGCACAGCTTGATTTTCAGATGTGCTTGCATTATCATGGCTGCTGCGGAGAGCTTGTTTTGACTTGTACACAGTACAGGTTTGGGACGGAATTCAGTGATGGAGGAGAAAGACGAAATGCTAAGGTATCACTTTTACAATTGCACTTCAGAACCAGAAGCAGTGTTGTTGATGGCATTTTTTTTCTTTATTTACGTTCTGTTGTTGGTGTTTCCTATTATTTTTGCCAACCTCTTCTTTCCGAACACTTATTCAGTGTGCTGTCCCTGTTCATGTAATTGGAGAATTCACTGTGGGAGAATAGAAGATTATTTCAGCTCCCACAGTCATCTGTTCCATGAGATTCAAGATTGTCTTTCCTCTTCTTAGTCTGTCTCTCCTTGAGTCAAGTTGTATGAAATTTTCAATATCAAAAATTGAAATACAGGTAATTTTAAAAATATACCAAGAAGAAATTTATCTTTCATAAATTAAGATTCATGTCTTATTCCACTTATAAAGGAATCCCCATTAGTCTCACAATGTTTTTCCTTTTCAGTTCTTCCAGCTAGCTGTGTAATCATTTAGGCCTAAATCTGCATAGATGGCATCTATTTGGATTCTCTGATGGGGTTAAATTGCAAGACCACTACATGCTTCAGACTGAGATCCATATGTGATCTGGTGGAGGCTGGGGAAATGGATCAAAATTTTATTAGGTTGAAAAAGGAGGAAGAGAGCCATTCACTTCTCAGAATAACATCATTTTTTATTATTTTGTTTGAATTGTTTTCTGCACAGTTACCGTTGAACGCTTAGAAGTGCCGCTTACGCAGGCAACTCTCAAATTTTTCTTTAGCATTTCTTGGATTGATTCTCCCACTCTCTATCAAAAACAAACATCCACTGAAAACTGTCCCATAGAGAAGAAATACATTGATCTCTTTTCTTGAATGTGACTGGCTCTGCCTAGATTCTTGCGAGAGGAATGCTCAAGGGACATCCATGAAACATTGAATCTCACACACAGGGAAATTGCAGAGCATGTTTCAGCAGTGTTCCTGGTAAGAGCTGCAGAGGCTCCAATTCAGACTCTCTGTTCTTTTCTTTTTAAGCTATTTATTTTTGTTTTAAAGACTAAAAAAATTAAAAGTTACAATAAAACTGAGTTTCAAAACAGGTTAGTAGGAGAGTTACAATAATTAGTACATTGCATGTTGTTGTCTTTATAGTAGCTATTCAGAATACAAGATATAAGTATGATATCTTGTCCAAACAATATTAGCACAAACATTTCTTTTTAGTGAACTAAGGGAAACTAGCTGTATATTCATCTTAACTATCTTGTGTATAAACATATTTTAGTCTTTGTTCTTGATGTATGCTTGTTCTATCTTCCTGCCTCCTGCATCCAATTACTGATGGGTCCTTGAACTCACAGAAAATCAAAAGTTGGGAAGAGATCCATCTACATCCATTCCCAAGGATATTGCTCAGTGAGTGATTTAGACGTAAGCTTCCTAATGCCCATTTTATGAGTGGCTTAAACCATGTTCAAATATAGGTCAGAAAATTATTAGGACTCTATTTACTCTCCCCTTTCAGGGCAGCTGACTCATATATCCCTTTCTGCACTGTGGAGTGGAAAGGAATGTGCTGGGCACATAGTAGGCCCTCAATAAATATTCATTGACTTGATGACATGCAGAAAGATGAAGCATTTTCAGTGTGGTCAATGAGAATATGAGGTTGAAAATGTGAAAATAATCCAGTTGTTGCCTTAAAAAATGAATTGAACCCCATGAGATCAGTCTACCAATAATGACAGTGTGCAGCATTCCTATGCATTCCCCATGCCTTTCCATGCTGGGCTCCACATGGTCTGCTACGGCTCTGAGAGTTTCCTCTTCCCCCATCTGTCTGTTGTAGTCAGGGTTTGCAAAGAAATAGCTTTAATACAAGACACAGACCTTGCAGGATTATTTTATAATATTCACCCAACAAGTCAGATGCAGAAGACTGCAAGAAATTTGTCCATGCAGTAGAGACCCAAAGAATCCAGCTGAGGACCTGGATCCCATGGCAATGTCCTGCATGAGTCCCCCTGAGGACCTAGAGCCCACGACAATATCTCATGCAAGTCTATATCAAGGATCTCCACTGGGAAGGCCCAAAGGTCAATGGAGGAATCTAAAAAGTCAGCAGGCTGAGGGATCTGCACTGAACGAGGAGGTGATGCTCAAGGTAAGGACCAGAGCTCCCCTGAAGAGAACCACAGCCATCCTCAACAACGAGGATCTGAGCTCCTCCAAGGATGAGATAACTGAGTTCATATCAGGAAAACCAGAGTGACAAGCTTCTCTAGAAGAATCAACAGCATCATCTTCCCCTCTAGTTCTCCTTTTATACTGTTGGCAACAATCCTCAGGTGGGCCTCCCATACCTAGCACCACACTGACTCAGTTCTTCTGGGTCTTACAAGTTGCCCATTAGTTCACCATGCTGTCCTTCCAGCCAACGCCTTTGTTGGAAGTTATGTATCTGAAGTGGGGACATAGCACTGAGGCCAAATTTAGCTCTCTGTTTTTATGTGACCTGTTAAAAATAATGAGTTTTTGCATATTTTAGTGATGGAAAAAGATCAAAAGAAGAATCCTATTTTGCAATATACTAAAATTATAATTTCAGTGTTTATAAATAAAGGTCTTATCAGCATAGAGCCACACTTGGATGGTGGCAGCACTGTGACAGCAAATGCCACAGGCCCGACCCTTCAGGGAAACATGTAATACCCGCTGGGTGAGGCAAGGAAGGTGGTGTCACTTCCTGTGATGCTGTCTGGCTCAACTCATCCTCTCTGTGGTGCTCCCATCCATGGAAGTTTGCATGCTCTTAGGGCCAAGCAGCTCAGGAAGCCAGTTCTTTGGGAGGGTGCTGCATGACACCAGGAAGCCCCGTCTGGATGACGTGGCCCACAGACATTGGAAGTAGAGATTCTGTGAAAATTCCCACAGGGCAGTGGCAGAGGATGGGTGAGGAGTTGAGATTATGGAGGAAGACAATGACTGGAGGTTGGGGACTTGGTGAGTACAGATTACAGAAGCCAAGGTCTGAACTGTTTCACAGACACAGGGTCTCGTCCTTGGTGACCAAGAGGATAGTGCAGATGAGGGCCCTCCACTATCTTCCACCTGCCTCAGGGATTTTGCTTGTAAACACCAGCTCTTAGCAGATAGCAAAGATCACTAGGCTCTTCATATTCTTCTTTTTTGCCTCTTTATTTTCTACACATTTCCTTAAAGAATTGAACCAAAAGTTATATACATTTTAGCTTATTAAAATACCAAATTGTTCAAATCTACAAATCCCATTATTCCAACCATCTAGTTTGTTTTTAACCATAATTGAGCAATTTTTGTTAAGGTTTTTTCTAGCCTGAAATCATCTCTGTCTATATCACAAAGATTCTTACTGACATCCTATTCTTGGACAGAAACTGAAATATTACTATCAAGAGGAACTCAGCGTTCACTCTTTTCTCTGTCCTTGCTAATCTTGAGCTGACATAAGAGACCCTGTTTGGGTGCAATAATAACTTAAATCTCCTGTGGGTAGTGCTGGATAGTGACCCCTTAGATTGACTTCATCTAACAGCATAGAAATGACTTCTTCTTTTGCTCTCCCTAGCAATTAAAAACTTTATTTATGCTAAAATAAGTTACCAGCCTGTTACAACCTAATACCATCCCATTGGTATCATTGCCAATTGTTTTCTGTTTATCACAGAATAAGGACACACATGAATTGTTTCAATTTCTGCTGCAAATTAATCCCAGTACAACCTCATCTCTGTGCCCGGATGTCCTTCTGAGTCTCTGTCTGTGGGGTTGTGCGCTTGTCATCAATGCCCATCAGAGGACTTACTGAACTCAGGTCCAGGAGGCCCCTGCAGAGGTGTTGATTTTGCATCCCATCAGGACGTCAGATCACCGTGGCTCTGTGTGGCCCTGGAGTTAGGTGGGCTGAGGAAAAGCCCATGTCCACCCTTGGACTCCAGCGGTGACTTGGATCAGGGTTTGTCTTTCTGATGCTTCTCGTTTATCAACTAAAACAGTCACAGTGCCTGTTCCCTGGAGTCCTCCCAAGCTCGCAGTGTCTGTGGAGGTAAGAGAAACAACAGCCTGCAAAGGAAGCCTTTGGGTGGCACTCGGGGCATCAATATTCAGCTTGCTGTCATCCTCCTTTTCACATGAGTATAGAGTGATGACCTCACGTGGCATTCCAGAGCTCCATCTTTTCCTCTTTCCAACCTTTCCGTGTCTCCTTCCAGTGCCTTTCTCTTCACCCATGGCCCCTCCACAGGCTAACCCTTACTCCTGAGAGTGCTCTGTGTGCCTGGGTACCTCTGTCTAACCCCAGCCCAAGTAGGGTACAGGCTGTCAGGGGAAATTCCCAGGAGATGCTCTCCTCTTCCTTTTCTGCTTCTTGCGTCCTCCTTCCCCTTTTACTCCTCCTCCTCTTCCTCTCTGTCTCTGCCTCTGTCTCTCTGTCTCTCTCCCTTTCTCTCTCCCCTTAACAACTCTGGCTTTCAGGACTGTTGCCAAGTGAACTGTCCTGTCTTTGCAGGACAGTATGCTTTTAATCCTGCAGGTTCTTGAATGTACTTGGGCATGGGTTTCTTTTTCAAATGCATCCTGGGTGATGCCCATTTTGCCTTTCTCTCCTAGGGCACAATCACGCTCTGCCCTGCCTTGAGGCCATGTCCCCACAGCAGTTCTGGTTTTGACGAGTATCCTGGCAGCATTGCCAGCTTTAGTCCAATTCTTATGTGAAATCTTTGACATGGAGCTTTGAGGATCCTAGGAGAGTTGAGTTTTCAGCCTCCAAACCGATGTGAGGTTTGAGTCCTGGTCACTAATTCCCCAGAGAGCTTGTTTTTTTTTTTCTTTCCCAGGTGAAGCCAGGCGGTGAGACATAGGCTTCATGGTGTCATGGGTGGATGGTGCTTTCTCTAACATACTTTCAACAGGGTTTGGCATTTTGAGGGTCCAGTTTTTATGATCACATTTGTTTCAGCTCTGGTTCTCGCTCTGTCTTGCCAAAATAAGTCAGTGTTCTCAACATGAGTTCCCTCGACCACCAGCATCAGCATGTTAGAAGTTACTAGAAATACACATTGTCATACCCTAAGCAAGAATGGCTGAATCAGACCCTGTGGAGAGGGGCTGGGGTCCTGAAAAATAGGTTAACAAACCCCATGTGATTCTCATGCACCTGGAATATGCTGTTCCCCCCAGGGCAGCTCCTGCTCACCTGGTGCCCCATCCCTTCCTTCCACCTGGGAAGGCTTCATTTTTTTCTGCCATCGTGGTTATACCTGGGCCATGATGTTTATTATTTAAAGCAATAGCATGAGTGCTTTTGAGTATCTTCTCTGCCCAATTATTAGAACCAAAGTTGATCATTTGTATTTGTGAGTTTGTTTACTGTCACTGCTAAGCCGAGGACTGTCAGCTCCAAAAAGGTGGGCATGGGCCCTCTTGTGAATCCTCAGCTCCTACCCTGAGAGGGAAACACAGTAGCTCCCAGCAGACATTTATTTGTAGGTAAGTACATAAGTGGAAAGCGAGGACGTTAACCTCCTATAGGTCTATATGACAACATTCTATTCTGATCAGGTTGCTCAAGATTGTACGGCCCCCTGTACTCATGTGGTTAGCAGACAGTCCCTCCCAACATGGGAATGTTGCTATATTTTTCCTGCCAGTCCATGAGGCTTAAAAGACATAAAGCCTCCACAGCTCCTCGAAGCAGAGTCCTTCCTTCTTCCGAGTCTGTCATTGTACCTCAGGAATTTCTTGTTAAGTGACACTACTTACCATTTCTGCAGCCAGATAGGAAGCAGTCTTGGAAGTCACATTCTGGTTTCCTGTCTTAGCTGTGCCTTCTAAGTAGACATGTGACCTTAGCATGTGAGAATAATAGAGCACCCCACTGTAGCAGGTCTAGAGGATTCAAAGGAACCCCAAGGAAGCTCTGAAAGGCCAGGTATTATTTTCATTTCACCCGGATGGCTTTCTCCCAAATTTTGCATCCTCTTCATACTTAACCATGTTGCCTTGTGTGTACACACATGTGCACACACACACACACATTTGTACAGTAAATGAGTGAGTGAATGAACATCATTCCTGAGAGTACCTGGAGTGTAATCCACTGTGTAGGTCTATGCCTAGATCTGAATCTGCATCCACTGTCCTCCCTAACACAATGCCCTCTCCATGCCCTTAATCATATGCAAATGCTACTGAATAGTTTGGAGTGTTTCGCTAATCTAAAAATACAAATTTATAACACTGCATGAGTATGTTTCCTTTGTTAGCAACACCAAACGCCACAGGAAGGAACAAAGCTCCCTTTGACCACCTCACGCTATAGCTGGTTCCCAGCCCATCACCGCTGTTTAGGGATGTCCTTCCAGGTCTTTCTCCCTGAACTGACAACACAGACATACCCTTGTGAAAGTGTGTGGCTGCGTTGAGCATAGCTGGGATTACACCATAAATACAAGTCTGCAGCTCAGTCGTTCCAGCTGGAAGTCTCTCCAGGCCAGGATACAGAGCTGGCCTTTTGTGCCTATTAACTGCCTTCTCTGCCAGGGTGGCAACACAGTCACAAGCACAATCACCATCTTGGTCAACACCTTATTAAGTGGCTGCAGTATGTTTTTACTAAAAACAATGCTGCTGCAAAGAATGTCTTTATGTCCTTGAAACAAAGAAGTGGAATTTCTCTGATTTTACACACATACACACACACACAAATACACACACAAAAGTATGTAACATCATAAGTTACAATTACATACATGGTATCTATACATTGTGTGAGATGTATGCATCATATACATCACGTGTTGTTATGGTTTATATCCAGTTGTTCCCCCGAAGCCTCATGCACTCATAGGTGGAACATTTGGGAGGTGACTGGATCATGGGAGGTGACATTTATCAGTGGATTGATCCACTGATAAGTTTATAGCTAAACGTGGTGTTGAGAGGTGAAGCCTGGTTGGATGTGGTGGTTCTCTAGGGGTGCAGCCCAGAAAGGTGCATCTCCCTCCCTCCTTCCTCCCTTGATTGCTCTTTGCTTCCCCCTGCCCTGCCATGGACTGTTTCTCCTCTGCCATGTCCCTCTACCAGGCCACCCTGCCTTGGAGCCAAAGTATAGACTGAAACCTCCACAAAGTGTGAGCCAAAAATAAACCTTTCCCCTTCTAACTTGTGGCTGTCAGGTATTGTGTCCCAGCAAGAAGAAAATGACTCAGACACGTGTACATACATAAAGTATGCACTGTGTACAAGTCACATGTGCACAAAAACTACCTGTCCTATTTTGACTAGATCTTGTTTTCATTCCTTTAATAAAGGAGTCTAATCTTTGAAGCAGCCCTGCGACCTGGCAGAATAGTGGTATTTCCTGAGTGTCATAGATTCTGATTCCGCAAACCTGTAGTGAGCACTTTCTGTATACCTTGTCATGTGCAGTTGGCTTTTACCTCTGTTGCCTTGTTCAAAATCCAGCCCAGAACACACGCCGGGAAGTTGGAGCCTCTTCCCCAGGGCAGTGGAAGCCTCTGATGGTCTCCTGCTCTGCAAGGGGCCTTGCCCGTTCCTACACTCTCCATTTCTGTCTCATGCAGTGGTGCTCTTGTTTCAGTTCATATCATGCTTCAATTCATTCTGTTTCTTTCCATCTTAGTCTGATTTTGGGAAAATAGATGTAAAATATTGTACTCTACATATTGTGTTTATGTCAAGCTTTTCAGCCTAATGACTACACTGACTTGAGGCAAAACCCTCCTTTGCCAACATCATTGTGATCCACGCAAGCAACTGAATGTGTTTCCTCCCCTGCTGAAGAGAGGGGTCTGTGCAGAAAGGTCTGCAGGACCAAACGCACACATGCTTATGTACACATGCCCGTCCTCACACACACACACACACACACATACACACACACACACACACCTTCCCCTGTGAATACAGTAGCATGTGCAGGGCTGTTTTGATCCCTGCAGTGCTGTGATGCTGCCCAGATAGCTAATCTCTAAGTGACTCGTTGCTTCTGCACCTCTCTCCTGAGTCCCTGCCTGCTGTCTCCCTCCCCAGGATGGGGTGGGGCCTGCCGTGTTCTGTTATCCTCTCCTGCTCTGGGCTGACGCAAGGCTCTGCAGAGGCCTTGTAGCTGTGCGGCTGCTATGAGAAAAGAGCAGAATGTCATCCACGTTCCATGCCCATGGATTAATTTAAAACATGATGAATGCCTTGGATTGATCAGTATAAAAGGAAAAAGAGGGCTGGAATCATAAATTACTAGCACTAATTTTGGTTGCTATTGTGTTTTCTTTGCATTAGAGTTTTTCTTTCTCCAGTAATGGGATGGGCTGGAGTGACAAAACAATGTGTGCCTATCATTTTAAAGTAAACTGCGCAAGGTGTTTAAAGAGGTATGTCTCCTGTTAGCTCAGATCAAACTGTCTTGTCTCCCAATCCTGAGCCATTATTACCAGCTTAGTATAATTCTTCAGAAATATGTACATTTCTTATCTGTTATACTTGGTAATTATGAGAATAAAATGCCTAGTGCTTTGCGACTAAAGTTTTGCAGACCACCCACATTTGTAGGTTATTGTATACAGGCTGCTGGAACTGGTTATTCCCCCGACCCTGTAATATTGCACGGTATACATGCACCCCACTTTACTTAAGCAGAGCCGCTCTGAGCTGTTTTCCATTGCTGGTGATAGTAAACAAATGAAAAGCCCACCTCCTATGGATATCTTTATTACACATGACCACAGCAGTGGAACGCACTCTCAGAACAATGGGGTATGTTATTATTGAAGTATAAGAATCATGCAGAAAATGCACAAACACAAGAATTCAGATCAATAACTTCCACAAAGAGAGCACACAGATAACAACTACCAGATCAGGAAGAAAATTTGACTAAAGCCCCAGAAGCCCTGGGCCTGCTTGGGCAGAGCCTGCAACTGGGAGCTCCCCTGATCATTTGTTCAGTCCCCAGTGCTCCATTTTTGGTGATCTCTTATAAGGGAAGCAGAGCATGTGTGCTTTATGACATTTGTCCATGTTCTTGTGCCTATGTCATAAGTTTTATGTGCTCGTTATTGTGTGGGATCACTTTATAAAAATAACATTAGCTTATTACTGGTGATGGGCATGAGGATCGCTTCCCTCTTTTTGTCCCTGTGAATAAGACTGCTCTAAACATTTCTGACATACCCTTCCTTAGCAGACATGTACATTCTTGCTGTTTCTCCCTGAGAGCTGAGTTGTTTGGCTGCAGACTGTCTGCTGGTTCAGCTTCAGCAGATGATCTCAAAGAGATGACCAAAGTGCCCAACTTCTGACCTATCGCCGGCACTTCAGGTGGCTCTGCGTGCTCACCGGTACTTGGCATTTCCTGTCTTTTCAATTTCAGCCTTTCTGGCCAGGGTAGTCTCATAACCTCTTGGGAGATGAACGGTGCCCATGACTTGTTCATATCTGTGATGGCCATTCAGTCTCCTTCCTGGTAAAAAGCCTGCCTGAGTCTCATTTCCCGCTGGGACATCCGCCTTTTCCTTATTGACTTGCAAGAGTTCCTCGGTATACACTGGGTCAAAGACCTTTGTTGAACACAAGCACTGCAAATCTCCCCGCTGTGTCCTGCCCCGTGCTTGTGTGAGACGTCTTATATACTATAAGGGCAGCTAATTAACCACTGTTTCCCTTACGCTTGCTACCCCTTGAGTCTTGTTTGAGAAAATTTTCCTCTCCTAAAGCCAGGAAGCTACCCCCGACTCCCATCCAATGGCTTTGCTGCTTTGCACTTTCCCTCCATGCCCCAGTCTGCTAGGCACTGGCCTTGGTGCACAGGATGCGTTGCTCTTCTCGTCCTCGTGTATCACTCCGTGCACTCAATAGAGTAACAGGTGTAATGCAAGGTACCATGTTTACGTATATAAGGATCTACAAGGCAGGCTTACAACAGCCGCCTGCAGAGTCAGGTGTGGAAGAGCGCGAAAGGGCTGTCTGTGTGCTGGAGGTCAGAGAACCCAAAGGTAGAAAGGCTGGAGTTCACTGTAATGTCCCACGCTGAGTGCGCAGCGGGAGGCAAAATGGTCTGTGCTAGAAAGGCGAAAGGTCTACACTGGGAAGCTGGAGGGTCTGTGCCAGAAGATAGAGACGACATCCAAGGTAAAGATGCAGTCTGGCCTCCTCCGAAGAGACAGAAGGGAGTCTGTCTCTCCATTTCCTTTTTATTCCATTCAGCCTTCAAGCCTTTTGGTGCTTGTCACTCACACCCAGCCTGGGTCTTCTGTGTTCAGTAAATCCCCTCAGCCACACCCAGAACTGTGCTGATTCAGTTTAGTTGGGCGTTTCTTAGTCAAGCTGACACTGTCACAGGAACTTGAGGATCCCGAGCCACACGTCCACAGGCCCATCCTTTCTTCTCTGCCCTGACCCGTCACCTTGCCCTAACTCTCCCATCAGGGTTGCTTTCGACCCTGGCTTGGCTTGTTCACCTCTGCTTTAGTGCCTGCTGCTCCAGAGAAGGCGCTCAGGGGCCCCACAGAGAGCTCAGGTGTTCGTTAAGGATCCTTCCCCCTGGCAGAGTACAAACTTGTCTCCATAGCCTAGAGACCCCTGAAAATCCTGTGCTATTCTTTCCCCTTTCCTTTCAGCTCCTTAGGCCATTGCTTGGCACAGTTTGAGGGGGAAATGAAGAAGAATTTGTATCCGCAGGGTGATGAAGTGGCAGAGAGTGTCCCTGGTGTCGCTACCTGATTGCCTAGCCTGCACCCCAGGCTGGGCCTTCCTGTTCACCCCAAATTCCACACCACAAACCTTTGGAGGGGCTAAACATGCTCACAGAATGAGGTGCTTATCTTGCAGAACCCGGGGACCTTGGCTTCCCTTGTTGCTTTTGCATGGATGCTGACTGAGAGCTTTCACTCTCTTTCACCTCTTGTTCTCAGTGTACTGTTGTCTGCTACAAGCCAGGCCATCAGAGCCCAGATCCGAAACCCAGACACAGGGAAAGTGTTGATATTGTGGTGATGGCGTTCCTTGCCTTGTGCCTTTCAAGGCAGTTACCGATTTTAAACCATGTACATAACTCAGGCAAACATAAAAGGCTGATGCTTAACAGGAAATATTGCTGATCCCAAGATGAGGACTTGGCACTTTTTCAGCTACACCTTTGGGTCCATTTATGACATTTAATCTTCCATCATTCACAGGAAACACACTTGCAGCCCACATCAAGGAGCACAAATAAGCCTTTGATGGTTTAATAGGAGCTGGCAGCATAAAGACAGGTGGCCTGACCATCTTTGTGGTTTCAAATACGCTGCAAACTCTGTTAATGACATTTGCCTTCCAGTTTCCTTTGATGCGTGATTCCGGGCCTGGGCTGGGAAATCAGACCTGTGGGCTCACACACCAGGGTGGCTTAGTGGGGCGCTGAGGCCGCTTAGGCAAGAAAGCTCTCTGCTCCTCTCCTCTCTGGGGCAGGACTTGGGCAGAGAGAGGAGCTCATCTGCAGAAATTTAAAAAATCCTTTGCACACAAATGCCAGTGTACAGCATTGCTTTGGGTGGACTGGACACTTGCTGGGCAAAATGTCCTCAGCCCTCGCCTCCAGAGCAAAGTAGAGATGCATATATCATTCCAACTTCTGCTGGCGTCTCTGTACTGTATAGCAGGGGAATCCACATGTCCCTGTGTTTGCTCTTAACTGTAAATTCTCTAGGGATGAATGCAGCTAGGGGGAGTTCTCTGGAGTCAGAGAGTGGTCGTCTGTGATGAAATAAGAGTGGGAAATGTTCAAGACAGCACAGTTTATCCCTGCTGGCTCCTCCCTCCCCAGGCCTCCTGAGAGGATATACTCTTCTGCCCCAATGTCTGTGGCAGCATTCTTCCCAGCCTGTGGGGAGGGCTTGGATTCCACACAGAGCAACACTTACAAGTACCCTTCTGATCAGTTCCATCTGGACAGACCTCAGCTCCAGACCGAAATGACTTAGGTTGTCCACCTGCATAGAAATGGTCATTTGATTGTAAACATATTACCCTATGCAGATAGGCTGTCAGCACAGAATTTCTAGATAAGATAAATGTTTCAAGGGGTGAAGGGTAATTTTAAAGCTTTGTGTGTGTGTGTGTGCGTGTGTGTTTGTGTGCGCATGCGCACACGCTTTAGGATTTCAAAACTAAGATGCTACATGCAATTGACTGTGACTCATTCTCTCCTCTTGCTTCACGTGTGACATCTGGATACTTACTGCCCTGGAGATGGAGAAAGCTGTGCCTGAATGTCCAAATCATCACCCGGTAAGCATCCTTTGTTCTCTAGAACGTCCAAGAAAGCAAGATACTCAGGCTTAGAAAAGCAGTTGGAGCGTCCCACTTGCTAACTTGGACACCTACACCTCTCTGCACTATGTCCAGACAGCCAACTCATCTACCAGGCCCGCCAGTTTTAAGTCTGAGTTTAGTTTCACTCCATTGACGCCACAGCTCTGTCTGGAGCCCTTCCACTGTCTCTGACCTGGACAATGTAGTTGCTCTCACAGTTTTCTATCGGCGTTTTAGTTTGTGCTACATTTATTCCCATGCCATAACTTTCTGTTTCTTCTGGTTTTTTTCTTCTCTTGAACCTCCTCTTCTCATTTAGGAGCAATCTCTTCCTTTTTCGCGAGGACCTCGGTCACGTGGCAGCAGAGCCCATGGATTGACCAAGTCAAACACGAGCTGAGTGGGTATCACGGCTCATCCCTGGGGCTTTGCTCACCTGGGTATATTTGGCGACCGTGCAGCTAAATCTACATCTGAACCCTTAATTTCAGCATTACTCTCTACAGTTTCAAGACTGTGGAGCAAAAGTGCAGGACTGTTTTTGGGCCACAGATGCTACACACGGTTCCTCTGGCCACACTTACCGACTGCACCATTGTAACCCTGGAATAGTACACATGGCTTCCAGGCACTTGGTGGCTTTTCAGATACAATACCCTAGATGGCTCAGGCAGTGTCATGGGTGTTCTTAAAGCTGATATGAGCATTTGAACCTACTTACTTGCTTGATTTTTTTTTTTTT
>NW_004955528.1:3266257-3282302 GCF_000276665.1 Chinchilla lanigera | reverse complement strand
TAATAATATAATAATAAAAACAATAGCAAAATACCAACATAGAAAAAACAAAACAAAGCAAAAACAGTAAAAATGATACAAGGTTTTAGAACAAAATGATGGCAGTTAAGAATGGTTGTTATATTACGTATTGTTATCTTCAACAAAGGTGCTCAGCTCACCAGATGTAAGAATGATCAAACCACTAGAGAGGACAAAAATTTAAAAAAAAAAAAAACATTAGAAATGTTACAGAGTTTCACTAGACAAGATGATAGGAATTCAACAATGGTTCTTATATTGCATATTGCTGTCCTCAAATTAGTTCAGATTACCAAATATAAGCATGCAAAATTGGTCAAAAAGGAAAAAAAATTAGGCATTAGCTGTTCCTTTCAATAAACCATTAGACATCAGCAGTACAGTTATCCCAGCTATCCTTCTTTCTATATGTATTTTCCATTCCTTCTTTCTTTCTTTCTTTCTTTCTTTCTTTCTTTCTTTCTTTCTTTCTTTCTTTCTTTCTTTCATTCTTTCTCTCCTTTCCCTCATCCCAGTTGTTCCTTCCTTTGAGAAATTTATTTCCCTTTCATTATATCTATTGTATGTTTTGGGTTTTATTTACTCTTTCAGGTTCTTACACTAGGGAGACAACATGATGTTTACATATGTGGGTCAGATTTATTTCACTTATGAGTATAGTCTCTAGTTGCATCCATTTACTTAAAAAATCCTTGACCTTATCTTTTTTATGGCTGAGTAATATTCCATTGTATAAAAATACCACATCTTTTGCATCCATTCCTCAGTGGATGGGCATTTTAGTTGTTTTTAAGATGTAGCTCTGACAAATTGTGCTGCTATAAACATGGGTGCAGCTATATCACTGGAGTATGATGTTTTTAATTTTCCTGGGATAATTCCCAGAAGGGGAATAGCTGGGTTAAGTGGGACTTCTAATCCTAGCTTTGTGAGGTATCTCCAAACTTATTTCCACAGTGGTTTCACCAATCTACACTCCCACCAGCCGTATAGTAGGGCGTTTTCTCCCCACAGCCTCTCCAGCATTTGTTATTGGTTGGTTTCTTGATGATAGCCATTCTTTCTGGAGTGAGATGGAATCTCAGTGTTGTTTTAATTTGCATTTCTCAAATGACCAATGATGTTGAACATTTTTTTCTTATATTTATTCACCATTAGTATTTCTTCATCAGAGAAGTGTGTATTCACCTCAGATGCCCATTTTGGGATTGGGACTTTCCATTTTGGGGGTCTGATTTTTTTAAATTCTTGTTGTGTTCTAGATAGAAGTCCTTTGAGAGATAGTTGTCTAAATTTTTTTTCCCAATTCATGGGGTTTCTTTTTACTCTGTTGGTGGCTTCTTTTGATGTGCAAAAATTTTTCAACAAGATGAGATCCCAGTTGTTGATTCTTTGAAGTATTTCCCATGCAGTTTGGTTTTTGTTCATGAACTCTCTGCCTATCCCTATGTCTTCAAGATTTTTACCTACTTTCTCTTGCAATTGATCCAGTGTTTCTGTTTTAATATTTAGATCTTTGATTCATTTTGACTTCAGTTTAGTTCATGGTGTTATACATGGGTCTAGTTTTAGTCTTTGGTATATGGAAAACCAATTTTTCCAGCTTCAGTTATTAAAGAGGCTATCAGTGAACATGTTTGGCCCCTTTGTCAAAGATAAGGTGGCTGAGTGTGTTTGTAGTTGTGCCTGCATCTTCTAATCTGTTCCATTGATCATCAGGTCTGGTTTTTGCCAGTACCATGCTGATTTTATCACAGTAGCTTTGTGGTAAAATTTCAAGTCAGGGATTGTGATGCCTCCTGCCTTTCCTTTGTTTCCCAAGATTGCTGTGGCTATTCTGGGTCTCTTCTGGTTCCAGATGAATTGTAGAAATGTTTTCTCTATATCTGTGAGGTATCCTAATGGTATTTTAATTGGGATTGTATTGAATCTGTGCAACAGTTTTGGGAGTATAGCCATTTTAAAAATGTTGGTTCTTATTGTCCATGAGCAAAGAATATCTTTTCATTTTCTGAAATCCTCTTTGGTCTTTTTCTTCACAGTACTGTAATTTTCACTGTACAGGTATTTCATTTCCTTTGTTAGATTGATTCCTAAGCATTTTACTTTCAGATGCTATTATGAAAGGTGTGGTTTCCCTGATGTCTCTCTTAGTCTGTTTGTTGTTTGTGTACAGGAAGGCTATGGATTTTTGAGTGTTGACTTTGTATTCAGCTATGCTACTGAATTTGGTTATTAAATCTATAAGCGTTGGGGTCTACAGTGTAGATTATCCTATCATCAGTGAATAGTGATAACTTCACTTCTTCTTTTCCTATGCTTATTCATTTATTTCTCTTTCTTGTCTAATTGCTCTGGCCAATATTTCCAGAACTATATTGAATAGGAGTGGTGACAGTGGACACCCTTGTCCTGTTCCTGATTTTAAAGTGGAAGCTTTCAATTTTTAACAATTTAGTATGATATTAGGTATTGGTTTGTCGTAGATGGCTTTGATCCAATTGAGGTAAAGACTATCTATTCCTATTTTCTGTAGGTTTTTATCATGAATGAGTGTTGGATTTTATCAAAAGCTTTTTCTACATCTATTGAGATGATCATGTGATTTTTGTCTTTGGCTCTATTGATATGGTGTATTACATTAAGTGATATGTGCATATTGAACCATCCTTGCATTCCCTGGATAAATCCCACTTGGTCATGGTGTATAATCTTCTTGAGGATTTATTGCATTCTGTTTGCTAGTATTTTACTGAGAATTTTTGCATCTATATTTATTGGAGAGATTAGCCTGCAGTTCTCTGTTTTTGGTTGAGTGTTTCTCTGGTTTTGGTATCAGGGTAATATTTGCCTTCAAGAATGAGTTAGAGAGAATGCCTTCCCTTTCAAATTCATTAAAGAGTTTGAGAAGAATTGCACCAAATCTTTTCTAAATTTCTAGTAGAATTCAGCATTGAATCCATCAGGACCTGGGCTTTTCTTCATTAGTAAGTTTTTATGATATTTTCAATTTCACTTGCTGATACTGAGTTATTCAGAATTTTTACATCTTCATTCATCTTTGGTAATTCATATGTATTTAGAAATCTGTCCATTTCCTCTGTGTTTTCCATCCTAGGAGTGTAAAGGTTTTCAACGTAGGTATTGATGTCGTTCTGAATTTTTACAGAATATGTAGTGATTTCATCCCTTTCATTCCTTATTGCATGAATTTCAGGTTTTGCTTTCCTTTTTTTCATAAGATTGGCTACAGGTTTATCAATTTTATTTATTCTTTCAAAGAACCAACTCTTTGACTCAGTTCTTTATATTGTTTTCTTAGTCTCCACTGCATTACTTTCTGCTCTGATCCTTATGATTTCCTCCTTTCTTTGGGCTTTGTGCTTGATTTGCTCTTCTTTTTCTAATAGTTTGAGGTGCAGCATAAGACTTATTTGTACTCATTCTGTTTTCCTAATGTGGGTATTCACTGCTATACATTTCCCTCTGTGGACTGCTGTCTTTGTGTCCCACAGGTTCCTGTAAGTTATATCTGCATTTTCATTTGATTGTACATATTGTTCAATTTCTTCTTTAATTTCATCTGTGGCCCATTTATTGTTGAAGAAGGTGTTGTTCTATTTCCATATGTTTATGGAGCTTTTGTGATTTCTTTTGTCATTAATTTCCAATTTCCTTGCACTATGGTCCAATAGTAAACATGGGATAATTTCAATTCCTTTGTATTTACTTAAGCATGTTCTATGTCGTAATGTATGGTCTGTTTTAGAACATCCCATGTGCAGCTGACAAGATTGTGTATTTTGATGTTGTTGGGTGGAACACTCTGTAAAGTTCTGCTAAGTCTATTTCTTCACAAGTTTAGTTTAGTTCTGTTATTTCTTTGCTGATTTTTTGTCTAGTTGATCTATCTCTTTGTGACAGTGGGGTGTTAAAGTTCTCTGTTATAATTATGTTACTGCTTATTTCATTTTTCATGTTCTCTCTTCCCTTATTTTTCCCTCACAAGTATGTAGTGACCTTCTTTATCTCTTTTGATCATTCTTGGTTTGAAGTTCACTTTGCCTGCAAACAGAATAGCTACACACTTTTTTCTAGGTTTCTGTCTCACAGAATATTGTTTTCCAGTCTTTGATTTTCAGTCTATGAATTTCCTTTTGAGTCATATGTGTTTCTTGTATACAGGATATTATTGGATTTTGTTTCTTGATTCACTCTGCTGTCTGCTTCTTTTGATTGGTGAATTGATACCATTTACATTGATCGTTATAACTGATATATATTGGCCTATCTTTGTCATATTATTTTCCTGATATTGGTTTCTCCTTTTTCCCTCTGTAACTGCTTGCTCTGCTTGGTGATTTCTTTTCATTGTTGTTCTTGAAATTGTGGTCATTTTCATCTCTTTCTAGAATATCTTTTGGTTGGTTTGGCACTCAGGAAGTTCTTCAGTTGCTCTTTATTGTGGAAATATTTTATTTCTCCATTAATTTTGAAGGATAATTTTGCAGGGTACATCAGTCCAGTTTAGAAGTTGTTTTCTGGGGGTGGGGATTTAGCTCAGCAGCAAAGCGGCTGCCAGGCAAGTGCAAGGTCATGAGTTTGATTCCTGGTACCAGAAGAAAAACAACCAAAAAAAAAAAAAAAAGAATAGAAGTTGTTTTCCTTCAGGATCTGAATATTTCACTCCAAGCTCTTCTTGACTTGGTGGTTTGTGTTGAGAAATCTGTTGTTATTCTGATGGGCTTTCCTTTACAGGTGATCTGTTTCTTTTCTCTTAGAGCTTTTAGTATTCTGTCCTTTTGTTGAATTTCTGGGATCTGGATCACTATATATCTGCGTGTAGTTTTATTTTGGTTATGGCTAATTGGATTTCTATATGCCTCACTTACTGTATATCTGATTCTTTTTCTATGCTTGGGAAATTTTCTGCTATTACTTCTGCAAATAGTCTTTTTATGTCATTTGTGTAGATGCTTGCTGTTTTGTTAACACCTATAAATCTTACATTGCTTTTCTTTGCTTCATCTTGCAGTGGTTCAATTGTTTTGTCCTGGTTCCTTGTTATTTTTAAGAGATCCTTCCTTTCACAATCATTAGCTGCAATTCTATCTTCAGTGCCTGAAAGTCTGTCTGAAGCTTTGTTCAAGTGGTTTTGCCAGCTTTTGATTGAATTTTTCATTTCCTGGATATCTGTTTGAATCTGTTGCATGCGTTCTATATCTTTCCTATATTGTTCATTCAAGGTTTCTATCTTTTTTCTATGCTCCTTTATTTTCTTAGCCCTATCTTCTTTAGATGTGCTGAGCAATCCTTTCATTATTGTTGTCATTTCTTTTTTCACTTGAGACATTATTTCTGATCTGATGTTTTCTATAGCTTGATGGAGTTGTTTCTTCATGTCTGTTGCTGTCATTTCATAAATTCCAGGTGTTGAGCTTCCAGGTCCTTCTGTGTCAATGTCTCCTGGATATGTTCTGGGTTGAGTGAAGGTCTGAGACTGCATTTTGCTTCTTCATTTTGTCATTTTTGACTATTCAGAGGTTCCCTGGAGCCCAGCATCACTCCCAGGATGTTGTGGGAGTGGTGTGGCAAGGACCTGAAGGTCCCTCTGGTGATCAGTGTGGTTCCTGCGTTGGTGTATGGGGGAAGGGTGCAGTTTCCAATGCTCCTGAAGCTTTCTGGTGTTCAGTTGGCTCCAACACCAGTGGGGGAGAGGTGGTTGTGCCATCACAATGGCTTCCAAAGCTGTCCAAGGCTCAGCTTGGCTCCCATGCAGGGTTCCCAAAGCTGTCCATGGTTTAGCACCACTTCCACGGTAGTGCAGGTGTGGGCCAGTCATGGTCACTTAGGTTCCCAAAGCTCTCTGGGGTCAGCCCAGCTTCCACAATGGTACAGAGTGGTTGGGTTGTGGCCAGCAAAGCTCCCAAAGCTGTCAAGGACCCAGCCTGGTTCCCACACTGGTGGGAGAGGAGGGAAGGTACAGTCGCCCAGGGTGCTGAAGCTGTCTGGGGTTCTGCTCAGCTTCCACAAAGGTGCAGGTGGTGGCAGAGAATGGCCACTGAGGCCCATGAAGCCATCCAGGGTTCAGCCCAGCTTCTGCAATGATAAGGGGGTGGGTCGTGGTCACTGAGGCTACAAACACTGCCCCAGAACCAGCCAGGTTCCCATCCCAGCAGAGAAAGGATGAGGGCACATTCACCCAGGCTGCTGAAGCTGTCTGCAGTTCAGCTCAGCTCCTGAAAGGGTGTAGGAGTGGTGGGCGGGCAGCTGGTCATTATAATTTACCTATTGTTACAATTTCCTATAAAGGCAATCCATGTGGCATGTAATCTTTTGCCAGGCCCCTTTCATAGAACATATTTTCATATTACTCATGAAGTTGTGCATATCCATTGTTCAGTTTCTTTTAATTACTAAGTAGTTGTATTCACATGGCTCTATCACTGATGGGCATTTCAACTAATTCCAGTTTGGGGCTATCATGAAGATTCTATGAGCATTTGCCTCCAGCTTTTGTATGAATGTATGTTGTCCACCTGCCTGCCTCCCTGTCTCTCTCCTTTCCTTCTTTCCTTCCTTCCTTCCTATCTGAATCCCTTTCTCTCTCTCTTTCTTTCTTTCTTTCTTTCTTCCTTCCTTCCTTCCTTCCTTGCTTGCTTCCTTCCTTTCTTTCTTTCCTTCTCTCTCTCTGTCTGTCTGTCTTCCTAGGTAAATGTCTTGGAACTGAATTGCCAAGTCATAGCAGATGATTACTTACAAGAAAGAATCCAAAGCTTTTCCAGGCATTCATTGCACCATGTTTTGTCATAGGCATTCTTTTTTTGTTTTTTTTTGTTTGTTTGTTTGGTTGGTTTTTTTTTTTGGTATTTCTCTGGTACCAGGAACCGAACTCACGACCTTGCACTTGCCAGGCAGGTGCTTTGCCGCTGAGCTAAATCCCCAGCCCCTGTCATACACATTCTAATGGGTGCTATATCTGATCCTGATTTTAAAGTATATTTCCCAATGATCAATTATGTTATATTTTCTCTGTATTGTTATTTGCTGCCAAAGGTGATTGAAAAATATGGCTCAAATTAATAAAAATTACTACAGTGAAAAACACATTGCCATTAATCCCCATCAAAACTCTTTCCCTTGTTTCCAACATATTTATCCCATTGAAGCAGTTTTTTTCATAAGTGTCTTTATGAGGTGTGACAAAAATACAGTGAATGCTGTTGTTGAGTGCCATCCAATGGAAAAGCAGGCACCCTGAAATTATAGTGTCCCCATCCATCTTCTTCATGGGTCTGGTACTGTTGCTGGGACAAAATACTCAGCATTCACATCATAGGAAGAGAAGGCTTTTGGCTCATGTTTTAGAATTTCAGCCCTTACATGGTCAGCCAACTCCAGGCAGAAGCAGCAGGGTGGAAGTGTTTGGCAGAGGAATAGCTGCTCACCTATGGCAGCCAGGAAGTAGAGAGTTCAGGGAGGAGCTGAGGAGGGCGAGAGACCATTCTAATTCACACCGCAAGTGACCCACCTCTTGTGACTTAACTCTACCTCCTAACAGCAAGTCAGCTCTAATGCCTCCAGAATCCAATCACCCCTCAGGGGCTCCAACCTCGAGCCCCTGAGGCTCTGAGGGGACACTCCAGATCCAAAGCATAGCATTCCACCCCTGATGCCTAAAAGACTCATGTCCATCTGTTTATGCAACATGCATTCTTTAAGTCTACAGATGGTAGTTTTGGCAGAGGCATTACATGCAGGAAATGCAAATTCCTGCCTGCAATAAGTGTTTATGTCAGTAAGGACAAAGCTCTTCCCTTTCAATGATGGAAGCAGTCCAATATAATCCACTTGCCACCAGGTGACAGGCTGAACACCCTGGGGAATGGTTCCCTATCAGGAATTTAGTGTTGGTTTCTGCTACTGGCAGACTAGGTATTCAGCAGAAGCTGTAGCCAGGTCAGCCTTGGTAAATGGAAGTCCATGTTGCTGATCCTGTGCATGTGCTATGCATCCCTGCCACCATGGCCACTTTGTTCATGAGCCCATCAGACAATGACTGGGTGGCTGAGGAAAAGGGTTGACTGCTATCTACAGAACAAGTCATCATATCCACTTGATTATTCCTCTCTGCTGAGGTCACCTTCTGGTATGTATCTTAGGGAACACAAATATCTTTACATCTCTCTTCTATGTGGAAAGATCTAGCTATATACCTCTTCCCCAAATATCTTTGTCAGCACTTTTCTAGTCACGTTCCTTCCAAGTCCCTGATGATTCATCCAGGCCATTCACTACAGCCCATGAATCCATACATAGCCACACACCTGGCCTTGTTTTTCTTCTAAGCAAAATAAATTCTGTCTTTTTTTTTAAAATTTTTAATATTTATTGAGGGTTTATAAAAAAGCATCAAAATTTTCAACATCGACTTTTTGGTTTGCAATGTCTAAAAAATAACAACAGAAATAAAATCCTATATGAACCACAATGACAATACCAATAGAACTCTACAACAAAAATAGTCTTTACTTCAGTTGTCACACCTAAGGTAGTTTCACACATGACAACAGCACGTCCCATACACATTTCTCACTGACACGGACAGCACATCTGCTTAGGTTTCCTGTCTTTTTTGTAGGACATACTTGGCATCTCACTGGTTTAAATGTCAGGAGGTTCTTATTATACTATGCAATATAGAGTGAACAGGAAGTTAAAAAAATTCTGTCTTAAAGATTTTCTCCTTACTGAGACACAATATCCAACCCCCACAGATTAAGGAGGAGAGGTTTATTTTTGGTTTGCATCAGTCCTCGGTCAGCTGGCTCCAAGGTAGAATGACACAACAAAGGGACTTGATAAAACAAAGCCATTTGCCTCCTGGTGGTTAAAAAGGAGAGAGTTAAGTACAGAGCTAGGAGTGGAGACATGCCCACCCAGGACACAGCCCCGGTGACCTGTACTCTGAGCACATGAGGCTTTGAGGGGACATCCAGACGTAAATCATAATGTCACCAAAGTAAAAGTGACCATGAAAGGGAAAGGAACTTGAATAGATTCAAGACACTGAGACAGCCACAACAGTGCAAGTAAAGACATTCATGAAAGAGGACTTCCAGAGCTGCTGCAGAAAGTGAGAAGAATGGGGTAAGTGTGTTCAAAATGAGGGACAGTATTCTGAAGGGGGTTAATGGTAATGTGGTTTTAATAATAATTAAAATTTAAACATTCATCATATGTTTTGATTTAGATTATTTTATTTTCCTTGGTGAACGGCATGATCAATTTTGCTATCTAAAAATTCTGAGCTGTTATCTTAATATTGATTATAAGTATTATTTATATATTTTGGAGCTCAGTCTATTATTATATATATATTTTTTCCTAGGTTCTTCTTTGCATTTTGATTTTCTTTACACTAAAATAGCTTTTCTTCTTTGTTTTTCTTTGTGTGTGTGTGTGTGTGTGTGTGTATGTATGTGGAGCACTAGGGATCGAGTGTAGAGCCTTCAATCTGCACTACATTCACAGTTCTTTTTTGTCTTTATTTTGAGATACAATCTTGCTAAGCTCCTAAGTTGCCCAAGCTGAGATAGAACCTGAGATCCTCCTGCACGAGTCTCCAATAACCCTGGCATTACAGATGTGTGGCACTGCATTCCACTTTTGTAATGGCTTTGGAGGAGCAAATGTTTTAAATTTTGTTTTTGTCCAGCTAATTAAATATATCCTTTATAGTTCATGGCTTTTATATCTAATTGAAGAAATATTTGCATAAGTCAAGGTAAGTTAAATATTCTTTATTTTTATCTAAAAATTTTAGTTTCAGCTCTTATATTTTTCCCTGTGTCTATTTCGATTTAAATCTTATATATAGGGCAAGGTCAAGTTTGAGTTCATTTTTCTCCATGGATACCCATTTTTCCAAGCCAATTTGTTCAAAAGATTCCCTAAATTTTAAATACCATTTTCCTTCTTCTCCTAAAATCTATTCTATTAATTCATTATATTTAAAAATTTTATTATCTAGTTATCTTGTGTACAGTATCTTAATTTAGTATTTTCTATAGAGTGTATAGTACTTATTAACTTACTACAGCCGATGTTTAAATAACATTATACCTCACCACATGCATTATAATTATATTGCCATGATGTACCTCCAATTTTACCCTCCCACCATTTGTCCTATTGATTTTTGTCAATAATATTTCTTTTTAAAATGTTAGAAATCCAGATTACATTATTATTTTTGCATTACATATTTTTCAAAGAGATTAAGTGTGAAGAAAAAAAATCAACTACATTTCTTGTTCCACTTACCAAGTGAGGTAGATTTTGTTCCTGTGTATGGATTGAAATTTCCATGTGTATCAATTTGATTCTATGTGAGGATTCCCTTTCACTTTCCCAGTATATCTGGTCTCTTGCATTCTACTTCCTTGCTTTTGAGTGGAAAACCTGTCTTGCCTTCATTTTCAACCACTAACCAGTCCAATTACTTAAATACAGCATGGCCAAAAATTGTTTTTGTTAATTTTGTAAGCTAGTATAAGAAGAAATCAAAACAACAGTTTAATCCAATGTATTCAATGATTTTCTGTGTATACTGTATCTTAAAACATTCAATACACAGCAAAATGTTACAATCTGGATAGCAGTGTCAAATCTCCTTCTGAATTCTTTTTGCATTATTGTTTTCTTTAAACAGCACACTGTGGTGCTGGCCTTTCCTTTTTCCTGTGGGTGATATAATTTCAATAAAATGTTTACCCACTAAACATAGTAGTGATGATGTCAATGATGGACATTCTGGTTGGTGCTTTGCTGTTGCATATTTTTCAATTACTTGATTTATTAGGCCTAATCTAAATTCTAAATGACTTTTTGAATCCCTTTATTTTGAATAAATAACAAATGAGTTCCATATTGCTTGGTCTAGAAGGTAGGTAAATATTTTATGGTAATATTTTTCCTCCCCCTTTTTATTACAGGATAGCTTGTTAAATGGTGGTCAGTTCTGTCAACACCACCCACAGAATTATTATAATCACTGACCACTATTGAAATTTTTTTAGTTTTGTTTCTTCTTCAAGTTCTGTCATTTCTGTATTATGAATACTTGACAATAAGGAGACATTGTTTTCATTTTTCTATTTAACAGCAGAAATTTTTCCTCTCTGATACACTAGTATTTCTCTCTTTTTCAGTTTTTTCTTTTGAAGATTTTTGGCCCTTGCTTCCTATTGTCTCAATGTCCCAAACATGTCTGTTTTGTATTGTAAAAGAATATCGCTGAGTTCTGTAGAAGTATAAAAATTATTTCTAATGTACTTACATTAAGAATGTATATAGATTGTAGCACAAAACTGCAGGCTCACAAATAAACACAGACTAGTAGAAGAAAATAACCGAACTTATTAGATTTCAATAGAAACAAATCTCAGAGGCAAATACAATGTTCTAAACAAAAAAGTATGCAAAAATAGTCAACATAAAACAAATAAGCAGATACATAAGTGTACCTTGTGTAAACAAGGATCAGCTGGTTACAATGACACCTGCCTGAGCAATGCTAGTTAGCACGTAAACAAATGTGATGCCTGAGTGATGCTTGGGCTAAACTATTAAGTGATTAATATTTTTAATAGAACAGAATTGAGTGATGAAAATAATTTCTTTAAAAATGTGAACAATGACAACCATCTCTCTGTTGGTGGTGTAGTTTCTGATAAGTCCCTGATGTCATTCTTAGATTTGGTCTCCTGGGCAAGTGTCCTCCCTGCTTCTGGCTTATCATATGACTTGGCATGTCTTGGTTCATATTTGCTCATGTTCCTTAGGCTCAGGATATGTTCAACTTCTGGAATCTGTGACTTTACTGTCTTTTCTTCATCAAATTTGAAACTATTTTGACCTTTGTTTCTAAAATATATAGACACACAGTTTTTCATTCCTGCTTTTCTGGATCCCAGTTGCACATATGCTAGATCATTTCATGCTTCCATAGCTCATTGATGCTCTGTTAATTTCTTATCTCATCTTTTTATCTTGTGTCTAGTTTTGGAAGAACTTTTGCGTTGGATGGGCTGGGAACACAAAGGATTTCTGGCCATGAAGGAGCTCTAGGGATCATTCAAACCATTGCTCTCAGAATTTTCTCTGGCCCTGGTAGCTTTCTGATGTTTATGTGCAGATTAGTTCTCTGCTGAAAACCTGAGGAAGCCTCCTCAAAAAATCTTCTGAAGGCACTTACCTACACTTTATCTCCCTCCCTTCTTCCCTACCCTCCAATCCTTCATCCTCCACTTGTCAGAACTCTGCCTCCCAAATTATAGACCCCTGACATCTACTATCTCTTTCTCTCCATGGGAAGTCTCCCCAGGCAGGGATACAGGACGCTGCACAGATGACCTTGTTCTTTTTCTTGTCTAGGAAGACTGTCCTGCATTATCTGGTGTGCAAGAGCTGATAAATACTGTTGTGCATATTTTATCTTAGTCATGAGAAGTGACACCTAGTCATGAGACAAGGAGCACTTCTTCACTCCTTTGTTTGTTAAAACTAGGATACACTTTTTTGTGTCTCATTTGTCTGTCATCTAACTGTGCCTCGATTTCCCAGAAAGGGAGTGCTGTGCAAAGGGTGATAATCTCAATAGAGGACAGGACAATTAACAAACTGGTGCATTGGGTTTTAGTTATAACTTTTGAATGGTCTTTTCACCTCTTATTTTTCTTCAAACCTTTAATCTAAAGGAACAATTTGCATTTAGTACCTTGGCTAACTAGACATCACTTACAAAGCAATTTATTAATGTGTCTAATGCATTGAGACTATTCAAATTACCCCCCAAACACAAAAAAATGTATCAAACTATTAAAATAAAAACTGCCTACAAAAAAGCAGTGTTGTAATTTCTAAAGAGAAATCTTTCTGGGAAAAAGTATCCTATTTTCTAGGGCCCTTACATATAGTTATTTATGGATTGTGATGGTGAAAGTTTTAGAGCTTTCAATGATACAAACAGGAGCTGGGGATTTAGCTCAGCGGCACAGAGCCTGCCTGACAAGCTCAAGGTCGTGAGTTTGATTCCTGGTACCGGAAGAAAAACAAACAAACAAAAAATGATACAAACAACCTGCTCCATCAAGCATACCATGGGTTTGCCAGCACTGGATTGAGTCAAGCATCTTTTGCATCAATATTTATTTATTTTTCTGTGACTAAATTATGAAAACAGGCTAGAGAGTTCCTTTTAAAATTGTACAATTAACTATGCCATTGCTTACCTATGTAATACACATGGTACTTAAGAGTATGAACATTTTCATTGGCTTAATACCTGCCAAAAACTGAAAATAGACCCAAGCCTATCACCATGCACCAAACTCAAGTCAAAATGGTTCACAGATCTTAATATTAAACCAGAAACACTAAATCTATTGGAAGAGAAAGTAGGTAAAAACCTCGAAGACATAGGGGTAGGCAGAGAGTTCATGAATAAAAACCAAATTGCACGTGAAACACTTGAAAGAATCAACAACTGGGATCTCATCCTACTGAAAAGTTTCTGCACATCTAAAGAAATCACCAGCAGAGTCAAAAGAAAACCCACAAACTTGGAAAAAATTTTAGCTGATTGTCCCTCAGACAAAGGGCTTCTATCTAGAACATATAAAGAATTAAAAAATTTCAGCCCCTCCAAATTCAAAGACCCAATCCAAAAATGGGCAGCTGAGATGAACACACATTTCTCAGACAAGGAGATACAAACGGCAAATAAATATATGAGAAAATGTTCAACATCATTAGTCATTCGAGAAATGCAAATTAAAACAACACTAAGATTCCACCTTACCCCAGTAAGAATGGCTAGCATTAAGAAATCAACCAATAACAAATGCTGGCGAGGCTGTGGAGAAATAGGAACCCTTCTCCACTGCTGGTGGGAATGCAGACTGGTGAAACCACTGTGGAAATCAGTTTGGAGATTCCTCCTAAAACTAGGTTTAGAGGTCCCATTCAACCCAGCTATCCCCCTGCTGGGTATTTTCCCAGAAGATCTAAAAACATCATATCACAGTGATATATGTGCACCTATGTTCATAGCAGCACAATTTGTAATTGCTAAAATGTGGAAGCAACCCAAATGTCCATCCACCGAGGATTGGATAAGAAAATTATGGTACTTTTATATAATGGAATATTACTCAGCTGTAAAGAAAGATAAACTCGAGGCCTTTATATTTAAATGGTCACAACTAGAGACCATACTCATAAGTGAAATAAATCAAACATACATGTGCAAGCACCGCATTGTGTCACTAGTGTAAAACTTGAAAGAGTTAATTTAAACTCGGAGGTATGATAGACACTGTGAAATGATAGGAAACCGCCGAAGAGTAAAGGGCTTCTGGGATGTGGGAAAAGAGAAGGGAAAGAAGGAGAAATTCTGTATGTATATACAGGATAGATAACATGGTTCTTCTTCTGTCTTCTATTTCTATGTTGAAAGAAACTGTCAATGAGTCTTTGGTTGACCAGTATTGCATGTCTATATCTGTTTTCATGAGAAGCCACTTTGAAGATGTCAATATATAAAACAACCACCATTGTTAATTCCCTACCACTTTGTTTGTAACTCTGTATTGTCTGTATTGTGCTTGTGATATGTTGTAAAATGCTGTATGTCTGTTAATGTTTCCCTCCTTTTATCTTTAAAATAAAAAAAAGAGTATGAACATTTTCATGTGACAAATAACCTAGCTATTCACTGAAAAATTAAAATGATCAATGACACCAAGAGAATGTACCATGATTCGTTCTTATAAGACATGAAATCATGCATAAAAACTAGTAAAATGAGTAAAACAGAATTTCGGCTGTTAACAGAGCATGGTAATCTCCAACTTCTCCATTTCTTTCAGTTATCCAGAAGCAAGGGGAGAAAAAATGTCTTTAATTTGGAAATATAATTCTCAGGGCAAAAGCAATTCTCCAGGAAAGTGAAGAAAACATTACTCAGAAGCTGCTTTCTGTAAATAGTCCAGGTGGGAGAATGAACTAGTTTTATTAAAGTTTCTCCATTCCAAGCAGGTAGCCCTTATCAGGAATTTTAAATCCATAGAGTAAATGGAGTTGGGTCTGCCAACTTATTTTCTGTCCGGAGGCATCTATCACATCCCAGGGGCTCCTGGTTATGACTGGCCATGAAACTTGAATGCAGTAATTAACCACCATATTTTTAAATAGATGTGCACTCCCACTTCATTAAAAATTTTTCTATAAAGCCAGAATTTGCAATAGAAATGTAAAAATTGTTATTAAAATAGCAAGGACCAGTGTTGGGCAGAAAGTTTTGAGTAATGCTGAAAGTTTCTAGCTACCTGCATAAGCCTCAGGTTTGCCCCATCGCAAGAACCCAAAAGCCTTCCTCTGCCCCTGGCCCAGCTGGCCTCTTTCACTGGGACACAACCAGGCTGGCAAGTCTGGATGCTTCCCAGAAGTTTCCAGACATCATCATAAGCAGTGTTGGAGCAAGACCTTCATCAGGACTCCTGCTGTGTCCTGCCATGTGCGCAGAAGGGATCCCCGGAAAGAGCCTTCACGACCAAGGCAGCAGTCAGTAAAACCACAGCTTCGGGGCAGGGATTTCCTGGATTAGAAGGCAGTTTTCACTGGACCAAAGGCTGCATTTTTGGGTAACTTAGTTTTTGTTTTACTTCATCAACTGGATGAATGCATTGGTTCATGTTGCCCCCCTTGGAGAGAATTTGATTCCCTGAAAGTAGCTCACTATCCCTGGTCAAGCAGAGGCCTGGGAAAGCTCATGACTGCACAGCAGTCACTTCCTTTTTAGCAGGGGTAGGCAGATCTGAGAAGGGAGGAGCACCCTGCAAGGGATGCTCAGGCTATGACATCTGCTAACCAAAGTATCCTCATTAAAAGAGGCCAAATGAGAAAGATGGGAGGGAAGAAAGCTAGGGAGAGGGAGAGGGAGGAAAGGAGGGAGGGAGGA
>NW_004955528.1:3147705-3266052 GCF_000276665.1 Chinchilla lanigera | reverse complement strand
TTTTGGTTTTTCTCCGGTACCAGGAACCGAACTCACGACCTTGCGCATGCCAGGCAGGCGCTTTTGCCGCTGAGCTAAATCCCCAGCCCCTAGAATGGAATATTTTAACTCTGCTTTAATGTTGAGCCACCTTCTTTATAGAAACACACCGTGCAGAACAGATTAAGAAACATTTCATGCATTGAGGGGCCGCAAAAAACAGACCATCAAAATTCAGTCTGCATTCAGAAAAGCAGGAAAATTTGCAAAGATTAATTGGTGGAGACAAGATATGCTGTTAATAAAAGTACTGTAAAGGAAAATTATCAGAGTATCAATTTCCTACTCTGCTTGAGAACTCAGCCCAAGGACACAAGCAGACTCCTAAAAATGAGTTTTAATAACTTTCTTTTTTGCTTGTGTTAGTCTGTAGGCAAAATTTTGTGGTTTTAATAATCGTCTCTGACAGTAATAACTTTCTCTAGTGTTTATCCTCCCTAACAATACGTGGCTATAATTATTGTAGCAGGGAATTTAATAAATCGCAGAAAGTGGAATAAATATGACATTGTGTTTTCTGAAAAATATTAATCCTCTTCTCTTTGTGTTTCTGTTATTTGAGTTCTTAGATGAGAAACGTGTTTCCCAGGCTCTGCCTGCCGAGGAATGAGCATATGTAGGAGACATTTCAGCTCGGTCTTCTTCCCTCTTTCAGTAGATAATTGCTCACTCGTCTGTTACACCCGTGCCCCAGACCAACTGCATAATGCCTCGCATCTCTGTATATTGATTAAATAAAATGCACTTTTTGCATTAATTTTGCCCATTTCTGTGGAAGCTAAGTCTCAGTCTTCACCACCCCTCCCCTACTTACGCTGTCCACTCTGCACCAGTCCTCCTGGGACAGCTTCCCAGCCTTCCTATCCCTGTGACTTCTCCATCTTGGTCTCTTTTACTGCTGTCTTCTCATCTGTCCAACATGGAAATCACTAATCAGGACAAAATTTCCCTCTGAGGACATTTGTCCAGGTCTGGGACATTTTCTGTTTTTGAGTGACATCTGAGAGTGTGTGGGATGGAGAGGCCCTTCTGACCGCTGTGGGGTAGAGGCTGAGTCCTTCAAAACACAGAAGAGTCCTCATCCTAAGTAAACATTCACCCAGAACCAATAGTGCCCAGGGAGAGAAGCTGTGCTCTAAATATTGAACGTTCCCAGAGCTCTAGCCTGCACTTTTCTCTCCTATGAATGCTTCTACATTTGCCCAGTCTCAGGGTTGTAGATCACTCATCTGATGATTCTCAAATCTGTCTCTAGCCTAGGTCTCTCATTGGATCCAGCGATCTGAATATCCAGCTCATGTTTATAGTGATCAAAATAAATTTCTTCACCCTTGATCACTACCACATTGCCCTGGTCTTCATTATCTTGATAAGTGGCACCAATATTCATTCAGTTTCTTAAGCATTGAGCTGTTCAATACTATAGGGAGCCCCTCCCAGTCCTCGTTGTGGTCCAGGGTGTTTACATGTGTGTAATCCCATGGAAAGGTTACGGGAATCCTAGTGAGTTAATTCCAATCTACCACTTCCAGTGCAACCCATGGCAAGAATAAAGACACTAAGGCATAGTTGTAGTTGTGGGGAGTCAAGGGGGTCCTAAGTGCAGCTAGAGTGATGGTTAACCAAAACAGAGGCCTCTATACAGGGCCAGACCTGGGCTTTATTAATTCGTGAAGAATGGAGTGGCCCAAGGATGAGTGACTGTGAGAGTGGTCGAAATACATGAGTGCTGTGAGCTGGGCTCAGTAGGTGGCCTGAAACCACCTCTGCAATATGCAGAGACAAGGATATGCAGGAATTCTCTGCATGACACAATGATGTAGTACCTAATATTTTGGGATTGGTGCTTCACCTCTGATTTGTAATCTTCTGTACCCTGGTAAGTCACAGCCTCTTATCTCAAGGCTCAATCCCAGTGGACAGCATGGAGTGTGGCTCTCCATCCTGCCCTTTCTCACATGTTTTTTGGGAGCTATGGGGCTAGGGTAATGCTGACCTTTCACCTTGCTTCAAAGACTACCATCAGCACCTCTGCTGGACCAACTTGCATTGCTTAAAGACAATTAAAAGGACAAGGAAAAGTCCTAGCCAGCTCTGCACATGTCAATACATGGAAATAGGGCTAGGTTTAGAGAGAATGGAGATAATTGCTCTTCTTTCAAGGAGAGTCATCCAGGTGGCCCTGCACACAGTACGACATCTACCAGCCACATGGGGCCATTTTTGGCCCTTGAAATATAGTGAGTCTGAACCAAAATGTGCTCTACATATGCAATGTTCACCAGATGTCAAAGACTTAGTGCAAAAAAAGTTTGCAAACTATTTCAATAATTTTTATATCAGTTGCGTGCTGGGATGATGACATCTTGGATATGATGGGGTAAATAAAACACATTATTACAGAGGTAGATTCTGGGGAGATGATAGGGTAGGATGTACAGTTCTAGGAATGTGTGGCTCCACCTAAGCAAAGCTCCATTGGCAGAATCTGTCTGATGTAACTATTTTGGAACGTTGGAATCTACAGAAGCTCTATCACTTCTAGGTGAGGCTTAGAATGTAAATTTCAGTTAGTGTCAGTCCATTTGCACTCTGTACATAGTAGAAGTAGGTGCTAACCCTTAGCCCATTACAGACCAGTAAGTATCATACACAGTATTTTCTCTGGCCAGATGAAGCTAAAAATCTGTAACAGAAATAAAATTGGAAAATCAATAAATTTGTAAAAAGTAAGTAATATGCTCTTAAATAAAACAATCAGTGAATGGAAGAGAAAATGACAATGGAAGTTACAACATACTTAAAGGTGATTGAAAGTAAAAATACAACACACGAAACCCTCTGGGATGGAGCCAGAGCAGAGTCATTTATAGCTGTCATTTAAGCCAGAGGGATTTATAGCTGTAATTGTTTGCATTAAAAAACAAAAAAGATCTCAAATCAACAACCTAACTTTACAATTTAAGGAACTAAAAAACCTACTAAATCCAAATTTAGCAGGATGTAGGACATGATAATGAATGAAGCAGAGATAAACAAAGTAGAGAATAGAAAATAAATTGAGGAAATCAATACAACAAAAAACTGACTCTTTGAAAAGATCAATAAAATTAACAAAGCTTTAGCAAGCTGGACCGAGAAAGAAAAAGAGAAAAGACTCAAATTATTAACACCAGAAGTGAAACTAGAGAGGTTATGACCAATTTTACTGAAACAAAAATGATTATAAGGAAGTACTATAAATTTCCTTTTCCAAGTTGATTACTTAGATGAAATGGCAAACTTCTAGAAACACAAACCTACCAAGACTAACGCATGAACAAATAGACAGTCTTGATGGACCTGCAACCAGGAAGGAAGGTGAATCAGGAGTCAAGGACTTGTGACGAAGGAAACAGCCCTGGACCTGATGGCTCCATGTTTGTTTCCTGTTTTGTGTATTTGCTTACAGCCTGACACTCTCTATGGAAGTACTACCCCTGTCCACTGAGGTATCCCAGTGTTAACTGGCATATAGTAGCCACTTAAAAATACTAGCATGTGAAGACACATCTTTGTCAACTTGTGGCCAAACACTGGATGAGTAAACCCAGGATTTCTTTACCCGAGAATCTGTCTTATAATATTGCATTTCATGTGTTGCTTAAGAATTATGTTTCTTTCTTGCCCTGAGCTCTGCCCTTCTGACTCTTACTTAATGTCTCTCTCTCCCATGCTTAGGTGGGTTTTACAGAGAGCAGTCTGCACTCTGTCATCTCACAAATTCCGCTGCGTTCCCAGTGCATCCCGTTCTATGGGACTTGCTGCTGTTACCCAGGGCGAATCCCAGGCACCTGTGGGCTTTCTCATCGCCTGGCCCCTCCCAGCCTCTGGTTGGCTGTTTCTGCCCTGTGCAGTATCCTCTCTTCCCTTTCCGTCTTCTCAGCTTTGCACTGCCTGTTCTCTGTTGGTCTCTTCTGACTGCCCTGCTGGCCCCTGTGGACTGCACCTTCTGAGCACGCTTGTTCCTGACTTCCTGTTGGGTTTAACCAACAGGGTGGGAGTTAGGAGATCAAAGAATAGGAAGGGGATTGGGTGTTGGTCCTCTGGTTCTCCTCATTTGAGGGCATAGCACTATCTGCCTCTTTCCAAGCCCAAGCCCCTGTGGGCAGCTCTGTCCTACACAGGCAGCACTGTCTGGGTTCCAGGACTTGTTCCCCACCTTTGCCCTTTGGGGATGATAGACATAGTTCCTGCTGGAACTATCACCAACTATTCACCAACCTTGAATCTCCTTGCCTTGCCCTGGTCATCACGAATTACCCTTTATAAACTCCATTTCCATGTCATTTCTCTCCTGCTGGCATGTTGACCAACCTAGTCTTCCTGGTGTTTTTCTTTTTTAGGGTAGCAAACATTTCTTTCCAGTGTTTCTTCTTACATCCTTTGTATTCCATGGTATCATGTATTGTTTGTCATCCTTTGTTCCCAAAAGTTCCAATTATCAAGATAATTTTCAAATTTTTAGCCTCATTTCAAAGCTTCTTTCTGCCACTTAGTATCTTCTATAAATAAGCACCAGTTAGATAGATATGCTCCTTTAATGCATCCAAAAGTGTACAAATTAGAGGAAAATAGACATTTTTCAAAGTAAGGAATGAATTACAAATAGATGTGTCTCAGAAGATAAGGGATTCCACACTAAAGGAATTATTCAGGAGCAGATACAAGAGATGAGATGACCCCAAGGGTTCCTTCCAGATCTGACCTCAAATAAGCTGGAAAACTTTTACTGAGCACAAATGTGGTGGGGCAATGTCCTGACAGAGGAGCTGACTGGGATGAAGAAAATACACTTGTCTGTGTATGTGGGTATGCATTTATAAGTATCTGGAAATGTGCATATATATTGAACGAGTTATTAATATATACATATCTGACATCTTTTAATGCCAGTAACCCAAATAAAAATAAGCTCTTTGCAGAATGAATGAGCTGACAACACATTATCGAATTCTGCATCAGGAGCATGCACAGGAATTTATTACAAGCAGTAGCCAGACTTTTTTTTAGACATGTGATACTTTTTTATTCTGTTTTATGTGAAAGTTAAAAGCTAAAGAATGCCATTTTCAGACCTTCAGCAACTCCTAACTTGATTTCAGAAATGCATTGCAGAAGATGGAGAACTTTGATTTAGGGCCAACACAATGACATACAGCACCCAGATCTTAATTTCTGAATTGATTCTTCAGCACCGTGCCTGTTCTGTTTGCAGGATGACAGAAGAAACATCTGAGTAGGTTTCTCCTCCTAGAAACAGATGCCAGCTGTGAAAAAGAGTGACTGAACCCACATCCTGTTTGTCATTTATCATGAAGACACCTCCCTTGTTTTTCATCATGAATCTTCTACTCAAAGGATTTAATATCAAAGAAGAGCATTGCTCAGACTTCAAATTCATGGGACTATGGAGAAATCCTGGTAAATTCTCTAAGATCCCAGAGGATCAGTCTAATATTTGTCCCACTTTTCAGGAGGTCAGGCAGCAAATGCCAAGCCTGAGTTCTCCAGAACACAGTCAACTTCTCAATCAATTATTCTGCAAGCAAACACGGATGATGTACCCAGGAAAGATGGATGAGGCCACAATTTCTCCCTGGACAATAGAGGAGACAGAACTCTGTTCTCACCCAAACTTTCAGTTGCAGACCTCATAGGATTTCAAAGGTGATGCTTTTTGGGGGCAGGGGATAAGAGGGCTATGGGAATAGGACCTGTGCTCTTGTTGGGCTCTGTAGCTTTGGGTTGGTACAGTAAATGTCCCCTGGAACTTCTGAGCCCCTGCACATTAGCAGGATGTAATATCTTTGGTGAGCTGGGGCTCTGGCTAGAAGAGACCAGAAGAACAAAATACCCCAAAGGGAACCAGTATGTGGATAAAAGAGTAGAGGGAATGGAATTGCTAGGTTTTACTTTATCTGTTCCTCAACGATCTGGTCATTTCAAAGTTTAATACGTGTTCATTCCCTTGAGAATCACAGCAAAACCCTTTGTGATCACCAACATAACCCTGGGCACAGCCCCTCCAACTTCTCTGTGCTTTCTCCCTCCATGACCTCCCTCCCCCACATCCCAGCCCCCTGACTGTCTTGCACTGTCCCCCCCCCCCACTCCACTTCCAGGCCTTTGCCCTTAATTCTGCCTGCAACATTCGCCCTCTTCTCCTGCTGCTCACAGGACCTGTGCCACTGATTTGATTTGGGGTCTTTTACAGGTTATGTCTTCAGCAAGGCTTCACCCCCCTGGTTGAGTCAGATGTCCATTCTAGCATTCCCTCAGACCTTGATTTTCCTATCACACACTCTGCAAGTGATGTATTAATTGCTTGCTTGTCTTCCTCTTTTGTCCACCTTGAGGGCAGGGGCTGGGTCCTCAGCAATAGTTCATTGCCCAAGAACCCTATATCCTGCAGAATCCACCACCTCCCAGTAATCCATCCTGGGGACCAAGGTTTTAATGCCTGGGTCCTTTGGAGTTGTTCATCCAAACCGCAGTGCCAGGTAAGAGTACCACAGTAGGAAACCCTTCCTGGTTTTATAATCAAGCTAATCTCCAGGCAGTGTAGTAGGGATGAAAATATGGCCAGTGATGTAAGAATTTTAAGGAGCCAGTAGGAAAATCCTCAGTCATCTCAGAGATTTCTCTAGCATCATTAGTAGAAATATGGACAACTGAGAAGCTGCTGGAAAAGGTTGGAAGAAAGGAGAGACGCTGTTAGAGGAAGAAGAAGAGGAAGGTGTGGAGGAGACAGAGATTCCAGTCCAGGAGGACTCAGGTGTTGCTCACCAGCATGAACACGCATGGAGCACTGTGGATGCCACCAGCGATCTGTCGAACCAGAAGTGACCTCTTCTTCAGAGCCTTCAGGGAGGGCCCCATCCTCAGACACGTCCATTTGCATCACCTGAAAGTCAGGACAGAGGTGACACTGAGCAGCCCTGTGCCTGGACTATGGCCCCGAGATAGCATCAGAAAAAGAGCAGTGTTGGTTTAGCTGTTCATATGGTGGTCATTTCTTATGCTGAAAGAGAAAATGAACAGGTTTTCATCAGCTGAACAGTGAGATATGGATCTGCCTGGGAGAGTTCACTCCAGGTTTACCTCTGTCAGGTGAGGCAGTGAGTGCTACCCAGTACCATGAAGATGTTTGGGGATGTCACATAAAATCACTAGAAAAATGTGTGGGCTCAAATGAAGCCCACAAGAAATGTTAGCCACTGTGCAACTAAGTTACTGCAAATTTTTCTTTTTCCTTTGTCCATAGAAGATAAACCATAACAGAGTCTAACCTGGTTGCTGGTCAGGTAAAATCACATGGCACTAAACAAAAATCTAGTGGCCAGTTTTGCTCTTGAGAAGCCAGTTATGGTCCCTGCACCATCGACTCTTCTAATAGACATTGCCCCCACCCCAGACTGTTATGTGCCAAAGGAAAATTATTGCTTTGGTCAAAGCCAGTTGAGCCAGGGGTGGGCACCTACATTCTGCACCTTCTGAATCTCTACTCTTAGACCCTGGACAACTAAGAGCCTTCTTCCTTAGTCCTGGGAAGTAGAGAAATTGTAGTGGGTCTGAGCCAAAGTCAAGTGTATCAGCCAAAAGATGGGCTGATGGTAGAACAGGAAGTGAAGGCTGTGCAGAGGAAGAGGGTTGGTTTGCAGAGTGGATCTCAGGGCAACAGAAAGCAGAGTGGCCCAGGGGAAGAGGCAGAGGTTGCCCAGTGTCCTGCTCCCATGGACCCCGAATAGGCACACCACCCTGGTATTTCCGACAACTCTCTGCATCTCCAAAAATGTTTCTTAAAATTATTAAATTCCACTTCAAAAATGGCAAAAACAAGATACCTCTTGCCAATTAGATGCATAAAGGTGCATTTTATAATGTCCCCAACTTTGTAGTGATTATCCTGACCCTGGGCAGCACCTGTGTTCCCTGCCCAAGTGTCTCCTCTTCGCTCCTGTGTCCAAGCCTTGGTGTCCTTGTCTATGTTTATACCATATATACCTACAACTATTCTTATTCTTTAACTCATTTTTTTCACTTAGTTTGACCTCATGGGCATCTGCAAATCAATAGGCATAGCTAGACTCCATTATTTTAGCTCCTGCATGCTCTATTGTGTTAAAGAAGAACCACAATATTTTATTTACAGCCTTATTAGAGCTTAGACACTTGAGTCCAGTCACAGTAATGTAAAAATGAACCACCACTCTTGGCCTGTAAGTACTCCCTCGTATGTGCTGTTTGCACTAAGGAGGAGGATGGAGGGTGTTGGAGTAGCCAGGAGTTCAGGGGTGAAAGCCAGAACACCAGCACTCAACTCTCACTCCCTCCTGCAGTGCTAAGATGATCATGATGGAAATATGCTAAGAGCCTGGCTGAGTCACTGTGTCTCCTGGATGTGCAGCTTCTTCATCTGTAAGAGGAAGGTGCTGGAAACATTTCCTGGGATGGGTGTGCAGAATCGTTGGTGCTGATCACTTGTAATTCACAGAGCATCGCCAGCACACAGTAAGTGTGTGGCCAGTGTTAGTTATCTTATCATCAAATGCTCATTGTCATCATCTTGGTGATTTAGAGTCATTGGATGGATTCCCATGAAGAATATTTTTTTATAAAATCATTTTCTTTTTCACTAGTCCCAATTTAATGAGGTTTCTGTAACTTTCAATCACAGCACCCTAAGGCACTACTGAAGTACAGATGCAGTAAATTCAAGTATGAACCATCAGCAGACATTGTAAATCAAGCTCTCCCTGATAACCATCTTTGCAGTGTTGACTTTTGGGGAATAATGAGCCTGAATGCATGTGGTAGCTCTGTCCCATCTTGGAAGGGAGAACTTCATCATAGTTCATTATCTGTTTCTTGTGCTTTCTTTAAGCAAGATTGCTTCTAAGTCAGTTCACTTCCCCACCTTCATAGTCCAAGTTCTTAGCAAATTTCCATCATAATCATCTTCTTCAACCAGCAGGCGGAGACTCCCTCTCCTGTCCACAGGAAGCCACACTGTGAACATGAGATGTGTTCCCCACCCAGGTCTGGTGATCACTGAACAAGTGACCCTTAGTTTTGATCTCCACCCTTGAAATTCCATTATGCCACATGTCTTTGCTTAGTTTGTCTAATCTACAATTGTATTTCTCATTATCATTTTGTGAGTTGTGATGTTATTTCCTCTGGTTTAATTCTCCCTCTTTTATGTTTCCCTTGTACAAAATTAATTACATTGTACCTTCAAGCATAATTTCAATACTGCCTCCATTGCGCTGTGTCTGCCTTTAATTAACGTTCTTCTAATGTAGATTTTAGGGCCAAATGGTACCATATTCTCATCTTCAAAGAAACAAGGATCTAACAAAACTGAAATGAATGAGCGAGACAGAACATCTGACAATATATTCTCACTTGAAAATGTCACTTTGGCTCGACAAGGGGTAGCAGGATGGATTACTTGGCTTTTTCTTTTTAAATAAAATGAAAGATATATTGACTCCAAACTTCTGGTGCTATTGGCCTGGGCTTTGCTGGGATTCACACTGATCAAATGTCTCAAGGAGAATTAACCAAACACCACCTTTTCATGGCTCTAGGAAAAGGGAGTGAAACTCACAAATATTGTACATTTCTCTGAAATTTTCTGTACAGCATACAAAGCAAATCCCTCACCCTGAACTTCAGTCTCTGTTTTTATGTCTCAAAGAAACTCTTCTGATAGCTGGTCCCTTTGGTACTACACACAGCCCCACTCCAAAGGAGCAGCTGTCTTTGGGGCTGCTGAAAAAGTTGTCACAGCAAGAAAATCAAACACTGCAGAACAACATACACTACCTCTCTGAATTAGTGAGATGTCCAAATACAGAATATAGGCAAACAAATGTCCTTTTATTACTCTGTCACTAATGAAGCAGCTTGGACTTCCCCTCAACGTGTGTGTGTGTGTGTGTGTGTGTGTGTGTGTGTGTGTGTTATGAATTTGTAATAAAATGTGGGTATCTATAACGGTGTGTATGCTTCCTAAAATAGGCCATTTCTTGTGTTGTGTGTATTTGGAGCAGGTTTGCTTGTAGACTTCAGTGATCCAAAACATCTTTTCTTAATGAGTGATTTAAAAGTCCTGGAGGAGCCAGGCCTGGTGCTCACTCAGGCACTCTGGGAGGCTGAGGGAGGAGGATCAAAAGTTTGAGCTAAGAGCAGTCAATGGAGTGAGATAGTGAGATCCTGTCTCAAAATAAAAATAAAAGTGGGCTGGAAATATAGCTCAGTGTGAAGGTCCTTCAATCTCCAGACACACACACACACACACAGTTCAGGAGTTTAAATGGGTAATGATTTTGAAATAACAAAGCCTGAGAACATAATGTAAGACCATGTGATAGATTTGTATGTTGGGCATGTCTCAGCGCTAGTCATGACTTGGTTGGCGACTTCCTGTGGGAACATGAATGATCTGACAGCAGGAATTTCCTTTGCCTGACCCTCCCAATTCCCTGCAAACTGCTGTGTATCTCTTGTTCCTTCTATATTGATAAGGTTGGAGCATTTATGGTTTGGAGATTCTTGTTACACTCTAGCCAGATTGGTCACAATAAGAATTCATGGAGTCCAAAAAGGTATGTTCATATCTAATCCCCAGAACCTGCAATGATGAAAAAGAGTCTTTCTATATATTGATGACATGATCTTGGTTACTTGAGTGGTCCCTAACTCCAATGACAAGGGTTCTTGTGAGAGGCAGAGGGAGTCTTGCCCTGCACTAAAGAGAAGTACATATGAAAACAGAGGCAGAGAGGAGGACATAGTCACAGACAAGGAACACTTACAGCCACCAGGAACTGGAAAATGCAGGCATAAAGTCTCCATCAGAGCATCCACAGGGAGCACAAACTTGCCACCACCTTGATTTCAAACCTTTGGCCTCAAGAACAATGAGAGAATCCATTTCAGTTGACATAAGCCACCCGGTTTGTAGTAATTTGTTATGGCAGCCCTAGGAAACTGACCTACTCTCTAAATACAATGTGGACCAATCCCGAGAAATCTGATGTTGGCTAGGGGAGCTGGCTACCTCCTCACTCTCTGGTTGAACAGAGGAGCCATAATCAAGAGGGATATTTTTGGTGAGCATTTTATGCCATGAAGGTTAAATAATAGGAAAGTATTTCAGAGCAAAAGAGCAGCATGAAGCAAAGTTGGAGAAAGAGGCAGAGAGGAGGGAAGAGAAAATGCTGGTATGCAGTGTAGAGATGGTGTGGAAGATAGAAAATATCAGGGGTTTCAGAGACAAGTTAACAGGGGTAGCTGATTAAAGGAGATGGAGAAGCCAGGAATCAAAGCGGAAACAAGGTCTTCCAGAGCCTGGAAGGTCCATCAGTTGCCCTAGAGCGAGACAGGGAAGAAGGCAGCTGCACCTGCACAGCCAGCAGGACCTTGGCAGTACTGGAAGCACAGAGGTTCTGCTCAGCAGGAGATGAGGCCTTGGACAGAGGCAGCTGCAGTGGGAGGTGTCCTGGAGGCAGCAGAGAGGAGAAACAAGCCACTTTCTTCCTCTCTGTCCTCAACATTGCCCGTCGTCTTCTCTGAGAAAAGAGAGTCAAAAGCTAGCTAACTGGGAAGACTAGGGGATGCCGGCAGTCTAGTCTGGTCCCCTGCAGAGCAAACCAGAAGAGGGGGAAGGACTCCAAGGACAAACAGGGTTTACTGGAAATCCACATCTCAGGTCCTAGTATACAACTCACAGCCTCAAAATAAGGGGAATCAGGCCAACTGTGTTCTCAAACCACAATAAAATTAAACTAGAAATGTATAACAGAAAAATAGGTGGATAGAACCAGACTAGAGTTTAAGCCATGTACTTCTAAATAATACATAGGCCAGCGAAAGAAGACACAAATGCAATTGAAAATATTTCAAACTAAAGAAAAATGAAAATGCAACTCATCAAAATGCGTGGGCTGCAGGGAATGCAGGATGTGCAGGACACTTCTTGCATGAAATACAGATCAGAAAAGAAGATCCAGAATCAATAATGTACATTCTGTCTTAGGAAACAAGAAAAAGGCAGCTCCAATGTGAAGCAAGCAGAACTGAAATAAAAAAAAATTAGGGTAGAAATCAACAAATTTGAAGATAGGAAATCAATAATGTCAATAGATTAAAAGATGTTTATTGGTAAAGCTGCATATCATAGTTGGAGAATTTGTGTTTTTTCCTCAAATTTGTATCTTACAAGGGACAGGTATATGGAGGTGAAGGCTTTGAGAGACAAGTAAGTCAAGATGGTTCCCCTTGAGTGGGATGAGTGGCTGATGAAAGAGGTCTCCAGAAAGCTTCCCCATCCCCCCCCACCAATTATGACACAGTGAGAAGATGGTCATCTACAGAATGGAAGTGGACTTCAAGTGGTGTCAGATCTGTTGGCAACTGGACAGAGGACTTCCAGCCTCTGGAGCTGTGAGAGGCAAACAAATTGTTGTCTGTCTGTCTTTTATAGACCCTCAGTCTCTGGCATTTTGCTATAGTAGCCCAAAAAGAACAGGAAAATGAATAAAGTTGATAGATACTTAATTGCTAGGGAGAAAGAAAGACAGACAGACAGACAGAAACAGAGAGAGAGAGAGTTGTATTGGGAAGAAAATGAGGCCATCTTTACTGATCCCATGAACATTAAAATGACAATGAAGGGATTTGTGAAACACACTAGAAGAAATGGACTACATAATTCTTTGAAAGATAGAACAGCAGAAGCCCGCACAGGGAGAAATAAATAATCTGAAAAGGTCTCTACCTACTAAAGAATTATTAATCAATACCATTCTAAAAAAGGAAAGCACCAGGCCCAGACGGCTTCCCTGATAAATTTAACAGCTCAAGAAAAAAAATGATACCAAGTCTTTACAAATCTCTCTAGAAAACAGAAGCAGAGGGATCTGTTTCTTAATTCATTGTATGAAATCAGAATCATTCTATTGCCAATCTGGATAAGGACAAGAAAGGAAAACTGCAATCTCGTATCTTGCAAGTATACAGATGCAGAAATGTTCCACAAAGTGTTAGCAAACCAATACAAGAATGCTTTCAAATAATTATATCTCATAAGTGAAATTTATTCTAAGCATGCAAGATCAATGAAACATTTGAACATTAATATATACTGTATAATCCACATCTTAACTATCTAAAGAAGAGGGGCTGGGGATTTAGCTCAGCGGCAAAAGCGCCTGCCTGGCAAGCGCAAGGTCGTGAGTTCGGTTCCCGGTACCGGAGAAAAAAAACAAAAAAAAAAAACAACAAAACTATCTAAAGAAGAAAGATCATAAGATCATATCCACGAATGCAGAAAAATCTGTTAACAAATTCAAATCTACCTATTGATAAAAGCACACTGCCAGCTAGGAATGTAGAGGAGCCCCACCACCTTAATAAGAAACACTTCCATAAAACCTGCAGTATACGTAATGTAAGAAAGGGCTTACACGTCAGGAGTGAGACAGTATGCTCCCTTTCACTACTCATTATTTATCCTTACCCTGGAACACAAGCTAGGACAATAAGACAATAAGCATATAGACTGGGGAGGAGGAAAATTAAATTGCCCTTGTTTGTGTATAACATAAAGATTAGCTATGTAGAAAGTGTCAACTAGTTGACAAACATAAAATTACTAAGCTCTTATAGCCCAGTTGCAAGATATAAGGTTAATACACAAAAGTAAATGTACCAATATACCAGCAATTGAGAATTAAAATCCAATAATTTCTGTGTACCAGCAATTAAGAATAAAAATCTAGTACCATTTACAATGGACCTGTACGTACAAATATATATATATATACTACATATGAAGAAAATTAGGGTGCTCTTATAGAAATCCAATAAGACTTAAATAAATAGATATTCCATAGTCATGTAATTTAAGACTCAATATTGGTAACACATCACTTCTTCTCAACTTTATTTACAGAGTAGACAAGATCTCAACTTTAAAAGTCTACCATGCTACGTGTATGGACAGCCACACATTGAGTCTATTGTTTATCTAAAGACACAAAGGACCCGGAGTAGCCACCAGGATACTTAAGAAGAAAAATGAAGTTGGAGAACTTACAGTCTCCAACCATGACTTTCTTTTCCCCAACCGTAACTTTTTTTCTATAAAGCTACAGTAAAGTAGCACACAAAAAGTAAACTGCATGGATAGAGCAGTGTACTTGTGCTCTTTCGTGACACATGGGCGGTAAACTAGAAGAAAGCAGGAATGGCCAAAGTCACACTCAGAGTAACGGTGACCTTGAGGTCACACAGGAGGGAAGCGGCAGGGATGGCCGCTGAGACTTCAGCAACGTTCGTGTCACGCCTGGGTGGTGGATTCCACCAGTCTGTCATGACTATTTCCATTGGTCCATAAGCATTTTATAAACTGTGTTGTTATGCATAGTTCACATCTTAAAAATTTCTGTCCTCTTTTCTCCTACACTGCATAACACATTAGGTTCAATTCAGGTCCCCCAATGAGTCAGTTTTATATTACAAGGGGCAAAAACGTTTTCTACAGGCTGGACATTCTTCCTTCTTTCGGGTTTTGCCTGTTTTGAGTGCATACATGCGAGGATGCAGACTGTGAAGGTGCTGTTTCTTTGTTTGGTATCGGGCACAACCGGGACTGCGACTGTGTTTTGAAGGGTGTATATAGCACAAACAAACAGCACTGCAAAGACTCTGCAAAGAGACCCCGGGGACAGAACAGTGCGTCCTTTCCGCATTCCAGTCCTCTTAAAAAAAAGACAAGAAAGCTTGACTAACTTTCGAGCTTCTCACGGAAGTCGGAGGAGAATCTGAAGACTTAAAGTGGCTCATTTTGTGTGCTGCCAAGTGTCGGGGGAGTTTTTTTCAAATATGGAGGACTCTGGAAGCCAGGTCTTCTGAGGAACACAGTAAACCCTGGTTCCTGCTAGAAATCAAGCTGCATGTGTGAAATAAAAGAGTCGTCGGCAGTCATACTTTATTTCCTTCTACCACAATGTAAAGGTAGCCTGTTTGTGGGATTCAGCACGGAGGAGGCCAACGTTTCAAGGGCCCTCGCTGAGTGGAACAAGGTAGAAAGGCCCCAGACACTGGAGGTCACCCACGAGGCAGACCACTAGGAGTTGATGGAAGAAGAGTAGTGTGAGGGAACAAACTCGAGTCACATTTGCTTCCATCACTTGGAAATGAACAACTCAGAGAAAATCAAGTTTGGCATAAATATTTAGCTCCTGTCTCAGCTTTGTATTCAAACGGGTCTTTATTTTCTGCTAATATTTGTTCTTTTGACAAGGAATATGTCCTTATAATAGGCATGTTGTATCACTCAACATCCAGCATGAGCTTCCTTTATTTTAATTTGTCCATAATGAGCACACACTCATAAATGAATTTCATGGACGAGTAGGTTTTATTTTCTATAGAGCAGCTGTTAATAGAGTTTGTAGTCTGCAGAAAGAGTAATGTTATTTGAACAATATACCATTCTTGTGTATGCATTGAGTTTGTTCTCAAATAGATCTCAGGTGCAGTATTTCACGCTGCCTTGTTCCTGAATCGGAGGGAAGTTTGCTGGATCCTCCTGTTGATGTCATAAAAATACTGTGTGTGTGTATGTGATTAATTTGGAAAAGTAAAAGAACTAAACAAGGGCAACAGAAAGGAAATATTTACATATTAGTACATTAGTTACGGTATGTATCTTGCCTCTTCTCTTACTCATCATTTTTAATAAACCTTTGAGATGACTATGTTGAGATCATTGCTGAAACCTGCATCCGTGCGTCCACTTTATATAAAATATCAACATTTTTAAAAGGTAAATCACAAGTAGAAGGTAGAAACACATGCATAGAAAGGCCCCTATTGGTGCTGATAGATTCATGACAAAGAAGCAACTTCTAATTGATGGATGTGTTTGGTGCTTCCAACATTCAGCATGAAATATTTTGAAATTTAAAAATGCAAGGAATTTGATGCTAGAGTGCATACATTTTCCATAAAAGGTTGGATCTCAGTATTCCCATCAGAATTAGTACTCTGACCAGGCTGTGCCTGGATTCCAGTAAAATGCTAGCTGGCAAGGGGTCATTCACAGCTGTCCCTTTAGAAAATTCGCCACAGTCTCCACCTGTGCCTGACACCTCCCTGTGAAGCCCTCTTGCTGGTCGCCTCTTCCCATCTTACTTGCACTGCTTTTTCCTTCATGGTAAACAACGTGCTTCTTCTCTCTGTAGGATCAATAGGCTCTATGGGGCCAGATTTCCCCCATCTCTTGGACAGAAGTAGAGCCTGCAGGAACTCTTGTACACACACTCAGGCAGCAAAAGCCTTCCAGTCCCTTCAAAACAGAAAAGAAGGCCATGCCAACCACCAGAGTGTCTATGTACATACAACCCCAAAGCCCTGACATTCTCTGAGCATAAAGCTTCTCCACCACTGCCTCACAAAGATGGATTTTCATAAACTCAGGCTGTCTGTCCTGGCAGCTCCCTGCAGCCTCTGGCTTTCAGCAGGGTGCCTCTGGCTGCTTTCTGTGATGGGTCCTTACTCCACAGATGACATCAGGCTGTTGGAATCTTTGTCTCTTGCCCCTTCCATCTCCCTCTCTGTATCTCCCTCTCACTTGCTCTCTCTCCTTCCATCTTCTTTCCTCTGTCTCTCATTGTCTCTTTCTCCTACCCTACCTGCTGCTGTCTCCCTCCTGACCCAAGTCAGGTTGGCTGGGACACATACACATGGGAACCAGGCTCTTCCCCATTAGGATTGCATCTTCTGTGGCGCTCCCAGCCTCCCCCCTTTGCCTCCCCAGGCTTGCAGGTCCTGCAAGCTCCAGGAGTTCATTCTCTCACTGTCCTTCACTCACCAGTTTACAGAGGTGGGGTTGCATGGCCAGCTGCCAGCACCCTCCAAGCAGTCTCCCTGTAGACCCCAGCCTTTCTCCTGCCTAAGAGTCAGCTAAACACTGTACGTTGGCTCTTGCCAACTTCCTTGGCCATTTCTGGTTTGATGGTGGAGATCTGACTTCAGTAAACATTTTCTGTAAAAGGCCAGATAGTAAATATTCTCAGTATCCCACTTGCCAGATGGTCTCCGTGGCACTTCCTCGACTCTGCTGCAGTAGTGGGGAAAGCAGCCAAAGGCAAGATGTACATGAGCGGCTGTGACTCGGTTCCAGCAAGACTGTTTACAAAGACAGGTGCCAGCTCCTTGAACTGTGCTTTGCCCACTCTGATGGCCTTAGTTGCCTTTCCTTCTTTGCTGGCACAAAGTACCCAACATCTAACGTTAAGGAAGGAAAGGTTTATTTAGCTCACAATCCATGGAGGTTTCAGTCCACACTTGGCTGGCTCCAAGGCAGGGTGGCACATAGCAGAGGGCAACAGTTTGTGGCGGTGGAAAACAGCAAAAGCAGCAAGAACAAAACGGGAAAAAGGGAGGAACAGCAGAGAACAAGCTCTTTTCCTTCCTTGTTTTGTAGGCAGGCTACCCACCCTAGGGCAGGTGTAGCATTCACAGCTTCAATCCAAGCATTAGACAATGAACCAATCATAAAATCTAGGTTCAGCCACCTCCAAAAAGCCTTCCCTTCTGTGACTGCCTGGGGTTTTGCGGGGACATCTAGACACAAACTGTAACACTGTCTAGATTCAAGAACATCTCTGTGGGATGCAGGTAGAGCTGGCATCTGCTGTTCATGGATCTTAGTTCACATGAGTATCCTGCATTGTCCCATGTGCAGGGAAAGTTGCTAGAGCATGACTGTACAAGATATCAGAGACGTCAGCACAAGCCCGGAGTTCACAAAACCTGAAGTCCTGGGACAACACTGTGATAAGATTAAGTGATGGCTCATGTGACTAATATCAAGTTCAGAGTAAATCAAGTCCCTTCCTAGGATGTCATCAGTCTTCCAAATACGTCTTACCATCCTCTTATCCCTCTCTGTTCTTTTTTCTCCTAACCTGTGAATGCCAGTGGGCTTTCTCCACTGTGAAAATGCTCCTCTAGACTTTGGTCTTCCTCCAGCAAGCCCTGAGCCTGTCCTTTCCTCCTGTTCGGCAGTGCGCATCCCCCTTGGACCCCCCTGATGGGTTTCGCAGCTCCATCTGGGGCAGGAATGGGAGGCAAACTGCTGTCCCCAGTCACTTTCACATCAGATGGTGGTGCCTAAGGTTGCAGTTGCTAAATTCCTGAACTTGGCTGCTACAGGTTCCAGGTTGCCCTGGAGATTCACTAGGGGATCACGTGTAAAATTTCCCTGCTGCTCTATGGCCCAGACAGCTCTGGGCAATTTGGGGGCATTGCATGAGATCCAGCTGCACCCTGGATGCCAATAGGATGGGGGTACTTGTAAGCCAAGAGGCTTTTCCATAGAGCCTGGAGCCTGATGTGGGCTCTGGCTTCACTCATGAGCACAGGGACCATCACTGAGCCGGTGCCCATATTAATACTGCCAAATGCACGGGGTGGGCCACCCTCTGGCTGGAGGGACATAGGATAGGAGCTGTGACTATACAGGGCAGTTAAGCATGTAACTTGAAACACAGTACAGGGTTAGAGTTTGAGTCAGAAGCAGTGCATAAACTGAGGAGCACTAAACCCAGAGAGGTTCAGTGTTCTGATGACAGAGTGTCCGAGTTGGTACTTAGCGAGAAAATGCAGATGCAAAATTAAAAAATTATCTCTTTGTTTGCAGCTACAAAAATTGCCTTTTTTTGTCTTTCTTTGTTGGAAGCTCTTGAGGCACATCAGTACCTGCTGGCTGCTGCATAGCACCGGATTTGTTTAGAATCTGTTTCCAACATAAACTTTTGCTAAATGACCCACGTTTTGCTTATGTTTGTGAATAAAACAAGGCTGAACCACTGGTGGAACCCACCTGCTCCTGTCTGCTCTGCGTCTCTGCTTTCATTCATTTTCCCAGAAGTGTAGAAAGGGACTCTCCCTGGGCAAGGCATGGTGGAAAAGATGGTACCGGCAGTGCACAACTATGACACTGACCTGGTGCTCTGTGGGAATCATCTTTGTTCACAGGGTGTCATATACATGCATGTATGTTCATGCATACCTATGCAGGTTGTATGTGATTTCAAAAACACTACAGTTCATTTCAAAATTTTACAGCAAACAAATAGTTGCACAAGTTAAATTTATCAAAACTATGCACCTAGAACTCACTATGACTGACATTTTGGTGGGTTCCTTCCTGTTGTACTCCTGTGTCTTTTTTTCTTAACTCTTCACAAAAGTAAAATGTTCTTTTATTTTCATATGGAAAGTACATAAACCAGGAGTTCTGTACCCTGAAACTCGCCGTTCACACGTGTGCACGTCAGTTCTCCAGCTCACTCCCCGTTGTTATTTTCTTTTCCTTCATAGATCATGGAGTCACAGAAAACCCTGTGCCTCAGTCAGGCAAGGACAACACAGAAGAGCAGCTCACTCCTGGCCCGTGGCTGCAGGAGGCTCTGAGCTTGGCTGCCAGCTCTGCGGCTCTGGCCTCCCTGCCTCTCATTCTGCTTTGCACCCCTGCTTATCTGGAGAGTCCCCAGCTCACAGGGGTTTAGGACGCCCTGAGGCTGTGCACAACAACCTCAGTAAGGAATGTAGAGTGCACGCAATAAACATCCACTAGAACAAACAAATGAGAAACAAATAAACCTGTGATGAGTACTGGCTCCAAGACAGGCAGCACTTGAAGTCTTCTGATAGATCCATCGCCAAATTGGAACATTTTGCCAACCTAGCAGTCACAGCAACACATCTGCCTGCTCTTCTTGCTGTGCTTTTGCTGTCTCTTGCAAACAGTTTTTATTATTTTTCTTTACTTTTATGTTTAGGAAGGGATTCCTTGAACTGTGAGTAGAAATAGACATACACAATTCTTTTGGGTTTAACTTTGAACATTAACTTCAATCAACCTACAGGCTGATGTTTTATCTTACTTTAGTTTGGTTTTGTTTTTCTTTGTTTTATTCAGATATATGAACTGAGAGGTCACAGCATATTTTAATATTCCAAATAGCAAGCAATAATCCATTTATAAACTTCGGGCAGATCTGCTCTTTCTCCTGAATTACTATTTGCTAATTTGCCATATAGTTCTTTAATATGATTAATTTTATAATTTTTAAAACTGAATTTTGGCTTGTAGTCTTAATTTTCAAGATTTTCCTAGCTGTTATCTTCTACTTGTTCTTCAACATGAAGTTTAAAATACTTTTGTCTAAGTGTGAAAAAGCCCCTGTTTTGATTACAATTCATTAAGTTTATGAATTCATTAATATAAAACTGGCATCTTCAGAGCAGTGTGAATTCTTTTCTGGTGGTTCATAATGATCAGTAAATTTCTTATGAACTTGATTTGGAGCATTTTATATTCTCATGTCTGTTGGAAATCCAGTCTTTTACCAGTCATATTTTCTACTGTTCTCGGCTAAAACATAGTAGATTTGTTGATTTTTATCACTTTTATAACACAGTGCATTAGTGGGTACTGTGGTTGGTTTTATTTGCCTTTCAAGATGGATGATATCATCTCAAGAAAGAATTCAATCTTCTGTTGTTTAATAATTACACCGTATTGATTTTTTCTTATTTTATTGCATGGGCTGAATTTTCTACATGTGTAAAGGAAATAACAGTGATAATAGGCAGTCGGACCTCTTCTGTTCAGGTCTGAGAGTCTTGTTCAAGTATTTTCACCTATGGTTCAAGTCAACTAAGGCTCGAAGCCTGGCATCAAAGAAAGCACCAACTGAGAGAGAATCAAAATTTAAGGACAACAAATCAATTCATCAGGGTTTGGTTAAATGAAATTATTGTACAATCAGGAGATGGGACTTTTTATAGTCACTGAAAATTTTGCATTCAAAGAATCTGTCGCAGACAGGGAAGACTCCTAAATGAACAAGGTAAACTGAAATGTCAGGTCAAAGGTCACACCCTGAGGTTCATGCCACCCAGTTCTTATCAGTGAGAGTCAACATGCACACGTATAACTTGATTTCCACATTTGTGGAAAAGGAGAACATTTATGTACAGTTGATGGGCACTTGAGTGATTTCCAAGATTTGGCTATTACAAACTGTACTGCTGTAAACATAGGTGTGCACTTATCGCTGTGGTATGATGCTTTTAATTCTTTCCAGAAGATACCAAGAAAGGGAATAGTTGGCTTGAATGGGACCTCTAATCCTAGTTTTTTGAGGAATCTCCACACTGATTTCCAAAGTGGTTATACCAGTCTACATTCCCACTAACAGTGGAGAAGTGATCCTTTTTCCCCCCAGCCCCATCAACATTTGTTTGTACCAATAAAATCTGATTGAAAAAACAAAACAAAACAAACAATGGTATGTACATCCTATGGTTCTTATGGCTGTAAAATAATAGGTCCATTTTGTGTGTATGGAATAGAGTAGGTGTTCATTAAGACATGAGTTTATGGTATTACTATCATCCTATGCAGTATAATTCAGGTCTGTGATAGGAAATGCAGTGACTTGCTGTGAGTGACATTTCCTTTCTTTTTGAGCTGGTGCAATGGTTTTGATTCTGGGTGAGGGCCGGGCAAGCAGTGGCATGCCTGCTAGAAGGAGGGACAATACCAAGGCTTCCCCAGGCAGTGCTGCCACTGCCAGTGCCAGGGGTGCAAGAGCAGGGCACATTGGGCAGCAGGACCTGGGGAGTCAGGAAGGGCTGCTGAGGGGCATAGTTAAGGCCCAGGCCTAGTACACAATGTGTGGAGGCCCCAGAGCCCAACCCGCACACAGCTGACAAAGCTGACCTGCTGTGTGACCCATGGTCAGGCACTTGGTTCATCACGTTGCTCATATTTTACTGGTGAGAATGTTTTAGGGTTTCTGAAATTTTTTCCCCACTCTATATTGGTCATGTTCTCTCTATTTTTCCTGCAGTGAATTTCAAGAAACTTTACCCCTCTAAGACCCATTTTGCTTAATTTTCATATTTCCAGTAACTGTCACATATGCATGTAGCCTCATAGGTAGCTGGTTTCTTTTCTTCTGTTTCAGTAATCTCACTTCTTTATGACTTTGTTTTTCAAGTTTGCAGAAAGCTGTGAACTGCAAGCATATACTAAGTAAATTAGCACATAGCCAATATTCGCTCCTGTTTCCTCAGACACAGTTGTTTTGCAAATAAAAAGGAAATGGCACAGTAGATGCCTCAGAAATGTAGTTGGCATCGTTACGCTTTATGATTCAGAAGCTGTGAAAAGTGAGCTGCACCGGTTACAGAACCCGATCCGCACATACAATGTTGTGTTTACTGTAATTCTGAAGCAGTTCTTTTCACGGCAAAGACAAACATTTTTATGGAAGGAACTTTGTAAGATAAATAAGAAGCAAGCAAAAGCCACTTATCATCTCAATATTCAAAGATGGCTATTTTTAATAGTTTGTAGATTTGTTTGTCTAAATTTGCTTCTCCTGTTCCAAAATATTTCTGTGTCCATGGATTTATGTCTGTGATCTTGATGTAATCACAGAACAGAACAGACAAAACACGGGTCGTCCTAAGTGAGGCATGTGTGCCACCCTGAGTGTTTCCTGCAGAGTCTGTGTTTGTCCTGTAGATCATGCCGGGGGTGCCAAATGCTCTCTCCAGAGAGCAGCACAGACAGTGACTGGCGACTAGCAGGCACTTGATAAATATTTGATGAGAGAATGAATGTCCGAACCGTGAGACTTAAATCAGTAAGAGCAACACATAATAGACATGATCAATAGTCTGTCAGTGCTTCCTTGGAAGAAGGAGGAGGAGATGCAGTCCCTGGGGAAGAGCTGGCTTGGTCTCAGGTGGGGCATTGGACTTTATGAACAATGCTTGCACCTTCTCACAGATGGGGGCTGGATGGAGTGACCTTGCTGCTCCCCACCTCCTCCGAGTCCCCAGGGGCCAGCTACTGCCTTGGAACAGGAATGGGAAAACATGGGGAACCAAACACAGATTAACCTCTTCATAAACCACATGACTGAGCACTTCTGCAAGCCAGCTAGGGGAAGCTACAAGTGAGGCAGAGCTGGATCTCCAGAGCTGGGGTTATTGGCTTACTGGGACCCAAGGAGAGGGACTGATAAAGGTGACGAGTCTCTCAGCCACCCCCTTTGGGGAGAGGGGGTTCCTGACATAGAACATCAGCACATATTTAACAGAAGGAGGCTGCCGGGGGCGGGGAATTAGGGTCAGAGAGATCCTGGCCAAATTCAGCGGGGCATGACTTTGAACACTTGACAAGGTCAAATTTCAGTGTTTCCATCCACAAGATGGAACAGTCACATCTCCTTGTGATGTGGAGGGGTCGTCCAGGGGACATGTGACTAGTGAGGCACATATCAGAGATCCATGAAGTTGGTTCTTTTTCTCCCCTAGAAATCAATTTTTTTTCCCACTTCCCAGGGATGGCCTGAAGGAATGACGAGTCCTCCAGAGTTTGTGCTGCATGATTTAAACCATAAGCTCTTGCTGACCTTCCCGGCAGTTTCACATTGCAGGTGAAATATGGCATCGCCTTGGGCGGCATCTCAGAATGAGGCTTGATCTTATTCAAAGCAAATAATATGGTGGTGTTTGTCACACTTCCAAGTTCACGGCAGATTCAAACCCACTTCCAGCTCCCTCAGGTGGTGTGCACCACTGAAATGTTAGTGAATGTCTTAGTTACTCTTCTGTTGCTGAGACAAAATACTTGACACCCAAAGGTACAGAAGGAAAGGGTTCCTTTGCCTCAGTCTGCAGAGGCTTCAGTCCATCACTGGCTGGCTCCGGGGCAGGGCGGCATGGCAGAGGGGCATCGCAAAGCAGTCCAAAGGGCAACACCACGGTTTCTGTCAGGAAATCCAACATCCCCAAGGCTGCAGGAATCTTCCTAGTCTAGGTTTATCCCCATACAAACGAGGACAGAGCAGAACATGTTAACAGCTCAGCTGTCTTCCTAGGGAGCTGCTTTCAGAAGGAAACTTCTTGGGTTCAAGGACAACTGTGGATATCTGTGTTTCCAAATAAAGATGCCAGGCAGAGAGACGTCAACATCTCTTGAACCTAGCACTACTTGCTGAATACCACTTATACTCCCCACCATGAGTTCATCCTCCTTCGACTCTGGGGTGGGTCCAGAGCATCTTTTGTAAGGAGAAACCTCACTGTTATGGCTTGTATCTAGATGTTCCCCCAAAGCCTCATGCGGTCATATGCGGGACTTTTGGAAGTGGCTGGATATAGGGTGGGTGATGCTGGGATTGAGGGTGTGATTTTGGGATTAAGGGTATGATGCTGGGATTAGGGTGTGATGCTGGGATTAAGGTGTGATGTTTGGGTTAGGGTGAGATTTTGGGTTAAGGTGAGATACTGTGATTAGGATGTGATGCTAGGATTAAGGGTAAAATGCCGGGGTTAAAGTGTGATGCTGGGATCAGGGTGTGAGGCTGGGTTTCCATGATCCTTGAACAGGAAGATTGCAGTATCTCAGCCCTGAGCTCCTTGCAGAAAAAAAAGAGCTGAAATCTGACCTGGGAGAGGCGACCACTGGCCACTGCTGGAACACTTGTCACGTCTGCTGTCATCCTCCTTGCTGTAATCCTCAGCACTGCTGTTCATCCACCTGGCTCTGCCTCAGAGTGTCCAGTGTGGCACAAAACGCCCGGGCTCCAGAGCCCAGGTCCCGGCTAAGGTTCCGCTGTGCACCTGCTGCCCGAGTGACTGTGGGAGGCTGCTTTCCTTCCCTGCGCATCAGTGCCCAGAGTGCAAAACGAGGGCAGAAACAAGGCAGGCTTCACAGGGCTGGGCGCGAGCACAGGTGATGCAAAGCCTGCAAAACGCTTGACAATGGCAAGGGCGCAAAGCTGACGATTTCTGTGGCATCACATTGTCCCATACAATAAGAATTACTTTCATTTCCACTGTAAAAGCAGTTGTCTAACACACTTTGTTCTGGGAACTGGGGATCCACCATGAAGCAGACCACAAAGATCTTTGCTCTGGTGAAATTTCCATTCTAGATTGTGAGGACAGTGATGAATAGGATGGTGCATAAATCTTTGGCACCACTGAGGGGTGTCCTGGGGGACAGAGGTGGGCAACCTGCGGCATGGGAAGGGAGACCTAGTAGACAGTGAGGTCAGAGAAAGCCTGAGAGCTGAGACAGGCATGCAAGGAAAGAAAGTAAACCGCACAACTCTCAGAGCAAAGGGATGCTGGAGAAGGTGGGTGAACACAGGGTCCCCAGGCACAAACCAGTCCAACTCCTTCCTGACCTGGAAGGCTGTGCACCTGGAGCTGGGTGAAATAGGACAATCTGGGAAATGAATTGGGGGCAGCAAGGACTAGAGCAGGATAAGCTCTTCCTGCAGTTTATTTGATGAGTGATGGGAAGTTGCTGAAAGGCCTTAACAGGTGTGTTTGTGTGCTTGTGTGTGTGTGTGTGTGTGTGTGTGTGTGTGTGTGTGTGTGCAAAAAGGTCCCCCTGTGTAATTGGGTAATAGGGGTTGAATGGTGACTTGGACCAGCAGGTTAGAGACTTTGTATTTCAGGTACAGTTTAGTTGCAAAACCTAAAAAGATTGAGCTTTTCCGCTGCAGTGGGGAGAGGAGATAAAGCACTCAGAATCCTTCAGATTTTTAGCTGCAGCAAGTGAGCTGCCTTCTCTCCTCTCCTCACCGCTGGGCTTTGTCCCACACCCTCCAATGGTGTGACAGCACAGGCACATCTATAAAACAGAACGTTTCCCAATTTTCCTTCTCCATCCTGAAATGGATTCTGTAGGCAATGCACACAACCTACTGCATATAATCTCTAAAAAGAGTCAGTATAAAGTCAGGTACACCTCTAACTGAGATGTGAGGGAGAATAAAAAGAACTCAATGTTAATAAAATAATAGGCATTCAATATTTAAATGCTCATTTTGATGACACTAAAACTCAAAAAGTCTTCCATAGATTTCCAAATTGCCCTGTGAAAGGTAATAACCACTGGGAGACTTTGAAACCAATTAAAGACAAACTACAGCCAGGAACCCTGCAGTGAGGATCCCTCCTGAGACAATCAGGTCAACGGAAGCCATCTCAGCAGTGGCTTTGGTGTCACGGGTGTGTGCAGGTCCTCTGCGCATGCTTGCTTGGCAGAAGAGGGGCTGCTTCTGACCAACAAGGGTCATTCTGTGCTCCTGGAGGAGGCTGGAACCTTGGGAGATGTTCATTCAGTGTCATATTGGACACATGCCTTCTCCTCACCCTAAGGTGTGGAGCTGTCACCTTTCTTCCTGCCTGTGCCTGGCATGAATGGGAGCTCCTTCAGTCGCCACATGCGTGCTAAGCTGGGGCTCCCCTGCCTTCTGCCGGCTGGTCCACTGAGAAACTAAGGCATCCAGACTCTCCTGAACCCCTGCCTTCCAGACAGTAGTGTTCCTGGATATTCACAGTCAACTTTCAGTGTTTTGAGTCATTTTTTTAACTTTACATTGAATCTTCTTGCTGTTCTCAGTCAATTCACTGATGTTTATTCAGGTTACAGCATTGTCTTATTGATTATATTCTACTTAGCAAATGTTTCCTGAGTGCCTCTTCTGGAAGTATAAGGTAAGCAAGGACCTCAAAGGAAATAAGATATCTCTTCACTCCAGGGGATACAGAATTCACAGGGCATTCTAGTGGGTATGGACATTACTGATATGATCAGGCTGAGACCCACACAGAACCAGACCAGACCTTCTAATGCGAGAGAAGTCTTTATTGGGGGGAGCAGCACGGCAGGCTGCCCAGCGGACTAGGACAGCCCAGAGCTGAGCAAAGCATGGAGTTTTTAAAGCTAAATTTTGGGGAGGGCGTCTGTGGGCCAGAGCATTTTCTGGGAGTGGGTGTTTGTGGGCCAGAACAGCTTGAGCAGGGGGTGTTTGTGGGTCAGAACAGCCCAAGTGGGGGGTGTCGTTCATCAGAGTTGAACATCTGGATCTGCCAAGGCGGATGAGGGCGAGGTTGGCTTTTGTTGGGGGGAACTGGAGGGGAACAGGTGAAGAGGAAGGAGTTTTTATTAACTCCTTAATAAAAGAGCTTAAATCTCCCATGGGGAGGGTTTGCCTTGTGACTTTATCAATTACCAGGAAGACTGGTGCATGCTGGAGCATGGTCTGATCTCCCCAGGTACCAAGTGCCAGAAAGGGATGCACCGACGTCCAGGGCAGGTGCCCCTTTTCCCCAGAAAGACTTCATGGGCTGGGGTCAAAGGAGCATTCTATTTTTTGCTCCCCTTCCCTACTCGTTCTTACCCTCTTCATTCTTTCTGTTTGGCACACAGTTGAGTTTCTCAGACTCTTCCATTCATAACGCACCATCCATCAATTCGTGAATTCCGATTCTCATTTTGTTTTCCTATCATGCAAGAGGCCCACCTCCTTTCCTCTATGTACTCCTTACAGCTGTGTGTGCTTTTATAAAACACATGGCGGAGGTGGGGGTGAGGCATTGTGTTCCAAGTCCCACTCTGCTGCTGATGCTTGTCAGTCAACACAACCTGCTGCATCGCTAACCACACTGCTGCGTGCACAACTGTCCTGCCGCTCTGGCTGCTTGTAGCATTGTGTGGTGTGCATCTCACCACTGCATTTCCCAACGGACAGGTAGCTAGTTCATCTCCAGCACCCAGTGTCCCAGAGGACAGGCACTGGTATCCTTGATCATGACTTCTTAGGAACATGCCTGAAAATACCTTAGAACTCAACTTTAAACCCCACCCTAAGGCATGGAGCAGGTGAGCAGTTGGGCTGGAGGGACTGGATGATCTTACTGCTTCATCTCTTCAAGAACATGCTGTTGGATGCAGAGGAGAACAGTGTCGCTCTCTCCTGTGCTGATGGGAAAGCAGAAATTTTAAATGAAGATGACTCTGACAGCCAACTTGATGGACCTATGTGTGGAGTATTGTGGCCAGAAGCAGAAGTCGAGATAACTTAGACAATCCCTGTATGTGGGCCCTGGATCCCAATGCCTAGCTTGGAGGAAATGAGTGAAGCAGTGGGCAACACAGTCTAAAGAATGCATCTGGGGAAAGCAGGGGCCCAGTGCCAGCCTCTTGCTACCTGAGCTCACCGAGGAGCTGTCTCCTTTCCTGCTGGTCCACCCAGCCTGCATGGAGCCCTGGTGATGGAGCTTTCCTTCTTCTGGCTGGAGGGGATGTTCCCTAGGGACAGGTATATGCCAGTCACCATCTTGACACTTTTCTAATGACTCTGTCAAGGTGCATTTTTATAATCACCAAACATCCCCAGAGTGCTGAGACTCTGGGCCAATTAGTTCCTTGCTAAACTCCAATGAGGAGTTTTTGAAAGAGATGTTGCATGTGATTTCTAGGCTGTCAGGAGGAGTGAGGACAGGAAGAGGCCATCAGGTGACGACAGCGCCTGCTGTGATGTCAAAAAAAGTGGGGCAGAGAGCTTAGGCCGCAGGCTGCTGACAAACAGCCGTCACACCTGCCCCAGAGTGGTTCTGAAGAGCAGGCCCCCTGAGATCCCACACCGGCCCATGCTACCCACCAAGCTTCTCACCTAGGTGAATACAGTCTTGAGCTCTGGTCTCTGTGGCCAGGAGACCAGATGCAAAAAGAAGCTGTGAATAAAACACATCTACCCCGAGTCCCTGAAAACTTGCTAGGATGGTTTCCAGGGAGGCAGAAAGATAACTGTGGAATCAACCTCCCTGAGATTTACCTGGATAAAAGCACAAGTGCCCGGGACTCCTCAGAAAGACTGAGAACAGACACCGAGTGAGTGGCTGACCCTGAGGATGGATCTCCTAGAATGACTCTATCAGAAGGCTGGTTTCTGCCTGAAGAACTGAAAAACATTTGTTTGTCCACTAGGAACCAGCAAAGACTCTTTGTGGAGTTTTCCACTTTAACGTGGTTGGACAGACCACACACAACTGAGCAGACACACAGTGGAATGAGCACAAGGCAATAAGGCTTATAGAGGAAAATAAAGCTGGATGTGGCCTCCGTGGGCAGTGGGACAGACTTGCTCGTCCTGTGGTGCTAGGCATTGGACCCAGGGCCTTGCACATGCTGGGCCAGCCACACCCAAGCCACACCCAAGCCACACCCAAGCCACACCCAAGCCCCTGGGCCTGTCATTTTGGAGTCAGCAGAGGCCAAAGTGAGAGACTAAGCCAGACCTCTGGGCCAAGATACTCCAGGAAGGGCTGAAAAGTCAAGTAACTGGAAGAGCCTTGGTAGCTGGACACAGAGCGCAGAGAGGACACTGTAGCCAGGGAGGGTTGGTGGGATCTAGGGACCAGGCTCGGACTCTGGCGCGGCCTTGCTGAGCAGCCCCTGGAGTTCCTGCAGTGCTGATCTGGCCGAGGGGCAAGCAGACCGCAGTGCAGCCAGTGTCCTGCGGGGCGGGGAGCAGCTCAGGGGCTGGGTGGGCTGAGGTGATGGGAACTCCAGCCCGAGGGGCATCAGTATTAGGAGGTGAGTGAGTTTTGAAAATAAATCTGATGTTAAGAGAGGGGGAGATTCTATGCTTTCACTTCTGCAGAACCTATATTTTGAGACAAGGAAATGAGCCAGCTATGGGCTCCTGTGGCTCTAGGCAAATGCTAGGGACTAGAGTGCATGAACAAGGACCAGAGCTTCCCCCTTCGCAGGGCCTGTTGGCTGCTGTGTGCTCCGAATGTCATCTGTTATGGTTGATACATTTTGTCAACTTGAGAAGACTAGAAGCTTAAGTTACTCAGCAGTTCTGCATCCTGGAGGATAGAGGACACACCCTTCCTGCTGTAGGACGTTGTTCATTGTGTCAACTTGAGAAGCTTAGAAGTTTATCTAAGTGACACAGCAGGGGGTCAGGGTCCTCACTTTATAAACATCCTGAGCCTGTGCAAGAGGAGGGCATGGGGATAGTGTGAGTGCTACACCACCCAAAGGTGGGAGGCTGCATATAATAGAAAGGAGGAAAGAAACTTATTTCTCCCTTTTAGCTCTTGCTGCTTTTGCTGTCTTCTGCCACCTTGAAGTGCTGCCCTGTGTCATGCCACCCCACCTTGGAGCAGGCTGATTTTGGACTGAAACCTCCACAGACTGGGTCCACATCACCTCTCCAGGGCACCCTGCTTCCTGTCCTGATTCCCTCCATGTGGTAACTCAGATGTGCTGTCCAGCTCCAGACCCCATTGGTGCAAGAGCAGGCACCTGCATCCCTGCATCAAAGGCATGCTCTGCCTTTGCCCAGCCACCCCTCTACTGCACACTCTCCTAGAGATGGCTCCTGGGAAACTGCCCTGCAGCCAAGGCTGTCCCTCCCATGCTGCTTGGTGGAACCAGGACCTCAGAATGCCCAGATTCTCAGCTGTGAGGACTCAGCTGGAGGCCCCTCTAATATCTGTAAGTGGAAACTTTGGGAGGATACATGCTCCAAATGGCAAAATCTGGAGAAAGAGGAAGATCATGTCTCAGGTGTGAGTGAAGGAGGAGCTGCTGCAGTGGAGTTTGACCAGGAAGGCTGCTGCTGCGAAGAGCAAGTTACAGAACTTTCCAGCAGGAGACAAAAGCAGCACCCCTTACAGAGCTGTCCTCAAGTTCAGACTTTCTGCCACTGCTCCTAGTCATGAAAATCCCAAATGTGGCCAGGTGCACCTGTCTTTACCATTGCTACCATGGCCCCCTTTCTTGTTCATTTTGTAGTGCTCTTGGGAGATTGATCACACATGAAGAATAAATGACATGCCCTGTCTTCCCAACCTGTGTGACCCCATGGGGACTACGCATTTGAGAGACAGCCACCTTGCTCAAGAGCCTCTTCACACAGTGGAATGATGTCCCCTTGGAATCCGTGGAGGGCAAAACAAAGGGCTGTTTCATGGAGATACAATTTTCCATAACAGAGAAGAGTGGACAGGAAGGCAGGTACACGGAACATTGGTCAGTGACAAGATGGGAGCCCCAGAGAAGACCAGGACATCAAGAAGCATGCAACAGTAACAAGAGAGATGTTAATGCCCTGACAGCCTGCACCTACTTCCTAGACTATGGTGTCCCTCAGAGAGCAGGGAAAGGTCCTATCACTCATTCTTCAAAGCAACCATAGCGCAGATGCCAGACTTCTGACTGCTTGTCCAATTGGAAGCAGTGCCATCAACCTACTGTAGAGACCCCAGGTGCCACCTAGAGGTCTGGGGACTGGGGGCCCATATTCAAGTGTGATGATCAGAAAGGGGCTTAAAGCTGCAGCTATGAAAAAAGAGGAATTAGCAGCGACCCTGATCGGACAATTTATACCTGTCTAGAAATTCTGGAAAGTGAGAGCAGCAGGGACAGAGCTTAGTCAGCCTCATGCTGCCCTGGAGTCTCCTGGGGCCCAGGCCAGGAAGATACACTCCTACCAAGCCCTCTGTGGTTCTGGGACACCATAATGAGGGACCACTGGGGGAAGGTTCTCTTCCCTGGAGTCAGGAGATCGTTTTATCTTCTACTCTGCTTTCCCAGTCACCTCTACCTGGAGCAAAGGAGTTTTGTCAGAATCCATACACAAAGCACACCACCCCCACAAGGATTTAACCACTAGTGAAACCTCCAAATTTTATTCCTAATCTTTCTTATTTATTTGTTTGAGGAATGTAGACCCTAACTGGTCATTAAGAAAGTGTGATGTCACTTGCTTTATTGGTCCCTGGATTTGTCTAGCTGGCTCTTGACTTAACTGTAAGGAGAGGTTTTCATTCACTGCCACACTACATTTAACTTACAGTTTCATTTCTTCCCAGACCTAAAGGAACTGAGGTATTTATTAAAGCATTTTGATCCTCTGGAGACAGATTAATAAGAGGCTTATGTCAGTTTTGTATGATAAAATGAGTCAATACAGAGAAGTGTGCATTGGCATTATGTATACTGCGCTACAAATGGTACAATGCATATTCCTGTTGTCACAGAGAAAAATTACCTAGGAAAAGAAATCCGCAGTGTTGCATTGCCTTTACTGAACAGACCCTCTGAATTGAAGTTTTCTGGTGTGTGTGTGCACATAGTGGTGGTGGTGGGGGGAGGTTCTGTGTTTTTGTTTTGAGGGGATCTAGTTTTTCTTTTTTAAGACTGAGAATAGTGAACTAATTGGAATGGAGGCCTAATGTTGTGCAGAGTTTCTGTGTGGCTTTGGCTTTGCTGTGGCTTGATGAATTATGCTCTCAGGAATGGCACCAGATCAACCACAGATAACGCATACACAAATAGACATAGCTTCATTCCAATGAAACTTTATTTTAAGTAACAGGGGTCAAAATCCTTGGCTTAGAGAAATGGAACAATGAGAATCACACATTTCTCTATCTCCCAAGAGATAATCTGTTTTCATATCTTATCAGAGGATGGTGTCTTAGTTTCTTTTTCATTGTTGAGACGAAAATAGCTGACACCTACAAGTGAACGGAGGAAAAGTTTATTTTGGCTCACAGTCTGTACAGGTTTCAGCCCGTAGTCAGCTGGTTTCAGGGCAGAGCATCATTGGAGAGCGGCATGGCAGAGGGGAAACAGTCCATGGTGGGGCAGAAAGGAAGCAGAGAGAGAGATCAAAAGGGAGGAGGGCTGGTGGGCAAGAGAGCCTTCCAGGTCTTTCCCCCAGTGCCTCACCTCCTCCAACCATGCTTTACCTCCCAACATCAAAATAACCTATACACTCATCAGCGAATTAGTCCACATAGATGAGTACCAGACCCCCTGATCCATTCACCTCTCAAAAGTGCACTTAGGAGTGCATGAGGCTGTGGAGGAGCATCTAGATATAAACCATGACAGAGGGGCTGGGGATTTAGCTCAGCGGCAAAGCGCCTGCCTGGCAAGCGCAAGGTCGTGAGTTCGGTTCCCGGTACCGGAGAAAAACCAAAAAAACAAAACAAAACAAAAATAAACCATGACAGATAGGGTTTTCACTGACAATTTATTCTGACCTTGTATTTTGGGGATATCTCAACATTTGAGAACTAATCCAGAAATGTGCTTTGTGGGGCTATGCTTTTTGCAATTGCAGACCCTTCCTGGCAGATGTTTTATTGCAATTTAAATGATGGTATCTCCTCTGGAATGACAAGTAAACATGGAAATAGTATAGAATGAATTGTAGAATCAAGACGTTTGTATCTGTTCATATCTAGGAACACTCATTTGTTTTAAATACAAGTCAGTCACTGACATTTTTCTCGCTTTTTAAAAGTTAAACTATTTGGGCAAAATTTAATTGTGTTGAAACAGAGATTAGCATTACAGTTTAATTACTAGAGAAAGGTCTTTCATTTTGACTAGGGAACTCTGGATCTTGATAAGTGACAAAGTTAATTAGATAGCAAGGACAAGGGTCTGCTGTACTAATCCTATCTGTAAAATGAGAATGGTGTGTAAACTGGTCAACTGGTATCACTGAACTCCCAAGAACACCCCGTGTACATTCCTAACTTTGGGAAGAGCAAGTTCAGACCAAATGTTACTACAGAAAGCCAGACCTCTCTTTCACTATGCTAATAATTAATTATTATTCATGCCTCAAAGCCAAAATTACTACCCTTTGAAATTATATGCAGAGAAAGGAATGACTATGTAAAACCAGGAACAAAATTAGACATGGATGATAGCATCTGTGGCTGCCTAATTAGAACTTGTCCCATCCCAACTGACCAACACCTTCACAGGACCAGGGGGACAGGGCTGAGAGCACCGTGGGTGTACGGGCCATTGTCTCCGGGCCAGGAATTGCTGGTTTGAACAGAAATCACCCCTCCCCAGTTTTGTTTGCTGAATAATCCCATTGGGAAGAACCCAGGGACATGGCTCTACTGAAACACTTAATTTCCGTAAAAAGACCCTGAGCCATGCTGGTGTCTGCAACCGTCCTGGGAGAGCGTGCTTCACTGGATGCACAGTGGTGACCATGGTCCTCTTAACTGACTCACACGGGTCCGCTGGACAATGGTTGGAAAGGAGCTGGGAGACCCTGAGAGACCATTTTTCTTCTGTGTCATTGGGATTAGGCCCAGGGTCTCTCTACCATTTAGTTGTACCCTCAGTGCTTTTAATTTTTTTTTTAATTTTGAGACAGGACTTTTCCAAATAGCCCAAGTTGGCCCCAAACTCAAGGCCCTGTGGCTCAGCCTTCCATGTAGTGGGATTGTGGGCACACACTACCAACCTCAGTGAGAATCTACATCTTGACACAACCAAGCAAAAACAAGAGGCGATTTTGGGAAGCACTCCACAAGACTCTAGTGACCTGCCTTATCTGACTCTCACGGGTAATTGCTCTATTTTCTCAAGCACCCACACAGGTAGAGCAACCGAGGAGAAGGATTCAAAATCTTTTCCCACTTCACAAAGGAAAAGAGTGCTACTTAGTAGAAAATCCAATTTTTGGAGGCCCCGGACAGCTCTACTTTCCAATTCCACTTTCTTTAATTTTGAGCTTTGTATGGGGTGAGGACGCCTCAGTCTCCTGTGGAGTCCATGCTGTTTGTCTGCATAGGGCCCACCCGTGTCTCAGTCACCACGAACCACAAAGTCCTGCACTAGGGATGTGGGATGGTTCCCCCTGCCTGCAGCAACCCAGCGGCTGGGGCGACCCTGCACAGTCAGAAAGGAGTGCGTGCACCTCTCCGTGTGGGACGGTAGATCCAGGGCCATACACAGCAGGATGCACAGTGGGTCGAGAATGTTCAGTCTCCCAGCAGCCGGCCAGTGAGAAAGGCTTTCCTCCAAGACGGGATCCAGAAAATGATGCGGCTGTCAGGGCCTCTCTGGTCCTGTTATTGAGGTCAAACCTCTGAGTCCATAACTGGCCTTTGAGCCATGCTGGGCAGCCTGCTCTTAACATGAGCATGATCGATCCTGCAGGTCCTCAGGGTCTCTTGCTTCCCAGACAGGGTGGCCCCCTGCAGAGACCAAGCAGACATGGTTTACAACTTACCAACCCACGCAAAATTGTGCTCCTGACTCAGTTATAGCTAGGAGGAATTAATTGCCCATGTTTTGAATTCTCGGCCTAAACCTGGACTTTCCTTATTGTCCAACGTTGCATTATTTTAACAATGCATAATTCAAATGCAGAAGAAGGTATACTTTGAGAGATGGTTTACATTAAGTTATTCTTTAATAATGAAAACACAGACCTACACTGAGTCTCTCTAAGTAATATATTTCTTTGCCCTTTGCTTAGGAAAAGATCTAATTTTAAAAATCTACTTCTCAAGGGAATGTTGGGAAGCCAGAAAAAGAATACTTTCGTACTTTTTTTTGGGCGGGGTGGACAGGATCCTATTATGTAATCCAGGCTTGCATTGAACTTAGTAGGGTTAGACCCTGAGCTAGCAATTCTGCCTCAGCCTCCCGCATGCTGGGATTATAGGTATAAGCCACCATATCCAGTTTGCAAGAAAATTATGATGTGCTCTGTGAGTATCTGAGCATGACACAGGATAGTCTGTTTCCTGGCCAAGCCAGGGACCTGCCGTGCATACTCTTGCTTTACTTCCCATGTGTGATTTCCCATAGGAGCACTGCAGGCTACTTCTATCCCATGACCTAGGAAGAGAGACACAGAATTGCCTGCTCCTTTTAGTTAAACTCCTCAGCCACAAATCTAAACTCAGGCTAACTTGGAAACAGAACATGTGACAGTCACTGTTTACATTTCAGCTTTTCTGGGCCACAGTCCCCAAGCTATTTTGTCAAACGTTACCCCAGACACTGCTGCAAGGGTGTTTAGGGGGGTCAGTACTTAAATTTGTAAAGCACATGGCCCCCTACCATGTGGGTGGGCTCTGTGCCATCCACAGAGGCCTTCAGAGAACCAAATCTCACTTCCTGAGCCAGAAGGAGTTTGCTAGCAGAAGCTTTTGGACTTGAACTGGAAGTCTTCCCTGAGTCTACAGCCTGCAGATGCTCTAAATCTCCATCCTCCTCTCTCTGCTCATGAAAGGAGGAAGACACTGCACTGTTGTTCCAAACCACGTGGCAGCAGCAAAAAGTCCTACACAAGAGGTAACGTTGGAGGGAAGTGCTGGGCAGGGCTAGGGATCTGCTTACTGGACTCAAGAGGAGACTCCTCAAGACAGGACCCTGAGGCTTGGTCTGGGAGCCGTGGGACACTTGGTGGTTAATTGAATAGGGTGAAAATGGAAGACAGAGAAGTCGAGTAAGAATTAGGAGAAGCTCCATCTTGGAGATCCTGATGTATCAGAGACCAAACCACCCAGCTTTTCTATCAGCACGGAAAACCCCACCCACATTCAAGAAGCCCTTCCAGTTTGTCTGCAACTCTCCTGGGCGTAAAACAGAGTCCCCCATCCCGGCAGCCCTTCCCCCACTCCCTGGGGCAGCTTCCCTCTTGCACCAATGTGTTACGTGTGTTCAGCCAGCCACACTTACGCAGCACCTACTGTGCGCTAGAATTATGCGTTCTGCTTTCACTGCTGACATCTGTGGATTTAGGAAAGTGTTCGAGGTACACAGAGTGAAGAGAACAGTGCGAATGCCAAGCCCTGCAGTGTCCTGAAGGACCGAGCAAGAAGGGTGCAGGTCTTGATCTGCAGATCAGAACCTGTGGTAAGAAGAGGGGTGCTCAGCAGGGGAGTGGCTCAGGGCCTTCTCCGGGCTATGGGTGGGTGCTGGTGTGCGGCGCAGTGACCCTCCCCACTCAGCCTGAGCAGAAAGGTGTTCTCATGGTCCTTTCATGGAGCGGTCCTTTCTTAGGGTGCTGAAGGGCCCCACTTCCTGCCCTGGAGGCATGGCAGGGCAGAGAGCAGCTTGGTGGTGACTTGTGACACGGATGAGCCTAGAGAGCAATGACTCCCCCGTCCCCCCACACACACACACACACTGTGGACTCTCTGGAGCGGGGCTCTGCCTCCTGAATCTCCTACCCTTTTAGAATTAGAAGTAGAGACCCTGAGGCTTATGCAAGCATCGGGCCAGTGGGTCTGGGCTGGAACTCCAGTGTGGCCTTCTCTTACCGTGTCAGTTTTACATCCCAAAAGCCAGTGTCCTCCTCTGCCTGACAGGGTCCCTGAGAAGCCCAGAATAGACTGAAATGACCTGCAGGTGGCCTCTACCTGTATCTTTCCATAGCAATATCAGTGGCCCGCTTTCTGTGGCCCTTCACCAGCGCTGTCCATGGCCTTGTCTGGCACTGACCCCTCACCTCCTGGCCGATTTGACACTTGCTGACTTTCCTCACTGTGCAGGTGTGACACTAAATCCTTTTTGGGTAAGGAATTTGCCTGGTCTCAGAAATAACACAAAAAACCCCAATTAGGCTCTGATTTCAAGGCCTGAACTCCCTCCCACAGGCTGACCTGACCGCCTCTCATGGCATCATCCCCAGTAGTAATTTACATGACGGCAACTGCACAGGAAACAGCCCTCGCCCTTTGGCCACTGAGAGCTTTTCCAGGCCAATGTGAAGAGGTGCAGAGCTCCAGGGGTGAACCATCCATCCGTGCTTCGTGGGCTGCCAGCATGTCCAAGGGAACGGCAGGGACCCAGGCTATCACCAAGCCCCACCACAGCTTCCTTTCTTTCAGAAACAACTGCCCAGCTCCACCTACCTCAAGGCCAAGGCCTGGAAAGGCAGGGACCCACACACCTCTGCATCCTCTCTGGCCTTTGTGGACCTGCGTGAAGACTTGTCTTGAAGAGTGTTGGAACTGCACAAAGCTGCTCTAGCAGCACTATTCGTAATGGCTGTCCAAAAGTGGAGACAGCCCAGATGTTTAGCAACTGAGGAAGGATAATGAAAATGTGGTATGTTCATACAGTGGAATAACATTTAGCCATGACAAAGAACACTGAAGTGAGGAATACTATAGAGTGGACAAGCCTTGAGAGTGTTCTGAGTGAAAGAAGCTAGAGATGAACGGCCACTTACATCTGATTCCTTTATAGGAAATTCCCAAAGCAAGTGAATCTGAGGAGAAGAGAGTAGATTAGTGGTTGCCTATGACTACAGTTAGGGAGGATTAGGATGTGACTGCTTCATGGTACTGGCTTTCATTTTAGAGTGATGAGGATGTCTGGAGTTGGATAAAGGTGACGACTGCAGAACAATGTGAGTGTACTAAACATCAGTAGTGGTAAATTTCACATTCTAAGCATTTTACCACAATTAAAAAAAAAACGGGGCTGGGGATTTAGCTCAGCGGCAAAAGCGCCTGCTTGGCAAGCGCAAGGTCGTGAGTTCGGTTCCTGGTACCGGAGAAAAACCAAAAAAAAAAAAAAAAAAACAACATAAAATGCTTTGCCCCAAGGTCCAGGGTAGTTCTGAATCTCCCAGGCTATTTCTCAACTAGGTTGCTTGCTTAGTTTAATTATTTTATTTTATTTTTACATTCAACCCCAATTGTGAACCTTGTTTTGCTTTGAAAATGATGAGGTTGTTATTGTGTACATGCCTGATGAATGTGGAGCAGGACTTGTCTGTCACGGGGCACCCCACTACAGCAATGGCTCCTGTACAGTCCATGGAGGTCACCCATCGTAGCTGCCAGGGAAGATGAAGGTGTCTTCATGCTCTCTCCATCTGGACAGTGACCTCCATGCTGCCACAGGTGCAACCTGCGTGGCTGATGTGCACGCTCTGTGTGGCCCTTCGCCACTCTATCTGGTCATTAAAGAGGATTAGAAAATGATGTAGACACCCGCATGCATCCAACCAGGATACATGGCCTATCAAGGCTGCAGCTGGCTAAAGCCACCATTTTGAATGTTAATATCCACCCCCAATTTTCAACCGCATTATAATGCGGCGTGCTCGGTGGTGCTTTTGTCTCTCCTGCCAAATGACATTTGTCACACTCAAGTAGGAGCAATTATTAATAATTTTCATTTCATTAGAAGCACTACAATAAAATGTCAACAGCCTTAAAAGTGCATCAGAAGTGTACAAATTAATTTTGATTTTCTGAAGTGTAATTACTTCTGTAAGTACTAGACTGTGTAATCACTTTGGGTGTTATTACTTGTGCAATCAATTATACTTAAATTCACTTATCTGTTTTCAAACATGATTTTCAGAGGTCACCTGTTGGTATGTTTTTGCTATTATAATAGGAAGAGGCTATAATTCATATTGGACATGCAGAAACCTTGGGATGGGCAATGTGAGGATGGGGTAATTGAAACATCACAGCAAACACTGTTTTAGAAGAGACTACCCCTCCACTGCAGGAATTTTGAACTTATCATTCTACTTTAGTTCCAGCTGGAATGCAGTCACTGAAAAGTACTTTCACAGTGAAAAAGTAAAGAAAGTAGCTTATATCTCCTTCTGAGCAAGGTTGTCATAAGCACAGGTTTTGACAGCGGACTTTCCAATTTCTAGCCAAGCACCACGGGAAAATCTCTCCATACTTACACCCTGGAGTTTTCATATTTAACATGGAGGTGAGGCAGTGTCCCTCCTATGGGTCAAAGCCAGGTTCATCACCAGCCATTGCACCTCTACTCCAGGGTCTGGGGAGAGCAGATACTTCATAAATACTTCCTGAATGAGTGAGCAAGTATTGTTATGCACATTTGATGATAAAATGCAGATGTACTCGTTGACTATTAGCAAGTCTTACTGTCGTTAATCATCCTACTCAAGATAGAATTAATAATGATCATTTCAATCTTAGAAAAATGTGCTGATTCCCTTTATTTTGCTGGAGGAAACAGAACCAAACTCTGTGAACCCATGGAAAGGTTCTACATGTCTGTAATTAAATAAATGCAGGAGAAAATATCAATGCATACCTTTATTGCCTATAGAATTGCCAACCAAAAATAACAAATAATCAGAGGTGGCAAGGTAGGGGACGTGGATGCATTTATACACTGCTGACAATGAGTGCACATTGCTCAGACCTTCCAAAGAATGATTGAAGCAAACATATCAGCATCAAACCTTGGTGCAACTCTTTGAAACATTCTACTTCTGGATTTTAAGGTACAGATAGAACAATTAGTAGACAAAAATTTGCACACAAATATTTTTTTCAGTAGGGATACAGCTAAGAAAATTCTTACACTCCCCCCAAAATACTACATAACCATTAAGAAGTGTTGTAATGGATTTCTATGTAAAATTCTCTGGGATATGATATGAACAAGTTTTAATACAAAACATATATAGCATGGTTATATTTTTTAAAATAATGGGCTAGATACATAAAACCCGAGGAAAAACTCTTCAAAGTGAGTTGAAGATCAGTTGTAAATTAACCTATGGAGAAACATGAATTGATATCTCTTGAGGGTTGGAATTGGATGGATATCATTGCTATATAATTCTATTTCACATACTGTGTATTATGTGTGGTTTGACTTTATCTTGGATATGTAAGGAACTTTAAAACATGCTTACAATTCACTGTAATGACATCAGTAAGTGAAGGCAAAGCCAAATTCATATGCCCTGTTCCCTCGTCCTCTGGGCCATGTTCCCAGCCTTGCTGTTTAATTGGCTATTGGCTGAAATTGATTAACAAATGGGCCAGCATAGATGGAAAACGTATGGACGGGGATAGGGAGGGTCACATGATTTATACAGAATATCATTCTATTAAACTTGGACATTTGGGGAGCTTCCAGTAACACGATTTGTAACTCTGATAAGCAGGACTGCTATCAGTATTTTCCAAAAATATGGACAAACTCACAAAATGATGTCTTTGTTCTCAAAATGATTTCTGTAGCTGTTAGCTAAACGCCTGCCAAGTTGTTATTATGTAAAATGTTGAAGTCCTGCCTCCATGGAGATGGAAATGATGACTCTGGCTCTTTGGGAAGCAGAAGCAAAGCGGAGGTTTGTTGTCCTTGCTAGGATGAATTCTGTTTGATGTCCGTGAGGGCGGGGCTTACCTCATTTCTGCCACATTGACTGTGAGGATTGCACTTTAAAATATCATATTAGCAAGTAAGATTGTAATTATAAAAAGAATGATAAATCCATAAAGTAAAAAATGTAGGCCCTATTTTAAAAATTTAATCTATTGCTTTAAGTAAAATAAAACCTTGCATTGACCTGAGAACTTGGTTAATGAGGCATTTGCCAAATTGTTTAGTTTTTATGGCTTGCCAAGTGTGTAATTACTTGGCTTGGCACTTTTTAAAAACGTTATTATAAACTCTTCTGCCAAAGAAAATTATGCAACATAATTATTAACTCTAAAATTACACACACATTTATCCACTGGTGTTTGCTTTCATGCTTGAGCCGTCATTTAAACATCGGCTGCTTGATTCGCGCACCTGTTCACAATGATGTTTCTGCTAATTTCCCATTACATGGTGGAAAGCCAAACCCTGGGAAAGACAAAGTAACGGAACTGGGCTTTAATAGAAAATCAGTCCTGATAAAATGGCAGGCCCCCGTTCCACATTCACACAGAGGGGCCTGTGGAATTCTGGCCCATCCTGACCATGTGATCCACAGTCCGTGTTGGACGTTTTCATCCATTTTGAAAATTTCAACCAGAACTAGCACAAACTCAGACTCAAAACAGGAGGCAACATGGTTAGATTTTGTTCTTGCTTTCTCTTGGAAGCTGTATCTGAAATAGGAAAAGAAATGTCTGAATTTTTTTAACTAATGGACAGAAGGAAAATCTTCAAAGAAAAGTTTTCATTGTGTGTTTGTCTTCATAGTTGTTATTTTTTTCTCTTTAAAATAAAAAAATTTTTAAAAAGAAAATGCAAACCTTTGTTTAAATCCAATGTCATCTTTCCCCTGTGTGATGCATCTGCTGTCGGCTAAGTTCCCTGAGGGCAGCACTGGCTTTTGTGGTTGTCCAGGCTTCCCCAAAGGTGCTCAGCAATTATTTACACTATCTGGATGACTCTGTCTTCCTTTTGCTCACCTCATCAGCGAATCAGAACTTCAGAACTGTTTTGGACCTGGTTGTGACACCTCTTAAGGTCATATATTGAGGTCCTGACACCCATTCCCTCAGAATGAGACTGATCTTGAAGACACCACCCTTCAAGAGGTGACAGCATTTAAATGAGGCCATTATTAACACAACATGATTGATGTCCTTCAGTACAGAAGAGGTCAGGGCAGAAGCAACAGAGGGATGGCCACATGGAGACTCAAGGAGAAGACATCTGCAAGCCAAGGAGAGACACCTCACTTTCCAGCCCCCAGTAAATGTGAGACGAATTTCCAGACTCTCAGCCATCCAGTGGGTAGCTCTTTATTATGGCAGCTTCCGCAGAGGACCACTTTGTTCCGCTGTGCAGCGAGAGCTTATGAGCATCTGTGGAATAGCACAAGCTAATTCTACTGAGCCTTCACCCCCAGTTCTAAAGCAGAAGTGGATCTACCTTGATGGCACCCCAGAAACTGTCAAAGAGGAGAGTCACCTCCTAGAATCTGGAGGTCTGAGTCTCCAGGTGGCCCAGTCCAGCATGGCTGGCCAACACAGAGCTGTGTGTCTGGGTGACCTTAGCAGTGTATGTGTGTGTGTGTGTGTGTGTGTGTGTGTGTGTGAGAGAGAGAGAGAGAGAGAGAGAGAGAGAGAGAGAGAGAGAGAGACACGGGGAGAGGGAGAGGGAGGGAGAGGGAGAGGGAGGGAGAGGACATGATGCTTGGCAATGGCAGACGAGTTTACTGCCATGCTTTCACTCATCTCCATAGAGCAAACCTTCCAAAACATCAAACTTCCCTAAATACCAGAGTAAAGATCCATTGGAAGTTACAAGAAATTTCACAATCATTTGGGTGAGATAATTCTGAAAATGCACAATCTACACACATTGATATGGGTCTCCCAAGACCCTGGCGGTGGCTGTTCTTTCCTTCTGAAGTATCAAGCTCCGGATTTTTGGTTAGTTAGCTTCCTCTTGCAGAATTTGAATCAAATTCCAGCCATTCCCCGAGTGCATTCCATGTCGAAGGAAGGCCGGGTGCTGAACAGGAAGCTATTTGCACAGAAACAGGTTTATTGAATCTTTAGCTGTTGAACTAGGATGTATATCACTCAGATAAATCAAAAAAGCAAACAGTGTTTAGAATTCTTGAGGCACAGAACCGGGTTATTTCTACTTTTCCTGACCCTGCACTTCCTAAATTGATTGCTTCTTTTGCTTCTGATTTAGCAATAGGGATTCACATTTATTTCTCTGGAGGAAAAAGACACAAATAAAGAAGCTTCGACAACACGTTTTCTTTCCTATGATCAGTAAGGGTTTATCAACATAGACCCACCATGACTGGGCCCTCTGCTATTTTCTAAGATATTACTTTGCTTTCCTGTTATATGCCAATTTGGATAATCCAAGAGAAATCCCATGCAAATGTGTACAGTGCATTCTTAGATTCTTAGAAAACATTTTTAAGTTCCATTTGAAAGAAAGAGTGAGACATATTTTCACTTTTACACCTTCTGTTCCCACATGAAAACACTGATTCAAAAGCCAGGCTTCTGAACAGCTTTGCACTCAATCAAACTGCACCGAAACCTTCCCCACGATGCCAGCAGCGACGCGTCAGATGTAGAACTCAGGTGTTTATAGCCACAGAGAATGTGGGGAAACAAACTAAACAGAATCAATGATGTCTTCTACTTTTCGAATTCAAAATGGTTGTTAAAGTAGAGTAGCAACAATTTCTATTAGAATGTTCAGTTAGCACTGGTAGAAATATCCAATTAAGCAACAACAACAAAAAAGATAGTTCTGCCTTTTATTGACTGGATGGTGCAGGCCAAATTGTATAAGAAAGGAACAGAGCCTTCTGTGTTTTATTCACAAGGGAGGACTGGCGCTTTCTCCACCACCCACAGGAAAGGCAAAGCCAATATTGGCAGTGCTAATCCAGGCAGATCCTGGGAAGTCCACTTATTTAAACTCAGGGCCTCCTCCCTGGGATCTGACAGTGACCCCCAGCTACAGACTTGAGTGTGTATTTTGCTTTGCCAAATGTATAATTTTTTTCCTAGTGATTAACTGCAGGAGAAAGATAAAGTCAGGCACATATTAATTTCCAAACTCAAATAAAGTGGTGTGATGTTATACCTGGCACACCCTCATTTTAATTTCCACTTGGTGAGACAACAGCCTCTTACACTTGAACCTCACAGATCTTTTTTATTATGTCTCAAAAGCTCACCATGTGGGAGGAGATCAAGCTGCTCATCAGAAGAGCCACCCTGGCCTAATCCCAGCTCTGGAAATGTCTTGCATTAACACTTTATAATACTGCTCAGTCTTTACCACCTAATTCAAGTGAGAACAAAGGCTGTACCACTTCTTGCAGTCCATATTTTTGGAAGTTACCTTAAAGCCCACGGTCTAAATTAAAACAACGCATACATGATATCATGTGCTAATCATTCTGGCAAGACTTTTTTAAACCAACATTACACACTTCAAATGGTACATGAGGCATAAAGAGTGTAGGTTGCTTGAAGAACATGCAAAGCTGTGAAGCTGCTTTTTCCAAAAGCCACATTTTCAGAAACATTTCTGACTTTCAGATTTGTGCTGAAATGGCACAACACTCAGGTAAGGCAGCAAGCCTGGCTTTTCATTAGAATCCTTTCCTCTGGGGATGAAAAAATCCAAAGAGCAACTGAAACTTGACCATGGGTGCAGTGAACTTCATGGCATGTCCGAGGATCACAAGGAGAAAAGACCTCGTGGTGGCTTTGTCCTCCTTGAGGGTGGGTGCAGAGGAGAGCTGGGTGCCTTGAGTCTGAGACAGACATGGAAAACATCGTCACATCGTGGACCTGGAGAAGAATCACCCTGCCACTGCCACTGCTGCTGAGCCTGCTGAGCCAGGAAAGGTGGGCTATGTAGCCTCCAGCTGGCTCAGAATTGATCCCTGTAGCCCTTTGCCCCTTGCCACTTTCAAAGCATCTGTCATTCCAGCAGGGAGCCCAGTGGCCCATTAGAGTGGACCAGGTCGTGCAGAGAAAGCAGCTTTTCACATCTGCGTGTACGCTGGCATGTGCGTTGCGTAGACTTGCTCACCCTCTGTGTAGCAGAAACCAGACTTTCCAACCAACGCTGTGCTTTCCTAAGTTTATCGTTTCTTAAGCCAGGCCATTGAGGTGGACACAGGTTTTCGGAGTTCACCAGCTCCCCTTCCTCCTGTCCCCAAGAAGGTAGATGGGGCAGTTTGTGGCAGAGGGTACAGGAGGCTTCTGAGTGCCATTTGGACCCTGAGCCCCCGCCTGGGTCTTGGCTGACTGTGGAGGTGCTGTCCCTTGGGCACAACTCGACCACTGTCCAGTCCCACCTGCCCCTGTGAGGCTGAAGGCACCACACAGGATGCTGTGGTGTGTATTCGCCAGGTTCGCTAGGCCTGGAGCACTTCCCTCTGCCCACCACAGCTCTCACTGTCTCATTTGGGTCTGGCTGGGCTCAAATGCAGCCTGGCTAGGTAGGTACGGGGCACCTCCCTATCATACGGTTACTTCTGAAGAGCTGCCCCAGCTCCTGGGTCCTTTGGTCCCTCACTCTGCCTCACCTTGCCGTTCTGATGAACGAGTGTGATTGCAATCACGTCTGGTGGGGAGAGGGAGACCTGCAAAGTCTCCTGCATTCTCACACAGTGCTAGGCGATGCACCCATTCGCTACGCTGAAGCCTCTGGTCTTGGTGGCAAAGATCATGGATTTAGGTTCCTTGTTACCAGTATTCGAATCTGGACCACTTAAGATCTATGAGAACTTGACACAGATGCTTTCATTTCTATTGTCCTGTTTCCTCACCTTCAAGTTGGGATGCTCCTGAAGCATGGGAAGCCAGCATCCTGCTGGGCCAATCAGATTCCAGACACCTCTTGGACAGTGCATCATTACTGTTGGGGAAGCCATCACCATCGCTGTGTGCCGGGTGTGGTGATAGGCAAATTGTAATGCAGAGAGACTGGTTTTAATTTAGACCAAATTTACAGCTGGGGGAAAAAATAGATCAGTGAAATTGTGACACCTGCCTTGAGTAGGGAAATTTATTTTAATTTTAATTCATAGTTTTACTTCTTCTCTTCAAATTAAGTTGTAACTAACTTGATGCACATGTGTGTATTCATTTATTGAATATACACATATATTCAATATGTATACATATATTCAAATTAGCAGGCTGCATTGATTATACCAATGTGTAGAACATAGAAGGAAGTTGTAAAAACAAGCATATTTCAAAAAGGAATAAGGTCCAACGGGCCACTTAAAAGACCCACATTAGCATCCACAGCACTTTCTCTTACTGTGTAACAAATTACCCCTAAGTTCAGAAGGCCAAGAGACCAATACTTATGATCTCCGTGGGTTCAGGCATCCAGAGCAGTTTGGTAAATTGATCCTGGCTGAGGATCGGGAGATTGGCAGGGGCTGCGGTTCCACGTGTGTGATGGAGCCCACACCTGGACCTGGGCTGGAAGCCTCCCTTGCTGTCCCGGTGAGCCTCCACCCCTGAGCGCTGTGCAGTGCCCCTGTGTGTTCATGGAGGGGCAGCTGCCTTCCCCTTCTCTGTCAGTGCTCGGAGAGGCAGAGCACACCTGATGCAAGTTTATCATCAGGCCCCGGAGTTGCGCCCTCTTATGTTTTTCTGTTCATGGGAAGTCAGGGGATATGTCCAGCTCAGACCAATAGAGGAAAAAAGTGGTCTCCACTCAGAGAACTTGTGGAGTTTTTGAAACTCCCACTCTTTCCCTCTCCGTTCCCCCATCTCAGCGCCCCTCCCGTGCCTGGTGGTGCTGTGGTCTGCTGATTTCTTCTGGGGTGCTTGCCGGGTCACTGCGGGGAGCATGCACTGCACATGGCCAACCCAGAAAGGGTGCACGCCGGGAGTGTGGCTGTGACAGAGGCACTTGACCTTCCTCCCATCTATCCATCGGCCAGAAGGATTCTTCTATATTTTTACTCCCTGGGCTGTGGGGAACTGAACCCAGGGCCTTTGCTACATCTTCAGCCCTTTTCTATTTTTATTTTGATACGAGGTCTTGCTAAGTTATCAAGTTGCCCAATCTGGGATCAAACTTGCAATCCTCCTGCCTCAACCTCCCAGAATCCTGGGGTATTTTGAAAAGACTAAAAAACATAATCATCAGTAACCTATCCAGAAAGGGGCGTGCAACTAGCAAAACAAGATGACCCACTGGGAGAAACCTTCAGCCAACCCAGGTAGTCTCAATGCATACATCCGGAATCCCTCTTTAAGGAGTTGCCCCCAAATATGACACTTCTTTGGCTTTAGATATTTTTCTAGTATTATGGTCTGCATCATGATAGCTACCTACTTCTGGGACACTGCCCTTCTCTTTGTGGATCTGGTTCCTTCTCCTCTCACAGCCTTGGCTTAAATCTACCTCCTCATAAACTTCCCTAGACCAACCTAAAAGAACCTATGATCAGCTACATTATAAGCCACGCCTTGCTTTTGTTTTCCTTGAGGGAACGTGCATTCTATAATTACGTGATTATTTGTGTATTTATTTATCCATTGTCTATATATGTATACTTACATGCATGTGTATCCGTATATATTTGTCTGTGTATATTCAGGCATTTATATAGATTATACATGAGAAAATAGGGAGTAGGAAAAAGTCCACTCAGACCCTGTTGGCTCCAATTACATTGCCCAGAACTTGTAGCTAAAAACTGATAAAATTCAGCATCTCTGTTAGTGTTCAGAATTGTTAATTCATGGGCAAGTAATTTAGATGAATTTTAGATGAGAAATTGAATTTTTGGCAGCACAGCAGGAAAATCATCACTTACTGTAGTTGAGAATAGTTATCAATGATTAGTGCGCCTGTGTTTGATGTGGTAGCTTTTATGCTGCACGTGGCGTGCGGCGAAGGCGGCAGCTCTGCAGACAAGACGTTTAATGCAGCAGAACAAACCCATGTGTAAAAGACTTCACAGGAAATGGCTGAGAGGGCGGGTACCAGATGCTCCTTCAACTGGAAAGGAAGAGAAAAGTGTTGCTGGCCAGGCCTCGGCTCCCAGGTTAGAGGACTCTGAGGTCAGTGTTCCAGTCGGGACACTAGGAGGCTGAGGGCAGGGGACTGTGGGTGTGGCACATCTCCACGCAGGCTCAGCTGGCCCTTGGTGCCCAGATGGACATTCCGATTGGAATGTGCAGCTGCAGAATGAGTGTTTTAGCCCATTCGCTTGGAAGTGTTGTCTATGTGTTGGAAATAGCATACTTGGCACTTTGCCCAATGACTGTCCACAGGCTGGACTTCTCAGCGCATTTCCGAGCCTACCATCCACCAGCTGCATGTCGCCCCAAAGTCTCAACAAGTAGGTGATGATCTCTACCAGGTGGCGTTTCCCTTGACAGATACTCAGGTCAGCGCCTCCACTGCACCTACAAACTCAGCAAGGAGATCTGAGCTCCGCACCCATGCGCTGCTTGTATTTTATAAGAAGTGTGTGTAGGCGCGTGAATCTTGCTACACAACCTCAGCGTTTTGGAGCTTACATTACTCTCATAGGGTTTAGGGACTTGGACAGAAAGCGACCTTTGTAAAATCAGTCCGTAGAGAAGAGGCATTGGGGCCGCTCCAGAGAGCTTCTTAAAGAAAAGCGTGGGCATCAGTGACTCATTGACAGCGGAGAGTCATAGCTGAGCTTCACACAGCGAGAGGTGGAGGAACGTGGCCCATTTGAAAATGAACCCACATGGCTTCTTAAAATGCTTCATAATCATCTACAAATGGCAATAAAATTACTCAGCTTAATAAGTCCAGGGAGCTCGGTTGCCTCCGAAAGTACATATCCTGCAGAAATTTATTTGGATAGTTGACAATTTCTCTCAAACTTACTCCATGTACTATTTACTGTGGAATATAACCAGGTTATAAATAATTACATTTCCTATAAATTTATTTGCTCCAGTAAAATACAATTTTAGTTTAAATGTCTCAAATCTGTGATTGCTTTTAGTATATAAATACTCTGTCTGCTATGAAATGGGTATGAATCATCGGTTTCTAGCTGGAAATATTACGGAGTCATGATGCAGCCTCCAGAGGTGGCTGGTGACCGCCGATCCCAGCCCAGCTGGCAGGCATCAGGCGTCAGCTGACTCACTAGCCAGATTTCAGGGACTGCTTAATGGGCAAGGGTAGAAGCATTTGAACCTTTCAGTGAAGAGACTACATCAAAAACACCTCGCACACAGGCTCTGCCTGAAAACTGTTTAGAAGCCAAACGCGAAAGAGGATGCGGAATCTCGCAGAATCATCAGTGCACATTTTCACACCCTTGTAGCTTCTGGTAAAAACTACCATTTCCTCCTTTGCAGGCACTCCATGAAGAGTGCCATCTCGCTGGCCTCCAGTATTTGACACGCTCAAATGAAAGCAAATAAGAATGCTAAATGACATTTCCATTTCCCTATTTAAAAGATTTATTATTCTGCACTATCTCTGTGTGGTGTTTCCTCACTCATAAATATTTTACAGATTTTGAGAGCTTCACGTGTAAAATACTGGTTAGCTAAATTAACAACCCAGGTAATTGAGGGGTAGTATACTTAACTTGGTGGCATTTTTAATTTTTGTTTTTGATAGTCACTGGATTTGAATTTTCTAAAATGGAGCATTGCAAGCAAATGTATTTCCATGGGGATCTTGTCCACGTCTCTTCAGCAGTGCATCCCAAACTTGGTCTCCTTAAAAGTATCTGAAAAAAATTAATTATTGAGGACTCACCATGCCATCTGCATGCTCAAAATATTCCAAAAGCTGCCAGTCTACTTTTCTTTGACCCCTGCTTCAAGGGTCACTGGTCGTACCCTGTGCTGGGAATACTGTGTTGCACACAACCACACAATTGCCTCTCCTGCAAACACTTGCACAAATTTCACATTCCTTCTGCAGAAGTCATGCTGTTTAAAAGGGTGACCATCCCCCTCCTTAATCCATCCCAGCCCCTTGGATGTCCTTTATACTGATAAACATATAGATACAGAGATGTACGGATACCTAGATATATAAATACAGACGTTCATTCTTCATGACTTCTCAGCATCATATAGTTTATTGGCTACCTTCCACAACAGGCAGCCAATCACCTTGCAGTTTATTCATCTCTTTCCCTACCTTTACTTGGCTCTACTCACCTAGTACACATTCAGTTAATAGCAGCAAAACCAGGGTGATCCTCCAGGTCCATCCATCCAAGTATATGGATGATTTGCTAGAATATCCAACTTCTCTGATGTTTCTCTCTTTGGACTGCCTGGATGACTTATAACCATTTTTGGATTGAGAACAAAAACGAGGAGCCTCGGTTTTGGGTTTGGAATAATTCACTTCTGCACTCTCCACACCCTAGAGCGTGTACTGCAGTCTCCAAAAAATCACTGCTAACCATTGAGTAAATAAATTTCTACCCAGCACTAAGAGCTATTTAGTTTCACTAAAATGTTAGATGTGAATCAAATCAATTTTTATATTTTAGTTTATAAAATGGAATTTTGGCACTGCACTCGGACCTTTTACAAAGGGAAACATTTTCCCTCCTCTTGTTATTGTAGATGGATCTGGAACTAGAACTAATCATTTTGAAATCATTCTCATGACACTGAGAAAGCAGATTCTCCTTTCTGTGCCTGCTTCTATTTATTGTATGTGTCCTGTGGGAAACATTACCCCTCCATTCTTTTCTTCTTCCCACATTTTGATCTGTAGTCCAACCTCTTAAAATGTATGAATTAACCTTGGGATATATGCTTAACATAAAGTCAAGATAAACTCCGTATAAAATGACTACCTTTAGAAATATTTTAAGCGCTATTACAGAACAGTACACTTTAAGGGATTTTTCCATTTATAGATAACTTGGTTCATTTGAGGAAGCTAAAATTATGATTTTTGCTTTCCCACAAAACTCCCTCTAATCCTGTTGCTACCAGGCTGACCTGTAAAGATAATATCCTGAATCTACCTTCACTCTTTCCATTTCTGTTTAAGTTTCATTTTTTTTTTTTCTGCAACACAGCACGTTCAGCCTGCAGGGGAAGAAATCAGTCCGGTGTGCAGATACTGGGACATTTCAAGGGTTATGCCTGGATCTCCCACCCCTCCCTTTCTTGGGACCATCTCAGAGGCCATTTGGGTTCTGGGTGGGAGAATCTTGCCTCTGTCCTCCATGGCGATAACTCTGGTGACCATGGCTGACCTGCCTTCATTGCCCTCTCCTCAGAGCCATACCTGTCTGACAGGTTTCCAGCCTGGGTGGTTTTATTCTTTGGCCACAGAGTCTGTCATGCTGCCTCTGACCCACCAGTGGGCATTATTTCACAAGTACATGCAGCTAATTTTGTGTCGGGCGCTTTACAATGGTGACCCTGTTTCAGATCCCATAAAACAACCCCTGGGGTAGGCTCTGTAGGAATGTCCATACTACAAAAATGTAGAGGAGGTGAAGGCTAGTGGTTTGGCCACCTCCCACTACCCAGGACTGCTCACACAGGGTTTGAAGCCACAGCAGATACCTGTGCTTTCTGATAGCCATGTTTCCTCCAGATTTGGAGGCAAGGAGAATACACTACCTGGATTTGCACCTTTTGGAGTTTATTCTGGGAGTACAGTGGAAAAAGACCCTGAGACCAATTCCCAGGGAACTGCTTAAGCCTCAGTGTGGCTAATAAGGACCTGGATCATGGCGGCTTAGTATGAAGTCAAAGAGAGAAGTCACCGGGCAAAATTTACCAACAGGCAGTGCTCAGTTGGAGAAAGGCAGAAGGAGAGAAGGTAGTAAGCAATTTACCAGTGCAACCCAACAGCCATCTGGAGAATGAGGTGATGTCGCTACTATTCCTCAAGAGAGGTCCAATTGGTCACGCAGGGTTCTAAAGCTAACACAGAGTTTCCAGGTCCAGCACCATGGCCATTTAAAATTAGACCCTTCACTGGGGGAGATTTCCTGTGCCCTCCTAGTTGTGACAAACATCCTCTAGGGGGCACAATCACCCCTGTTCTTACTACTGGAATTTCCTGGTCCAGGGTTTGGGCTCTTAGCTGGCCAGCTACTCTCCAGCGGGCTGGGGATGATCTCATGTCTCTGGCTTTAGTGACAAGCAGGTGAATTAAGTATTTTTAAAAATACCTTTGTAGTCCTAATGGCCCCGAAGGCCTCCATGTAAGAAGTTTGCAACCTTGTTAGAAGAGGCAGGGTGAACACAGAATTGGTCGGGAGCATCTTCCTGTTTGCTGTGATCCTCCTCACCCCTCCCCACTTTCATAGACTGTCCTGAGGAAGCACCTGTAAGTTGTAAGTGGTCACTCTCATCCGTCCTCATCCTCCATGAGTCCAGGCCCTGAAAGGCTTTGCCAGCTTCACTGCTGCTGCCTTGCGAGAGCTTTCTCTCTTACAGGGCGGGATGAAACCCTGGGGCTGAGTGGGGCAGTGTAACTTCCTAGTCCGAGATGCCTCTGTGCCTGCCCAGTCCCCAGAGACACCCATGCATTTCAATAAAGAGGCACTCAGAAGACAGCAGGCAGGCATTCGGAAGCCCACTGTGTCTCCAAAAGACGGAACTAAATGCATGTGGATTAAAGACTTCAGTGAAACAGAAATTACAATTATAATATATTTTTAACAGAAATGAACAGGTGGTGTTTTAAATCTACCCAAGATTAACCCATATTCAACATTCTAAGCACCTGGGCTGCCATAATAAACATTGTCTAATTACATATTCTTGGGATTGCATCTTACGTGGGGTTTCAAATTGGAATTTTGATCCAGCTGAAGTTATCTGCATACTGCAGTGTTGTGAATAATAAGACAGAGATTCCAAATATTAAGTGTTTTTAAGGAGCTTCACTTTGGGGTTCTGTGTATGGCTGTTGCTCAGAAAGGAATGTCATCTGGAACAGCGAATTACAAGAGCTTAGTGGATACTTCCTACCTTTTGAAGTTCCGGTTACATCCAAGTAATATTTTGGTTGGTTCAGAGTAGCAGTGGGATTATAATCCTGCCTTTTCCTAAAATTCAGCCTCTCTTCCATGTGATCTTATTGGAGGTTTCACTCTGACACAGTTGGACTCTGCTGGTCTTTATTTTAAATGCAGATACTCATTTAAACCCCAGACCTCCCACATTTTGCTTGACAATGCTGCAGCAAGGGCCCAGGGTTAGTCAAGCAGCAGTGCAGGGGATGCCCACTTGAGTGGGATCCCCAGGACAAGGTAACGTCCTTCTGATTCCTGCCATCCTAGGGGATTTCCTTAGATCACCCCCAGGCTGGGCAATGCAACATTTTGAGCCTATCCCAGAAAAATAATATTTTGTTTAAATTTTGAAGTCTTTCCAACAAATCATTTTAACATCTCCTCCTATCATCCATAGGAGAGGGTATTTCCTACCTTGAGCATCAAAGGAGGAAATTCTAGTGAAGATCAGTTGAGAAAAATGTAAGGTCTTATTAAGTGTCCACTCTAACCTGCCATCCCCTCATCTTGAAATCTAGGCACAAGGACTCTTAGATTGCACTCTGTACTACGGATGGTCAAACCCTTCCCCAGTTTTTTATGACTTACATCCTTGCAGTCACATCTGACGTGGGACCCTCGCTTCTTTGGTGCATGAGGGGGCTCACCATCTAGCACAGGGTCTTCCTTACACTGCTGTCCTACCCTACAAGCTAAAGCCAGCCCCTTCCTCCATTCCCCACCCTCCCATTTGAAATGTCACTTGAGGCTCTCTGTATTTACAGGAGACCTTCCTCAGTGCTGGGAGGGACAGAGAAATTTGAACAAACGCAAGCAAATCAGGACTGGGTTAAGTTTTAACTTTCAACTGACCCTTTGAGCCCAGCACTGGACTTCTTTGCAGTCCATCTGGAACACCTCTAATCTCCTGATCCACAGGCATTCAACCTCTTGGGACGGTAATGCTCTCCTCATGGTGGAACCTCTGCAGTGGTGCTTGTGGGTCCTTGAAAAAATATATGAACAAGCTATGCAATACTTGTAATCCTAGTACTCTGGGAGGCTGAAGCAGGAAGATTGCAAGTGTGAGCCCAGCCTGGACAACTTACTGAGTCACTGTCTCAAAAGAAAATATTTTTTTAAAGGTTGGAAATATACTTCTGTGTAAAGCCCTGGGTTCAATCCTCAATAAAGTATACACACACACACACACACACACACACACACACACACAGGAACAAATACGTTTGGGAAATTATTTTGAGTAAACCAAAATCACTTTTCCAGCAGCAGAATTATCTAGTGCATTTAGCATAAGAGTTATATTTGAATATGTCAAAGGGGGATGGAATATGAAGCATTTCTTAAATATTCTTTTTTATGCAATCAATTTGCTATGTTTACTTATGTATTTATTTTTAATTAAGTTTATTGGTACATTTTAGACATACATAACCATTACATTCATTATAGGGATCTTGTACCTGTACGTGGTGTAACTTGATTCTTTTTTCCTGTTCCCCTCCCTTCAACCCTCTTTCCTTACCTGTTTCCAAAAGCTTTGTTTCCAAGTTTTCCTCCTTCCCCTATCAGTTTATTTCTTAGTACAGAAGCTTTCTCGGTGGCTGCATCGGTCAGGACTGGAGTTGTGAGGGGGTCCTGGCTTGGAAAGAAGCACATGCACTTGGAAAGGAGACTCCTTTTCTGCCCCAAACAGGGAAGGACTGGATTTACTCCCGCCAGACTCCCAGCAGCAGGCTGCATGCGCAGATAGGTGCCTCAGTGGCCCCATCTCCCCTCTCCTCCGCCTACTTTGCTTCCACCTCATTCCGCATCCATTCCTGGGCTGCAGCTCCCCCTGCTCCATCCCTTTGCCCTCCACCTGGGCCTCCCTGCTCATGCTTTGCACCCTCAGCTCTTCTCAGGTCGCCCACAGCCGCATTCCCCAAGGACCCTGACCTTCTGCTCTGGCCCAGCCCACCCTCGGCTGGGTGTGGGGTAGAGACATTCCTGGCCAGAGAACAGACATTCTCTGCAAAATAAACCTCTCTTCCTTTAAGTTGTGGGTGCTTAGTATTTAGCCCCATCAAAGAGAAAATGACTAAGATACCACATTTACATTTAAACCTTCCAGACCTCCGGGTCCCAGAAGACCCTCCGACAAAACCCAAAATTTTACTTAGTCTCACCCAAAATCCTACTTTGGTCATAAGGCAAACTAATTTTTAAAAATCAGGCTGTGCAGGGCCTTTGCTTGCTTTTACCCTGGACTCCATTGCATGTTCACCATCCCTAAGTGGTGTACACCCACTCTTCCATCTATCTCAGAATTTTCTAGTCTTGGGTAGGGATACTTCTCCATGGATGTATTGCAATGTGTTCATCTTGTTTATGATAAGCAAATCAGCTCATTAATTGGTATAGAATCTTTATCAAAATTAACAATCCATTGCAACTTTTAAGCTATACTTACATTGGACTGTGTGGTTTGATTGCTTGTGCATATTGCTCATGTATATTTCTGTGTTCTATTGAAAGATAAATGAGATTTGTCTTCTTATTCCTATTATTATAAACCCCAAAAGGTGCTGAAACATGTCTGGTTATGCTCCTTACTAAGTCCCTCAGACTTATTGCAAGGTTGCCATCTAACGTGTGGCCAATAGGTATTAATCAAGTATCATTTAAGTGAATGAGTGGGCAGATATTCTAACATGAGCATTCTGAGACAAGCTTTTGTGTTTTAGTATTTTATGTGAGATGTTTTTCTGGTCATGTTCAACCACCAAGAGTTTCAGAATACAGATACCATCTTAGGATTTTAAACACTATCACCACACGTGCTGTGTTTGGGTAAAGTATGTCTCAATGTCTGATTTTTTTTTTTTTTTTTTTTTTTTTTAGTGCAAGTCACAACCTTGCTCTCCACTGGAATCACGTAAGGAGCCTTGGGGGTGAAGAAGACATAATTACAGTGATGGCGGCACAGTTCTATAAATATGTTGAAAACTATTGAATTACATTCATAGGAGGTAAACCGATGACAATAAAATATATTTCAGTAAAGTTGTTAGAAATAATACTGAATTTTATTTCAAAATAAAAAATCAGAGAAGGGCTGAAGGTGTAGCTCAGTGGAAAGGCCCTGGCTTCATTTCTTGATACTCAAAAAACCAGAAACAAACAAATAATAAGACCCCTTTTGCACCAAGATATTCAAATTCAGCTGGTCTTAAGGCATCAGGTAAAGTCTCCCCAGGCAATTTCAATGCACAGCCAAGACTGACAGCCACAAGTCTGCAACGTGGTCAAAACGCCGTGACAAGTCAGTTTCTGCAGATCCCGGAAACCCCTGATTATTCTGCCTCTGTATACTGCCTACCCTGGAACCCACCTCAAATGCTACATATTATCAATAATGTCCTCACTCCATTGTCCTCAAACCTGACGAACTGCATACAAAACAGATTTCACAGAAGACAGAGTCTGCAGGCTTACTGGTCAACCTTCTGAAGCACCATCCACTGCACCGGAGCTAGGAGATCTGAACCTCCAGCAGCTTCATGGAGTCTGAGTTTCCCTGACAAGCAGTCATGGGGCTATGCTGAGATGTCCTGTGAAAATCACCTGCCCAAGATTACAACTAAACAGCACCTGTTTCCAGCAGCTTGTGAGCATTAACTTATCAGGAACTGTTTGCCCTAAAAGTTCCAAGTCTGTGGAAGCAAATAGCACTGTGGTGATGCTGAGTGTGAGGCTGATGTGAGAGAGAACAGACAGCGAGGTTTCCTCTGCCGTTTCTCAGTTGGCTAAACATGTGCGGTGTCTTTTACACCACAGACGCTGTCCTCATCCAGGCTTCGTTAAGGGAAAGGCCCGACATTCTTTATGTACGAGACCCATTCCTATATCTTTGCTCTGAATCCCATTTTCCATGGTAATCAAGATCCTCAGTTAAGCTTCCTTCCTTTCTGTACCCCCAGCCTCTCAGTTGCCATCTAGTTACCTCTGTCAATACTGGAACAAAATACCCGGCACCCACAACTCTAAGGAGGAGAGCTTCGCTGTCTGTTCGCTCTCACACCAACCTCACACTCAGCATCACCACACTGCCATTTGTTTCCACAGACTTGGAACTTTTACGGCCAACAGTTCCTGATAAGTTAGTGTTCACGAGCTGCTGGTAACAGGTGCTGTTTAGTTGTGCTCTTGGGCAGCTGACTTTCACGGGACTCCTCAGCATAGCCCCATGACTGCTTGCCAGCCATAGCCCCATTGTGTGCTGGCTCCAAGGCTGGACTGCGTGGTCCAGGGCCCCACACAGGAGCAGCTGCTCATCTCCTGCTGTTCAGGAAGCAGAGAACACACGCAGAAGCTGGGGAGGGAGATACACCCCTCCAGGCCACACCCTCAGGGGTCTGCCCTTTCAGACCACACCCTCCCTCCTAACAGCAAGTCGGAGTTGTGCGGCTACACGCGCCTCCATTTATTCACCTCCCGGAAGTCCCACCTGTGACTGCATGAGGCGGTTGGGGAACATCGAGATAGAAACCATAACAAGTGCCATAATTTTGTCCAGCTCTTAAATGTCTTTCCCTCCCCCTCTTAGTGGCAAACAGAACCCCATGGCCTCCTTTCCTCACTTTTTACTCAATTCAGCTACACCCTACTCTCTGCCTCCCTCTTATAACCTCCCTGGCCTTGCTTTCTGGGGCTGCCCTCACTGCCAGCTAAAACCTCAAGTTCTTGTGCTGTCTAAGCCTCCCTCCTCTGTGACCTCCCTCCCTCGTCCTTGCCAACCCAGCTTCCTAATTTTGCCATTCTCTGGGGTCTGTCTTCACTCTCTATTCTTTATTCATTTTTCTCTTGTTTTTTTTTTTTTTTTTCCTTGACTTTTTCTTTCTTCCTTAAAGGTCCCTCTCCTGTTGGTGCTTTAAGTTCCTGCCTATAAACCAATGACTCCCAAAACAGCTCAGCCTAATCTCTTCCACAAGTACTCAAAATTCCCCACGCCTAATACCCCTCAAGCAATGTTTCCCACCAGCTGGCTCTCTGCTGTCAGCGTCCTGGACGGGAGCACCGTGCAACACACAGGGTTACCCAGACACTGTCGACCAGCCTCTACTCGCCACCCTTGGCCTCTCTTGTCTTCGTCTTCCTTAATCAGCTTCCCCACGTCTTAGTTTTTATCCCCAAACATCCCTCACATCTCTTCAGTGGGCTTCATGTCTACAATCTGATATTATTCCCAATTGTTCCTGTGAGGTGTGTAAGTCTTCACCTCTCTTTTCTAAAGAAAATTCATAAATGCTCCTCCACAGCTCGTGAGAAAACCCCCCGGAGGCCCAGCAGTCCCATTCGGTGGGTTCCTCTTCTCCATCTCTCCAGCATGGACCTGAGCTCCCCGTCTTCATTCTTTCATCTCCGACAGCCCTAGCCTTTGCCCTCCACAGCGGGAAGAGGGTACACTACTGGGTTTTGTTTTTCTAACACCAGATTCTCAAAACCAAGCACAGTTGCTACCACATTATGGCCACCAGAAAAATATCTGTGGACAAAATGAACGCTGTACTCTAAACCTGTATTTACTCATATGGCTACTGGGGTTGGTGATAGGAGCTCATATTTAGGATGATTTCATGGAGGTGACAGTACTACAAAGTACTAGGCACATCACTGGCCCTGCACATTGACAGCTGTGATGGTGATGATGAATTGATCAGGTATATAATATGCCTGGGGTAAGACCCATCTTATAGTAGATGATCAGTTAATTGATCAGTCATTGCAAGTAGAGGCGAAGTCTTACAGGATCTTCAAATAAGACCCATATGTTTCCATGGAGGAAAACACATCTGTTTGGATGTGAAGAAGAACACAGCTGGCAAGGGTGAACTATCCCAGGTCTCATTCAGACTGCCTCTGTGACCCTAGCAAGTGGCTACTCCTTGGTGGGCCTCCATTTCCCTGAATATGAAATGGGCATATTGGTCCAGAAGGTTTCCTTGTTCTTTTCCAAAGCTTTCTAGGAGGGTCATTGGGCCCTTTCAAGGGAGCTGTGGAGGGGGTTAATCAAGCCATCATCCCAGCTTGACCAAGAGCAGCTTTTGTTTTATGTTCCTAGGTTAAACTCGAACAACGGCTCTGTGTATAAAAGTCTGACAGTAACACATCAGTGGAAGGACTGAGGAGGTGTTTGTTTCAATCAGGATTCTTTGTGTGCTAGAGCAAAAACCCAGCCCAAACCACCTCGCCATGGAGAAAGCATGGGTGCATGCAACTTGCCCCAGGCTCAGTTCACAGTGGCCCCTTGGGTCCCTCCATCTTTGTCCCCAGCCCATCACCCCAGCACTGGCCTCAGCACCTCCTTCCTTCTAGGCGATGGGGAGCTGTCTCTGCAGAGAGAGACCTGGCACAGCAGTCCTGGGTGGGTCCTGGGGCCCTCTGGTTGCACCAGTGTGGGTCATGTGTGCACCCCATGTGCAATCACTGCACCTGTAGGCTGATTCCATCCCTGTGGGGTCCCGCACCCCAACTCCAGGAGAGAGGACCTAGCTGTTGTGGGCAATGTGGGCTGAGGGGTGAGAGGGCAGGATTCTCAAAGGGGCACAGAAGTCGGTTACCAGCAGGATAAAGAAATGCTGAGAGCAAAACTGACCCTCAGACAATCTGATGCTCCGACAACTTTAAACCCACGGAACATCTAAATCCCCTCAAGGAACTTCAGTGAAAATTGCTGCTTCAGCTCCAACTACCAAATAAAACATCTTCCTGGGCGACGAGCACCTCTGGACTATCTCTCTGACAAAAGAATTTAAACTGAAATCTAGAGGGCCTTGGAAAAAGCCAGCTGTTCTTCCCTGAACTCCAGTATCACTCACAACAGTGTCAGGAAATAAACAAAACCCGCCAGAGCACTGGTGTCTGCAGAACTCCGCCAGCGATGTCTTCCCCGCCGGGCTGTTTGCTTTGACTCTTATCCCCTCTGTCTGGGAGATGGTGACAAGTCTCTCACCCGTTCCAGCAGCTCCCTCGCCATTACACACTTGCTGACCTGGAATATTAGTCTTTTGTGTGCTACTCTATCAAAAGCTTTCTTGAAGTCCAAGTAAATTATAGCTGGGCTTTCTGCTGTTGACTCTTTGTGCTATTTCCTTGAGAAATTCTATCAGATCGGCCAAGCGTGGTTTTCTTGGGAGCCCAGGCTCACTACCTGTAATTAAGCTAAGGCCAAGTTGCCCCGGTTTGATGCGTGGGGTTTGTGTTCTGCTCTGGCTCCCTCAGAAGCCGGCAAGCAATCTCCGGAGAGAGGCAGAGATGTTTATAGCTCTTCCTGAAGCTCCATTTTCTCTGCTTCTCGTGCACATTCGTATTGGGCCTGAGACAGTCATTTCCTTGGAAGGGAAAGAGAACACCTGGAATTTGGAAGCTGAGGTTGTAAACCCCAGTTCCTCCTGCACCTCTTAGTAGCTTCGTCATCCCGGGCGAGTCATCAAATATCTCTGAGCCTCTGTGTCCTGTCTGTGAGCTGGGAACGACAGTGACGCCTTATTTGCACAGTTGTTCAGAGAAGTAAATGAGGTGATTAACTTTCACAGAGCAGCGGGCACAGCCATCCGTGCAGTAGCTGGCCACAGAGAGTGTGAGCAATCAGCAGCGTCAGTGACTTATTCCTGCTTGACGGACACTTCCCCAGGGCATTTCTAACCTCGTTTTCCACTCTCCACTGTAACTTTTCTTGCTGTGATGACCTTGAACACCCCACCCCTCACCCACGTTCAGTCAAATGCAATAGAGAACGCGTTTATGTCTTTTACAGATCATTCATTCATCTTTATACTTTCTTGGGGAAGACTGCTCTGGGCTCTTTCGCGTCTCTCTGGGCCACTTCCCTTCCAGGAGGGGAAGCATTTACGTCTCAGGGGACATAGCCCATTGGGAAAGCATTTACCTAGCATATTTAAGGAGCTGGGTAGGATGCCCAGCTCTGGAAAAAGAGGGGTTTCTGATCATGGGATTTGGAAAAGGACCTCAGCATGCTCAGGTCAAGCTCTCTTCTTTGGAATTTGGATCTTTTTTCTGCACACAGTGGGCTCAGCCTTTGCTGATTACTGTAAAGAGAAATCTTCGGCTGTCTTCTTTAGTCTCCCCGTGCTCACTGTGAGTGGGAACTCTCTAGTCACCCCGGCTCTCTGTCAGGCACAGAGCATCTCTGCCTCTGGCACAGGAGGCTGCGGCTCAGCAGTTGTGCCTGCGACCAGGCAGTGACACGCCTACTAGGCTTCTGTAGGGAAGATGCCCTTTTCATCTCCTGCTGCCCAACTCCTGTGTAGATTCTTATTGGTTGAGGACTTGGATAGGGAGTAAAAGCTAATAGTGCTCCTGTCCTCCCTGGAATTTATATCCCAATCCTGTCTTAGGCACCCCTTAGTCAGATACAATGAAACTACACTCACGATGTCCCTCCCCAGGCAGGCCTCCACACACCATGATTTGGAGTAAGGAGCACCCAACTCCTCTGAGCGTCCAGGAGGCCTGCCCTGTGCCTGTGTGTTCCTTGCCCGCTGCTCCTGGTGTCTGAAATGTGTTCATGTCGTAGTATTTGCTCCTTCCCGGCCAGTCCTGCCTTGGTACATTTCTATATCCTCTATTGTCAAAATCACTCTTGCTGATAGGAAGCAGCAAGCAAGGAGTTCTGGTTTTCTCTTCTATTGTTTAAAGACTTTCTGAAATGATTGAATGAATGAATGAATAAATGAACGGGCAAAGAGAATGAACTGATTTGGGATCAGGGGGTTGTGATTACAGAAGCACATGTGAACGCCATCTCCGGCTTTGGGTTGTACGCTACTGCTTCATTCTGGTCTACTCGGGCTTGCAATTGTGCCTACTTACACCTGTGAAATGAAGTTCATAAAAGGCTTACAAAAACCTTATGGGCAAGGACTAATTCTCTAAAAGATTGCAAGCTGTGGAAAATATTCTGAGCTCAGATCTGATTGGAAGTGATAGCAATCCAGGTTCACCAAGCTACCTGAAAAGGGGAGTGGATTGGTTTCTAGTACATGCAGGGAATGGTTGCGTAGGGAAGGGTGGCTAAAGACACATCAGGGAGGTCAAGTATGTGATTCACTGCCTTGGACTCTGGGCCCAAAACACACTCAGCTATGAACTCTCACACGCTGCCAATGTGGCAGGACAATCCCATGCTGCTCTTAATTGAATCCCAGCAGTGTGTCCAAGGGAAGCTACTATTTTTATCTTGACCCTGTAGCTCACAGAACTAGTAACCGGGAAAGGTAATAGTTGAACTCTGACATTTAATTCAAGCATCTGAACTTTAACCACCCTGCTATTCTGTATCTGAGGACTTTGTGCTGCAGCATGATGGACATTCAGGGGCTGACCTGGCCCGACTTTGCAGACCAGACAGGACTCTTCTATGATTTGGTACTTGTGTGGGTGGGTGCAGCAGAGAGCCCCAATAACAAGCAAGCCAAATGTCCCAAGAACCAGGAGGGAAGAGGCAGCTCACAGAGCAGATGAAGTTGAAGCAAAAACTGTCAATACATGTGGCTGGTCTTTCCTGCATATGTGAGTTTGGGGCTGATGGGCCCCTTGCTTTGTATGATTTCCCTTCATTGTCCGAGTTCCGATCAGACCAGAGCAAGTCAGGTTCAACCTTTGTTGCACCTGAGCCTTTTTACCTAAAGCCCATGTCATTGAAATCTTAAGAACATTTACACATTGAATGCACTCAGGAAAAGGTATTTAAAATGGGTTACAATGTGGTGAGGAATTATTTTTAACAATCCCCATGTTGACAGTTACGGAAATTGATAGATCAAACTGTTACAGAAATAAACACCTTGTAATATACAAAATGCAGGTTGATGCTCACAGAAATGCATACTAAATTTGCATGTAGAATGAACAAAGAAGGAAATGACGCTCTGAATTTCCTTATACTAATCCTTTACCCTCTTCCCTGACCCCTATCATAATTTTCATACATATCATTTTTCCCATCTAATGGAAGTCCTTAGGTTTTATTTGAGCATAAGTTTAAGTGATTGTCTTTGCAAAACTGGGGTCTGCCCCTACCTTACACTTAAAAACAATGGATATGCTTCTTTCAAACAAAATACATCTCTTTGCTCAACCTGAACATCAAGTGTTAATTCATTATAGACTAAGAGCATAAAAGAAATAAAGGTAAAGGAAAGAAAAAATAGTTATACAACACTAAAATCAATAGTAACGATACTTCAGTAAATGTGAATTCCACTGCATGGGGCACCATCTTGCCTCATGAACTGACAGCCAGACCTTGAACAGGGAACAGAGACATAGATTATTTATAGACTGCAGGTATTGTTTATTGCCATGTGAAGAATTCTTCCTCTGTAGCGGGATTATTGCACTTCTTGTTGATTAAGGGTCCAAGACATCACCTCAGAATTACAATGACATCACTTAGGCTGAGCTGAATTCATACAGAAATGTGATTGCTGTCACATTTGCAATTGTAAATATTCTGAGAGAAGATCAGGTAAAACCAATGGCATTATTTTTCATTATCCGTGTGAACTAATGCACCCCACTGTTACAGAACAAACTTAGTGGTTAAAGAAAAGGACTCTAAAGAAAACACTTAGCGTGTGTCTTGTACTTCAGAGGGTGGCATGAGTTGCTCCTGTGTGGTATTCGGTTGCTACCCAAGTTGGCAGGTGCTGCTCAAACCCACGGCATAGCAGATTTTCTTAGCCTGGTCCTGACTTCTCCACCCCTCGCTGTGGACACTGGGGTCAGAGAGCTTCATTGTGGGGTGTCTGGAGCAAGTAGAGTGTTGAGCGGCCTCCCCGGCTCCACTGACCAGATGCTAGTGGCACCTGGCCCCCAACTGTGACAACCAAAAGTGTCCCCAGATACCCCCAGTGCTCCCAGGGATGGTGTCAGCCCCCTGGAGACTCTATGGGTTCACATCCTGTCCTGCTGAAAACTGGTCACGAGCTTCAAATGTGGCTGCCACCGGATCACCCCAAGTACCTTGTCCGTGTAACCCCGGGCACACGGGTCTGTTCGCTGTGCAGGCGGAGTCTCTTGCTGACCACTCTGGGTCCTATCCAGGGAAAAGGAGACGCTAAAGCACCTTGTCTCCCTCCTCATTGCCTATCTCCGACACCAGGTTGACCTCTGCCCTGCACACTTAGCTGGAGATGGCTTGGAAGGCTGCAGCTAGCATCGCTGGGGTTCTCAGTGCCCACCACGCACACCAGAAGGGGCAGCTTACTCCCTCGCAACCTGGCACTTGGTGGGCACTCTGTACACAGCTGCTGGATGCAGGCAGATCTGCAGGGAGTCCTTAGGGCTTGAGGATTCCTTCCCACCCTTCGCTCACCCCTGGCCTTCGATGGTTTTGTGAAGCGAGAATGACCCAAGTCCAGACGCTTTGCAGATCACGGTCCACTGGCTCTTTTCTTTAACCTGATGCTTTCCCAACCATCCGTGGGAAGAAAGGTTTTTATTCTGCTTTTTGTTTTTCAATTTCTAATCCTTCATGGGCCAGTACTTTTCCAAAATACCAATCCATTATAAAATGGAATGGAAAAATAGGGACATATAAACACAAGTCCATTTTAAAGTTTGGTAGATTCAAAGGACATAGCATGACTCCAGCAGTGTGCCAGTGTCACCCTAAATGCTTCCTCCCCGAAGCTGCTCTCTCGCATGTGGGGATAATGAACTGCAGGCGGGGATGGCCTGCAGGGACCATGCCGGCTGGTGCTCTGGGACCCTCCGCTGACTCCCATCCCATTGGTACACGGCCCTGGATACCCCAGTAAGGATCCCTATTCCCATTTGGTATACAAAAGGCAAAACAAGATCTTTTTTTGTCCTTGATATTTGAAAAAATTTCAACTGCAGAAACCTTCAAATAACATCAACAATAATAGCAACAGTAAAAGTGCCTCTTACAGATTCAAGCACCATCCATGTGTTCTCATATGCACTCTTTCCTGCCCCTGCACCACGGGGACCTCCTCAGTACCAGGCCAGAGGGGCCCATGGGTCCCTCCCTTGCTGGCCTTTCAATCTGGATTGGCCTCCTTCTGGGTCTGTGCACGTCCAGAGTCCAGCCGGGGTGTCCTGCATGCTGGCCCTCGTGAGCTGTCTCCTTTGCTCTTGACTCCAGCCACTCTTCCTGACAAGAATGCGATGTGGTCTCACTCCCACCACCCACCACAGCCTGCGGCAGGCACAGCTCCGGGCCAACCACACAGTAAGCTGAGTCTGCCAGATCTGCCCATTGTAAGGCCATGTTTTCCTTTGCAGTTTAGAAGTAGCCATTGATACTATGGATTTCCTTTTTCTTCCAACCTGTGCACACAATTGTTTTAGGACCCACTGATAATTCTTTCCTGAATCAATTATTACAAAAGAAATTAGGCCAAAAATGCTTAGGCAGTCAGGTTTTATCTTTACACACACATGTAATTACTTGGACTTACACTTAATGTTGACTAATTCATACCTTAACAACTTCCTTTGTATATATGGCTAATATTTTTTTAACAATAGCATCAGCCCTAAGAAATGAATCTTTAATTTCAATCTCCTAAAAGCAAAGAGCTAAACTTGACAGAATCTAATGAAAGATATACAAATATTAGAAAGACACTTTGGTTCTCCTTGACAGGATAAAACGTACACTTAAAACTTCAAAAAAATGAGTAGCGCAGTCTCAGCTGCGTGTGGACGGTATCACATCTCCTCATATGCTTGCTTTTAAGAATGACAACTCATGGGGGCTGGGGATTTAGAATGACAGCTCAGGAGAGTTGACAACTCAATCAAGTGACCAGTATTATGCAAAGTGGTCACATACAGCTACTTATAGTTAATGTGTAAAGTTGTATATTTTAAGCTGTTTGATAAGCCTTTAAGTTCGTCATACAAATGTAATTTGTATGTAAAATAATTTAATACAAAAAATAAAAACAATTACTTCCTAAAAACTTGGAGTTAGTAGCTGCTTGCTGGTTCTTTTCTATCATCTATTTTGCATATGTAAATCCATATTTATCTATAAAGACCTTGACTTTTGTTCTATTTTTTACATGCCTTCCTTTTAAGATAATCAGTGTGGACTCATAAGAATCATTGCTCTTAACTGTGTCATATTTGCCTACCTTGTTTTCCCACTTCGTGGGCCTTCCCATGTCTCACCCTGAAGCCAGGGACGTCCTGTGGTCCATCTCCCACTTCCCTTGGATGTGCTTACCCCAGCACCTCCCTCTCTTGTGGTACACACGGAAGTTCCAAGGGCACTGCTATGATCTGAATGTGTTCAATCTGGTGCCCTCCTGAGTGGCTCAGTGTCACTAGGGCAGGGGTGCTCTGTTGTAAAAACAAGCTCTCCTTGTCACCCTCACTGTCTCCTTGCATGATGCTCCCGCCAGGCTGTGATGCGGCCCTCACCATACACCAGCACCATGCACCTGGATTGCCCAGCTCCGGGAAGGAGAAAGTCCAGCTCTGCTCTTTGTGAATCACCCTTTCCATCGTGCTCACCTACGGGGAAAAGAAACTGAGTGACACACACCTGGTGCTTCTCTTCTTCTAGACTTGGGATTTATATCACTGACTTTTATCCAGGGCGGTTTGAGAAAGCCAAAACAGGCCCCCAGGGTGCTCACCACTCTTGGGCTGCCATTGTTTCCCAGGCTTTAAAGTGACCAAGTTGAGGACAGGTTCCTTTTTGGGTCATGAGTTTATTTTATTTTATTTTATTTTTCGCAGTGCTGAGGATTGAACCTATACTTAGGAGTTTATACTGGGACCTCCAATTTAAAATTTAAGTTGAACACCAGAAGCTTTTCCTAAGTTTTTCCCACCTTCTATTTTTAGCTTCTTTCTCCCACAGTAAAAACCCTATTTCCAAACAATATGAACATTTTTACCTGTTTGCTGAGTATTATAATACATTCAAAATAATTTCAGGACTACATCATCACACACGTACCAACACTCAACCTGTCAGGTAAAACATAGGATGCCTTGGCTGCTCCTTTGATCCTTAGAATATTTTACACTTTGGTGTTTAGAACAAAGCTGTATGCAGGAGTTATTTGAATTCATTATTTTTCTGTGTTTTATGCTATCAAACTGACTTAAAATTATGTTTCTTTCTTACTTGTGTATAATTTGGGGTTTATTTTTTGTTGCAAATGTTTTGAACATGTAAAATCTGTACCAATTTCAAAAATGAAAACAAAATAAAAAAGTATACTCAAACAAGTTTGGCTTTTATTACACCATTTTCTCATTCACCATTTAGATTAGCTTCTACTTTTATTTTCCTGGGCTTTCATTTTGCAGAAATAGGAAAATTTTTACTTGTACAGGGTCAACACGTTAGTTAAAAACATAAAGGAATGTAATATTTTTAAGAATATCATTTGGCTTAGATTAAAATATGTATTTATGTCAACATGAAGTAAATAAAATAAAATATATTTATAACTTAGATACATTTGAGCCTGTTGTGGTGAGGAAAAAACATTCAGTGATCACTTATGAAACTTGAAATACTCCATGGCCATACCACCTAGAACGTGCCCAATGTCATCTGCAACTTGAAATATACAATAGTGTTGATGGACCACTTAGAAATACAAATCTAACTCTTTAAAAATGTCCACATTTCTTGTCCGAGAAATTTGTCTTCTAAACTTAGATTCTAAGAAATAATGTAGAATACAAGGTAGGCACAAATAGTTATATTAAAAGATGTTCGTTACATTATTATTTACAATAGAAATGAATAGAAATATGAGGTTTACTAAGAAACGAGTCAAACACAGTAATACCTCAGTTCATGAACACTTCTGTTTACAAAGAATTTGCTTCACAAGCAAAATTATTTGGCAAAATTTTGCCTCCATTCCTAAACTCCACATCTGATGACAAACACGACCACAGCCATCTTCTCCACAGGAATACAAACACAGTCAACTTTCCCCAAACTGTAAAAGAAATTAAGTTCATGAACCAAGGTACCACTGCACATGGCATTATGTTGTAGTTAAATATTATACTATAAACAACTAGAAATAACATAGTATAAGATACTTCGTTGAAATGCTTACAGTGTTTTGTTTTTTAAAAAAGGATTTGGAGCTACACTGATAGAATAATCTATTTCAGTCTGAAGTTCATAGTAATGTACAAAAGAAGGGTTCTTTTTTTACTGTTTGGGATCTTTGTGTATCCAAATACTTCAATTCAGGAGAAAAATATAAAATTCCAAAACAAGCTTGTAGGCATTCACCTTAAGTGGGAGTCATCCTCAGCATGGAAATTCTGGCTGGGTGGTGGTGCTGCAGTGCTGGCTTTGTCCACCCCCAGGAGATGCCAGGAGTCAAGCAGGGGCAGGGTGCATAGGAGAACACACAGCTCCTGAAGAAATCCAGATTAGGTTATTAATCCCCTGAGCCACGTGGGGTAGGCGGGCCTCCCTTTGCCTTTCTAATGTTTATGTGGGGTGGCTTGATGGTTGGAGCTCTAGGCAGACTTAAAGTTGGTATTTTTAAGTAAAGGACTGGAGGTAAAGAAAGGGAGGATTCACATTCTTGGGCTTCAGGGATGTCAACACTCAAAGATTATGGAGGCAGGAATAACCGTGATGAGAAAAGATCTTCCAAAGGATTTAGAAAGGGGGAAGTGTCCAATATGGCCCCAGAACCTGGGATTTCTCAGGATGTGACTCTTAGGGAACTCCCTAGAGCCCAGGAGTCCCCTCTCCCGGTCCCTGGGTGAGAAGTACTGTTCCTTCCCCAACAGCAGCAAGGGTCCTTCTTTCGGAATTGTCCATGAAAAGCATTAGGCTGGAGACCAGCATTGGTCTACCCTCCTGCCCACAGAGCAATGAGCCCTGTAAGAGGCCACCTTTTGTTTCTATCCTTTTTCTCAGCACACTTATAATCTGTTAACTGCAGTTCTTTAATACCACAGGGAAGGCAGGGAAGCGTGTCTCTCTGAGACACATTCCCCTTCCTCTCAGAAAACAAGGATGTGATGGCTGCCTAGGAGGACCGCTGTAGCAATAGGAAGTGAAACTCATCATCCCTGCAGACCAGTGCTAGGATCAAAAGTGCCAGACTCAGAAGCCATAAATAGTGGCTCCTATCACAGTCACTTTTTCCAAGTGAAAGTCCATTTCAATATGGTGACCAAGTCCAGAGAAGCAGTCTGACTATATACACTGTTATAGAAAATATTCCCACAAAGGTGTTCCGTGTAATGTATTAATGATGGCACACTGGGTCTGTGGGAGGATATACTTCCAAACTTCAGATTTTACAGCGAGGTATGGTGGAGCACACCTATCATCACAGCACTCTAGGCAAGAGGATGCCAAATTCAAGCCCAGCCCACACAATTTAGCAATTTAGTGGGAACTTCAAAAATTAAAAAGAATGTGCTGTGGTTTGTGTCTAGATGTCCCTCCAAAACCTCATACCATCTTAGTGTTTTTCGCTTTTTTTCCAGAGGTGGCTGAATCTAGAGTGTGAGATTGATTTGAGGTTTAATGCTGAGGTTAAGTTAAAGATGTTGGGGTTAAGGCTGGGTGACTCCTGGATCAGTCCACTGACTGGACTGGCAGTACCCTAATCCCAGTAGACTGGATACAGTATAAAGGATAGAAAGATACTTGTCTTCTCCCTTCTTTGCTTGCTTTTGCTGTCTTGTGCTTGCCGTAGACTGGTTCTCTTCTGTGCTGTCCCTCTGCTGTGTGCCACCCTGCCTCAGAGCCAGCTGATTATAGACTGAAACCTCCACAAACTGTGAGCTAAAGAAATCTTTCCTCCTTTAATTTGGGTGTTGTGTATTTTGTCTCAGCAGCAAGAAAAGTAACTAAGACAGAATGCTTCACAAATATTTGTAAAAAGACAACAAATATACTTGTCCCTATACTACCAGAGAATTTATCTCAGAAAGATTATGCAGTGATTATATAGCACTATTCTAAGGTTTCCTATACTTATTCCCTATTTACTACTGTTAGAATATTAGTACTATCATTTTCAGACAAATAGCTAAGGTACAGAAATCTTACAGCATTTGCCCTCACATAGCCACTGTAAAGATCTGGACTTGGGCATTAGAGCTCATCACCTCCCAATGCCCAAAATCAAATCTGCGTAAGTCCAGAGAGCAAGTGCCAGCTGCCCTTGAGGTGGATGCTGTCTACCATTGACCAGTGCTCTGGGTTGTGTATGGTGTCTGAATATTTTAGGTTATATTTGTGACATTATTCAACATTTATGGTGCCTTCAATATTTATGTCACACAGATTGGCTCCCCACAGACTTGAGGCTGGAAGGACTTGTTTATGAAAAGGGCAATCTCAGCAGCAACAGAAATGCTTGAGGTTCTCAAACTACTTGGAACTTTTAAAGCAAAAACTAAGCAAAGGGGATCTTGTGTAGATTTTGTTTCTAATGCATCAAAGGTAGATTGGCATATCAAGGGAAAGCATTCTTGGATTATCTTAACTCTATTGCTACCATATATTGTAAAAAATATAATTGATATTTTTACCTCTTCATCACATCATGTGTAGAGAAGGAGAAAGTCCATCTCCAACTCAAATTAAAGTACAATATAGATATCAAAACAGTGCGCTGATCCTGTATCTTATGTAAGATGACACTCAGGAGCATCATTCTTAATTTTAAGCAGGTGTGTGTTTAAAACAAACTCTAAATGGTACTGTTAAATAAAACATTTTGGGAGCATGTTCTCTCTTATAACCAAAATGCAAAGTGTAAAAAAATTATGTTGATGTTTTATTCTCTTTAACTTATACATAAGATGATTTCTTTAATTTGTTTTTGTTCTGTAATAAAAGTGCATATGAATCAAATTTTTATCATTTCTTTAAGCAATTAATTCACCTTTGAGAATTTTTTTGGTGCTGTCTACTTTAATCTAAGCCTGCATTTATATTTCATGAACTCCTCTTGGTGTTCCATTAATATATTATAATTTAAAAATGTTTCATGGCCAAGGAAGTTCAGAAAATGCTGATCTAGACCTATCTAAAAATGTATTCTTGCCCTGTAAAAAACAGATAAAAGTTTTGTTAACTGAGAAGAATTCTGTCATTTGTTTTGATGGTCTCTAATTACTAGTAGCATGAAATGACCTATACATATAAAAATTGTTAAGAAAATCTTCCTCAGAAGGAAATGCCCTGTGTTTTATACTTGGGGGATCAGAAGCCTCTAGTCATCATGGGACAGGAACTAACTTATGGTGTGAAAGGGAAGAGAAGAGAATGAGAAAAGACAGGAGTTCAAGTTTGAAGGAGCTGCTGTACCATCAAGGCAGAGAGGCAGCAGCTTGGCGCAGGGAGGTGGTAGGGAAGGTGGTGAGATTGGCCAGATTGTGGATACAGCCTGAAGTATAGGGTTGTTCACAGTTTGGACATGAGGTGTCAGAGGAAGCCTGGAGTTGGGGATGCTTCAAGGTCTTTGGCTTAAGGACCTGGGGAGATGGAGTTTCTGTTTGCTAAGATGAAGAAGATACAGTAGAATACTAGGCTACTCGAACAAAAGTTTAGTTGGAACATCTTATGCATGAATTACACACTCACCATCCGATTGTGGGCACTGGACTGTCAGAGAGAGCACTAAGATTGAGATCATTAGCATATAGATAACTTGCCATTAGACTGCAAGAGGTCCCTCAGGAAACAGGTTCTCAATCTTGACTTCACACAGTGATCCACCTGGGAGGAATGGGAATACACTGACGCCTCTGTCCCACCCCAGAGATTCTGAGTACAGTGATCTGGAGTGCACTGAACATTTTCCCCAGGGGATTCTGCTGTGGATCTCAGGCTGAGCACCACTACCCTGGAGACTCAGTGGAAACAGAAGAATGAGCACTGAGCCCTGGGCAAACCAGCACTAAGGTGAAGGAAATAGGGAGGAAATGCAAACAGACAGAGAAGAATATCAGTGAGGGGGAGGAAAGTGAAGACCTGCTCAGGTCCCAAAAGCTGAGTGTTAGGGCTGAGATCTAAAACACTCCCAAGGTCTCCTGTGTCCAGAAGTGGGGCTTGTGGAAGGTGACTGGGTCCCGAGGGCCCTATTCTCGTCTGTAGATTAGGTCCCTGGTGGGTTCACAGGTAAAGGTGCTGTGAGGAGGTAGTGTCTGTTCAGAGGAGGTGGGCACGGAAGGAGTGACCTGGAAATGTGTTTTCTTGTTCCCACTTCTCCCTTCTCTTTCTCTGCTTTCTGGCTACCGTGGGTCGAGGAGCTGCCATCCGCTAAGTCCTTCTAACATGCTGTTTCTGCCTTGAAGCCAACTAACCATGGGCTGACCCCTCTGAAACTGAGAGCCAAAATGAATCTCTCCTCTTTTAATTTGCAGGTGTGGGGTACTTTGTCCCAAGCGGGAGAGAGTGGCTGAGTGAAGAAGGGAAGACATGTTCACTGTGTCAGGTGCTGGAAGAGTGGAAACGGGTCACTGGGCTGAGCCCTGGGGAGGTGGGCCATGCCCCTTACGAGGATTGCTTTGAGAAGTGGTGGAGATGAGGGCTTGGTCAGTCCAACAGAAAAGGGAGCAGAGGATAGAATACAATCATAGACAAATCCGATAGAAACTGATACAAAGAAAAGCACAAAAAAGTGTTTTGGAAGGAGACGTAAGATGAGGAAATTTTGGATTTTATCTGTTTCTTGAGTTTTGAGAGAAATCCTGCTACCAGCAGATTTAACATTTTTAGGATCTGAAGGAATGAAAAAAAAATGGATGGGTTGCTCGTGCCCTGTTGTTCTGGAGCACTTGAGAGGCAGGAACTCCAGTGCCAGAGTGAAGCAGGTGGTCCCAGAGAAGGGCACGATGCCCTGATGCACTGACTCAAAGGAGCAAGGGGCAGCAGGTGGGGAGGTCCCGGGACTGTTCCTGAGGCCTGAGGGAAAGAGGAAGCAAATCTGCTGCTATAAGGATTGAGGAGCACACATCACTGCCGTGCACTCATCCTCGAGGAGGGTGGAGCCACCACACCTGCAATAAATCTCCAATTTAAGCACGTGTCAGAATCACCACACACACTTGTCAAAATTGAAATTTCTGGGTCTCAACACCAGAGTCTCTGATCCGATGGGTGATGCTCCTGCTCCTGCTCCTGCTCCTGCTCCTGCTCCTGCTCCTGCTCCTGCTCCTGCTCCTGCTCCTGCTCCTGCTCCTGCCAGGGCACCACCCTTTGAGACCCACTGGTCTGAGGGGCTGCAGATACCTGCCAGGCTCATAAGGAGCTCTAAGGAGGCGCTCATGACACCTGGTGGTGTCCTTCAGCTGTGAATGTACAAGCATAAATAAACAGGTGGATTCAACCAGTCAAGACTTGTCCCTGGGGAATCCAAACAAATGACTGAAAGACTTTAGAAAATTCCTTTAACACAATAAAAGAAAACCCGAAAGAGTAAATGAAATCCAAAAGGTACAATAGATATTGTGAAAGAGAAAGAAACTGCTCAAAGGGAAAGAACATCTGGGATGAGGGAAAGGAGAAAAGTAAGAAAGAAAGAAAGAAAAAATATATATATATATATATATGTAAGACAGACAGCTAAGATAATTGCAGTACTAATTTCTACTGGTTTATTGAAAGCAACAGTTAATGCTTAATTTTTTGATCAGTTTTGCATGCCTATATCTAGTAATCTGAACAACTAATTTGAAGATAACAGTACACAACCATTGCTGATTTCCCATCATCTTGTTTTGAAATTCTGTATCGTTTTTAATTTTTTTTTAAATTTTTTTCTCTTTAAATAAAAAAAAAATTTTTAAAAACCTAACCATTAATAAGAGCTTCCTCAAACAGGGTCAGTGAGTAAATGTGAGTTGTATACTCACAAGTATTGTTTTACACTCGCTGTGACAGCCAGACAGGAGAAGTTGCCAGCATTAGCCAGTAACAACTCCTAGACATTGCTGGGTCCTCCTTGAGTTTGGTTTGACTTTATCAGCTATATAATGATGGTGTATTTACAGTGGTCATGCTGGATTATAATAACTTTTTCTCTTTTCTCTTTATTGTCTGTCTTTAGAGTACCTTGATTTAGTATAATTGTTTTACATGTTTTATATGGTTTTCGGTTTGTTAGTCTGGCTGCTAATCTGTGTTTATGATAATTAACTTGACAAATACTTAAAAATAAATAAGTCTGAGGCTGACAAATTAAAAAAGATGTGTTATGCACATGTACCAACGCCCCACAATAAATGTAATCATTATGTATTGCAAGTAGGTACTAATCAAAATAATTTTTAAAAAACTTATGCCTTAAAGAAGAGCCATATGTTTATGTGGATAGATAGATACGTAATTTTTTTCTTTTTTATCCTAAAATTTAGTTATGGAAGAATCATATGTAAACTTAGACTTACCTGTTTGAACTTCAAGTTCTTCCTGTGAAAATAGTTATGTCTACTTCATAGGACTGTAATCAGTAAGGTTAATGTTTGTGGAAGTGCATAGCGAGGTACTTGAAAGTTAGTATATTCTCATAGCTTTAAGTGGTGCAGTTTTGACAATCCTATCTCACCCCAGGTTTTGTGCTTTGGGCTTTGTAAGAATCTTGCTCAGTAATATCAGAAGGAAGCATATGTCTAAGAGTGGATCCCCAGTCTCCTTCTCCCCCTGTTCCGGAAGCAGTGAAATCTTTAGGCAAAACAACACCTGAAGAAGAGATGACTGGAACTCCTGGTATATACGGAAATTTAACTGTGTGTGTATACATATGCATGTGTACATATGCACACTGCTAAATTTCCATATATTTATTTTCATTTATATGTATATGGCATACATGTATTATATGTGTATACACACAAATATATATGCACATGTATGTGCATATACATAAGATAAATTGTGTCTGAAACATACTGTCAAGTTCTAGATGAAAAAATGCATTTTAAATTCTACCCCAAACATCTAGTCCATGATAAGTGAAGAGCTTTGGAGTAAGTTCGCTTTCGAGCCTTGAGCTCTCTCCTGACGTAACCATTAATTATCAGACAGGATGGAGTGCCAGAGTCATACTCTGACTCCTTAATGAGTTTCCCATAAATCTGGGCCATTCAGTAGAGGTCAAATTGATAACCACTAAGAATGAATATCAGTGCCTTCTAGAGTTCTACATGGAATGCGATTATAACCACCAAATGGCTTCATCCTTATCGCACTTTCAGAAAATTGGTACTTCAAATGCTCATAATGGCTAACTAGAAAATCAGAGATTACCATTACACTCATTGTCAATGAATCAAGACATGAAATCCTCTGATGACATGCTTTGAACACTGGAGGACTCATTCTTGATTATTTGTTGCATTAAATTTGCAGTTAAATTATTTCTGCTCAAGTCACCTTGGTGGCTTTTGGTCTTGGGTGGGATGTTCAAGTCCCAAGTGCTCCTGGAATCCCCTCATTTACCTCTTCACACACCCCTAGCCCTGCTGAGGGACAGCTGGGGCTCAGGGGTGTCCCCTAGACATGCAGTTTGAGAGAACCTGATGTTCTTCTGGAGCAAAAGGAAAGGGGAAGACCCACAATACCTTAGAATGCTCCGGTTTCATTTGTCGTGCATTTGGCACAATGGGTCCCAAGGTAGCTTTTGAGTAAACAAACACATTAACCTCTAGTCCAGCTTCTCCTCTCTAAGGCACGTTGTTACCACCTTATCATGAAAATGCTTCACCATGATCTTTCCTAACATTTTGTCTCAGTGGTGCCTGAAATTGTAGGAAGGAGCTCTAAGTTTCCCTACATTTGTGTATGTTTTCCAGCAGTCAGATGGAAAACTCCAGAAAGAGAGAAGTCATCTATATACATTGAAAGTCCTGCTACTAAAAATTAGGGCCAGGGAAGGCTCTTTTGGAAGGCAACTAAGAAGAGAGTTGCCGTATTCTTTTACTGCAAAGAGCAAGCTACAGGAATTTGCCCTGGGAAGTGCACAGTTGTAATTGTGATTCATAATAGTGCTGGTGGATTGTTTTATTGGCCCAGAGCTTCACTGCCCTCCCTTTAACTGGATGCACTTCCCTTCCCCCATCAACACTAGGCCCGTCTACTAGAGTCTACATGTCATGTGACCATAAGTAGTTTGAAGAAACAAAGACACTGACATGGATACATCACTGTTACCTAACTCCAGGCTTCTGCTAGGTTTCATCCATGTCTCCTGTATGTCTTGGTTACTTTTCTCTCATTGCTGGGACAAAAATACCTGATGCCCAAAATTAAGGAAGAAAAGGTGTATTTCGCTTACAGTTTGTGGAAGTTTCAGTCCGTACTTGGCAAGTTACAAGGCAGAGTGGCACGTGGCAGAGAGCTGCATCTCAGGACGGCAGAACACAGCAAAGCCACAAGCACACACCAGGGCAGAATGGCCTCAAGCACCCTTTTCCTCTCCCTTACATATGCAAACTATCCACCCCAGGGAGGGTGTAGCTCTCACACCCATAATCAATCAAACCCTAAAAGCCTGCCCCATGACAGCATGAGGCTTTGGGGGGACACCCAGATACAAACCATAACACTGTGACATCCCTTTCTGTTCCAGGATACAGCTAACAGTCTATTTGCTGCTAATTGTGTTATCCACTCCGTCTCTGGATTCTCCCTCTCTGTCCTGTGGGTTCCTAGAGAAAGCACTGCCAGGAAGGTAGGACTCTCTTTCTAGTTGCAGCTCTAGAACTACTAGATTTAGGTCCACTCTTGCACTTTACTGATTATTTTGTATTCTAGTTTATTTTTATTTTCTGTGGGCTATGTGCCAAATGCTTATGTGGTTTTTTGCTGCAGACACTTGTCTCCACCCAGCTTTGGGACTGACGGTTCTGATGGGTTTGAGAAAAGCCATGTACTTGCAACATGAAAAAGTTTTTTTCCTGTAATAATGTGTGTGATACTCACTGAAGCTCTGCAGAAGCTCAAGTTGAAACCAGTGCCATTCTGTCTCTTCAAAAGAAGGCACTTCTGGCAGGGTGGTGCGCATCTGCAATCCTAGCACACTACAAACTAAGCGAGAAGATCTCTAGCACAGGGAAGCCTAGTAATGTGGTGAGACTCTATCTCAACAAAAATATCTGGGGATCTAAGCTCAGTGTGAAGTCAGCATGAAGGCCCTGGATTCAATCCCTAGTACTCAAACAAATTCATATCATTGGTCCAGAAATTTCAGTACTGAGGAACTTATTTTAAGATTACTGTGCAAATGCCACACACATAGGTCAAACGCTGTTCATCCAAACCCTTTGTAGTAGTGAAGAGCTAAAGGCAGCTTAAACGGCCATAAATAAGAGGCTAGAGTGATAAATGATGGTATCATTACATATCTGAGTGCTTGTGGCATTTACAATGATGTGTAGCTCTGTGACTTACTAACAAGGACAAATACCCTAGGCAGGTCACCAAGTGACAACTCAGACTCCAGTGGCACCCTGTCCAAGAGGCCCAACTACATGAATGTGGGTGGATTCTTGTGGGACGTGGGAATAGGTGTACCTGTTTGCACATAGCTGTTATTTTCAGAAGGTGAGAAATATAACTGAGTATGCTTTGCCAGAATGCTGAAGAAAATTAGCAGCTGATGTGGGATTCCAGAGAATGTTTACTTTATGCTCTTCTTCATCATTTCAGTTTTTAGAATGTGCATCTAGAAGTGACCATATATAGGAAAAAGTAATCTTCATTTGCCAAAGGTGGGGAAGGCAAAGCTCGTCCTTGTATTCATAGCAGCCTGCACAGCGCTCAAGTTAACACTGCAGGGCTGTGCAGATGATCAGGGCCCAGTGACAGGGGATCCCTGAATGACTCCAGCAGCCTGTTAGCATGAAGTTTCCAAATCCAGACTTCCAGAAAGAGAAGCCTGGCAGCCATGATCCTAAGCAGGCTCTGCAGCCTGTGAGACCTTGCTTCCAAACATGGCTTTGCTTTTCGGGAGTCAATGGCATCAGGAAACCTGCTCAAATTCTAAGAACTCCAGTGTTTTCAACCGCAACTAGGAAGCACTCAATCTTCCTCACCAGGTTACTATGGAGACAGAATGAAGCCCATGTCCGCCATCCACACAGGACCTGACACATAGTAAGTGCTCAACAAATGCGCATTGTGGCTCACATCAGTTCTAGGGTAAGTCCTTGTGTGGTGAACACCAGTTGCAAGATGATGATACATTTTCCCACTCTGTTCCCTTACTAGGTTCCTGGCTTGTTGACTTCTGAAATCTTCTGGAAGCTGACTGTCAGGACACCTGGTCCACGCTCAGTGAATGTAGCTCTAAGTTGTCTGTCATTAAGCTGCCTGAACAGGGGTGCATCGTTCTGCTGCAAGCTCAAGGTGGGATCTGAGGGACATAGTAATCCCCTGCTGAGAAATAATTACTCTTCTTTTTCTCCCCTATAGAAAAGAAGGCAACAGATACTATGCTTCTCCCTCCCTGCAAAGTATCAATCAAACCCAAAGGACTGCTTCAGGAGGCAAAGAGGTGGCAAGCAGCCTGCTGGCCTGGCTCCTTTTGCAAAGGCCACCCTTGCTGACTATTGTGTCTCAACACAAACAAGGCTGAAAAGCGTCCCGCGGAGCACGCCTGAAACTCCGTTCTGCGGAACACTGAGACCCCGGCAGGCTTCCTCATCACAGAAATCATGCTTTCTCAAAGCAGCTGGCAATGGGAGTCACATTCACAAAAACAGTCTAAGTCAGGCTCGCAAACTGTGGCCCCAATGTAGTCATTTTATTCTTTCCTCCTTAAAACCCAGGCAGTGAGGGAAGACAGCAGTGTGTGTGGATGACTGACTTCTCAGCTTACAAATGAATTCATTCTTCCTGTGGCCATTAAATGACTCTTGGCCACCAGAGGCACCCTCAGGAAGGCGAGCAGAGAGCCCAGGGAGCACAGAACATCTGCCTGCCCTGGGTTTCCCAGCCCATGGGAATACATGAGACCCCTGCTTAGAGCAACCCTTGCGGGACAGTCCCGCACAGCAGGGCCTGCTAGTGTATGTGTCGGGTCAGAGCTACAGCACATTGGGGTGGAGCGGGCAGATGCCTCCACCAGAAAACTGCCATCACCTCTGTGCAGCTGTTTGACCTTTGCCGTATCGGTCTTTTGTGGCCTCAGCATTGCCTCTGTAGAGAGCTCACAGCTCTTAACTGCCAGGGATGTACCCTGAACTCAGTGGATGATCCAGGCCAAGTTGGGCGTCCAGCATGACAGGGATCCATGCATCCAAGTTGGTATTCTGCTTTCAGCTGCTTTAAGACGAGGGTGGGGAAGACTGTAACGTGTGGCAGGTCCAGGGGGGCGTTTGGCAGCAGCAAGAGCCTGGCCCCTCAGTAGGATGAGCATCAGCCCCTTCCAGGACATGAGGTGCTCTCGGGATTTCAGTGTGAGATCAGCAAGGCTGGAAACTAAGAGGTCAGCCTCCCTGAGAAGAGCAGGTGGGAGCGAAACAGCAGACAACAGGAAAAGGCTGGGGTGTAAGGTGAGGCTGGGGCATGGAAGCCCTTGGATGCAGGAAAGAGCCTAGCACTCTGCAGGCAAGAAACACTGAGCAGGAAGATTCATTAATCAACTGTGAGCTAGGGCTGTGGAGCTGGTCCAGGAGGGTGGAGGGGGCAGGAGGGGAAAGCGCCATGGTCACCCAGAAGTAAGAGAATGAGCCCCAGGTAAAACCCTCTGGGAAGTAAGGCGCCACTTGCACCACTTTGGTTTGTCCTACAAACAGATACGCACAAAAGGTTCAAGCTTTGTCAGTAAAGAAAGTTGTCAGTAAAGAAAGTATATGTGGACTTTAGCAGTGGATAGAGAAATATCTTCAAGATTGCTGGGAACTTTGCTCAAAATCTCTTTTTTTTTTTTTTTTTTTTTTTTTTTTTTTTCTGTACTGGGGATCGAACTCAGGACCTTGTGCTTCCCAGGCAGGGGCTTGTACCACTGAGCTATATCCCCAGCCCAAAATCTCAACTTTTAACTGCAGGAAACCATGAAGACCATACTTATCTGTGTGTGTGTGTGTGTGTGTGTGTGTGTGTGTGTGGCTATGACAGACTACCTGAGACAGAGGAACTCATAAAGGACAGATTTTTCTCTCCAAGGTTGGGGGCTAGGATGTGCAGGGTCAAAGATCCCTCACCTGGTGGGTTTTCTTGTTTCATCATCCATGGCGAAAGGTGGAACAGAGAAGGGGAAGACAATGCCAGAGAGAGAGAGAGAAGCAGAGACAGAGACAGAGACAGAGAGACAGGGAGAGAGAGAGCAAAGGGGCCATGGGCATTCTTTAACCACCACACAGTAATGATGAAAACATGAGTTCATTCATGAAGGCGGAGACCTTAAAGCAAGTTCCCAGCTCCCAACACTTGCCTTGGAAATTAAGTTTCCACCAGGTGAACTCTGGAGACAAATTCAGACCCCAGCAACATGCAGATGGAGTTAAGCAACATTTAGTTTTCCATTAGTATTTTTAAAAATGCGTTTCTATTATGGAAGTCAGAAAATCTCAAACATTTGAAAGTGCTGGGTAGTTTTTTCTTCTATTTTCTCCCATTAGTCCCTTTCAGAAAGCTTGCTTTTTATAAGAACTATCAAAAGCTCAAGGAAAAAAAAAAAAACCTGTCTCATTTATAAAAGGTAGAAAAGGCAGGGTTGCCCTCAAAGCTTCTTCAGCCAAACACCAATATTATTGGGTCTGAAAAAAAAAAAACCTGAGGAGTCGAAGGCTGTTCCAAGCTGCTACTGATTTTGATGGAATGCTCTCCTTCCTTACCAAGGAGGAGCCCACTTGACCATATAGCATCTGTTTTTTTTTTTTTTTTAGAGAAGACCTTGCACCAGCTTCTTAAAATCATTAGGAGGAATGGGATGAAAATGCTCATTAAAGGTGATGAGCAGATTTAGATGAGGCCTGGAACGGCCCGGATGAGAAGGCACCAAATCAAAGAGATCAAAGATAGGGCAGGCTGCTCGCTGCAACCATGCAGCTCGAAGGAAATGCTCAGGTAAGGGCTTAATTAGGGCTGTCAGTCACACTAATTGCCTGTGATTAAATGGCGTGAGTCAGCGGAGATCAATGCTGGTCCAGTGACGGCCTGATCCCATTGATTGCGAGCTTGGAACCGGAGGTCTCAGGCTTCATCGGGGACACGGAGGGACATTTGATGTCAGTTCCCAGACCCTCTCCATCCTCACCAGCCCGAATCATTGACTTTCTTAAAATATCAAATGGGCGGTTCATCACCATCAAGTCAGGTTCCGGAAGAAGCTCCCAAACTGCCCTTCCTGGATGCCCACGTTTCCAGGCTGCGCTCAGGCTACAGATTTCAGTAATGAAGGAGCAAACCTCCAGTGATCGGATAGGCCATCACCCACCCTCCAGTGGTCAAAGCGCCTCGTTCTGTCTTGAGGTTCTTCCACTCCTGTCTCTCAGAAGCCCACATCCACTTACATTGCCAACTTGCTGTCACTTTGGAGGATTGCTGTCTGAAGACTCCCATTGTCAAATCATAGTTTTCATCCCCAAACCATAGTTTTACCTTCTTCCAAGAAATTCCCTCATTCCCATCATTCTTCTATCTTCACTGATCTCCTTACCTCCAACTATAACCCTGGCTTTGGGAGCTAGGTCTGCTTCAAATCCTTTTGGGTGACTCCTTCTTTGCCTCCAGCTCGCACCCATCCATCTTCCAGGTGTTCTCTCCCCACCCCGCTTCAGAAGCCCTTTCCTCCCCTCTCTCCTGACTCCTCCAGGTCCTCTCCATTCTCTCTATCTGTTTGCAACCCACCCCAGGACTCACTTCACGCTGCGGGGGGGACATCGACTCTGACCGAGGGATGTGCTCTTTGAAGCCGGTTGTCTGTGCTTGGTTCCTTTCTCTGGGCATCATATTTTTAAAACATTTAAAAGTACAGAGTAAATGCTCAAGGACAGTTTATTGGGTCAGCACGAGCATGCATTGCTGGGCACCATACCCAGTCTTAGGGGAGGGAGGCTGCAAAGGGTCTGGATGCATCTGCTTGGCTTTAATAGGATACCAAATAAAGCAATAAAAAAGTTAATCTTCTCAGACCCGCCTTCTGCCTTATGGAGCCTCTGAGGCTATGGCAGCAATAAGGTAGGTGGAGAAGCTAACAGAGAAAACATAAATTAGGTCATGAGAGGATAAAGAGACGGATTTTCAATAGGGTTCAAACTGCAGAGATGGGAGGGCCTAAATTAAATGGATCATACAAAATTCAATAAACAAGGATTGTAGATGGCAGATGATTTATCCTATTATAATTTGAATTAAGCTGCAGCATCAATAACACCCCTGACCTGAAGGTTATTAAGAGACAGCTAATAACATGAACTGAACCAGCGCATGTTGTAGATTACTGCTGAGAATTTAAGGCTCAGGCACTTAGGGATAGGGGATTGATTGCCTCAGAGATGAATTCCACCCTGGGGATCAGGAAGTAGGCCAGGGAGAATCAGCAAACAGCAGTGTCCCCCGGTCAGCAGCCGCAGCCCGGGATCCACAAACACTGACCGGGAGACCTAGCGTCCCCTTGGCTTGCAGGAGCTTTCCACATGAAGTTTCCACATGACGAATCAGACCCTCACTTCCCATTCTCAGAGCACTTACTTCAGAAAAGGGAGGATTCTTTCTCTACTCCTCTGTAGTATCACAGTTCTGCCAGACTCTTGATCATTGCACAACGCAGTAAATGCAGTTGGAAGGACCCGGGAGGCTTCTCTGTGAAACAGGAACAACAAGGGAGACGGTAGCCCTCTCCCCCAGTTTCCACAGAGCAGGTCCTTGCTTTGATGGCGCCCCTTAGCGAACACGGGTGTACTGATCACAGCAAAACATTTTCAGTCTCAGAATTGCTCAAGGTAGCGGATGCAGCCCAGTGATGCCTTCCCAACTTCCCCTAAATCTCTCCACCCTCTCTGCCCATTGCAAATCCTCCTGCCTTCCGTGTGGTGGAGTTCAGTTCCATGTCTCTCCCGTGTCCACGGCTGTGAGTAAAGTCTTCCTTGCGGTTCACTCTGCCCTGTGCACTCTGTACTCCCACATGCGTACCTGAGATCCAGGAAGAGCCTTTTGCTCCCAGCGCTGGTCACTGGCCTGTACTTGGCCTCCTGGAGGCGCACTGAGTGTGTGCGAGCTAGCTCAGCCCTGCTTGCGGCAGGTGGCTCAGGAGAAACAGACCAAATCAAGCACCTGACTTCACCTAGTGAGTTCAAAAGACCTAAATTGACAGGACTTTCTTCCCATATTAGTCAAAAACCCTCCCTGATACCTGCTTTGTGTTAGTGAGCTTGGTCATTTGGTTCACTGGCACTTCTGCTTTTCAATACCACTGGTGCATAATATCGGCAGAGTAGAATTGCATTGTAAGCATAGGCACATTCTGAGCAATCTTCCGAGCTCCTTCATACACGTGCCTTCACCCAACCCCACCCCTTGCCAGGGAAATGTGCTCTTCCACGTTTTGCTGATAAAAAGTGAGTCCTAGATTGTCTCCTGCACTCACAGATAGTGCCAGAGCTGGGATTGAGCACAAGCCGTGTGGCTCCCCAATCTACATGGTTTCACAAAAGATGTTCCAGAGATTGAATTTTATGAACTCAGGATTTCCGGACAAAGCTAAACATGGGACAGCCCTTAGAGAGCTAGCAGGGAGCTCAGTGAGAACCAGACCTCTGAGGGACCAAAGGGGGCTCATGCTGGAGGGAGACCCGTCCTGGCAGAGGAAAGGAAGGAGGGGTGGGCTCTGCATGTGTGTTGGTGGGGCAGGCGGGGAGGTGGTTGGGGAGTGAACAGGGGACAAGTCACAGTACAACTGAAGGACTGAGTCACCTCACTAAATTCTCTAAGACCTCAGCCCCCCTCCACTGTATAACACCAAGGGGACAGAGACTCGCTTCTGCAACAGGACATCATGTGCCCCTGAGTGGCTTTGGGGTTGGGTAGGAGCCAGTGCCATACCAATATGGCGGTGATCATGGAGGCTTACTGGGTCCACAATGGTATGAGGTCTGGGGGAGGGGTTGTTTATGAGTGTAAATGAGCACCAGCCCATCTGTGCATTTTCAGATGTTCTTGTGGAGAGGCTTTCTGGGGGTGCCGAAGAGGGTGTAGGAGCTACTGGAGCTTGGCTTACTTTTGTTCTCTATTTTGTTCTGTATCCACTGTCAGTGAGGGCTGGGGAGGCTCTGGCCCTGCCCAGGGGTGGGCACACCCATGTCTACCCTCTGGCTGTGTCTTCTTGCATTATCTCAGAACTGCTCTCTCCTGGGTCACTTCTGCGTACTCTGGGTGGCTTGGAATCTGTTGATGGAAGTCTTAAAGTCTGCCAGGAGAATTTTCTGTGTTAGTCAGTGAAACTATTACCTGCTCATTTGACAAGAGAAAATTAAATTATTCAGTTTCCCGTAACACAAACACCATCCCGGCCATAATAGTGGAGTGATTGTTTTACAATTAAGGCGTGCCCAGAATGTACATTACCAAGTCATTTTAATAATGTGTGCATTGAGTTGCTTATTTTTTTCCAAAGAGGCAATTCAAATAAGTAATTTAGTGGTAGAAATAAACTATGAATTTAATTTATATGTTCATTAATTGTACAATTAAACAGAATACTAATTGACTGTAGAATTATACCTACATGGAACACTGCACTGGGGTAATTAGTTCTCTTCTGTTTTTCACCATGAACATAATTTCTGGTGGTCTCATCTTACCAAATTGGGTTTTGTTTGGCTTTATGGGAGCATAAATCATTCTTCTAGCATAGAGATTTAATCCCTGCCACACATCCGATGTTTAGCTCTCTTGTTGCAAAGGTTATGTCTTTAAGAGAAAGGACATCTGATCGTAATCGCCTGGGGTGGGAGGGTGCCATGCTAATTGCAATGTCCATCACGTCCTCTGCTTCAGGAAGAGTTAAGGGAGAAGATGAGCCATCAGGTCGCTCCCCAGTTGGACGTGGGATGGGAACTATGTGTCCACCACTGCTAGGGTTTTCACTCCTAACCAGCAGCCAGAACGGCTCTTTTTAACAGTGATCTCTGCACAGGTGGCCCACTGTGACTCTGAGGAAGGCCGACATGGTGGGAAAGTGCATGAGCCCAAAGCAAACTGTCTTTCCACGGAAACAGAAGGCCTGGGCAGCAAACACTCAGCTTGCGTCTTCCCAGAGGCAGCCTCCACGGAGCTCACCTTGTCCTGATCTCACTAGCCGACGGCTCAGTTGCTCTCAGTCCTCTTCCTGGCTTGATTCTAAAATATGCAGAGGCCAGTCCTGATTTTCTCAAGTGCTCAGAAAAAAAAATAATAAAGGAGGACGATAGAAAAGGAAAAATATGAAATGGCGTCTCTGGGAGGGTGCACAGAACTTCCTATTTCCCTTCCCAGCACAGGGCCAGCCCCAGGTAGCAGAGACTGCAGCTCTGCAGCCAGGGGAACTCTGCAGGCAGTAATACTCAGCTGTGGGAGGACCAGCTTCTCTAGGGTTCCTGGGAGGGGCGCCAAAATGCAGATTCCTAGGCACACCGGCTCTCCCATGAAGGGAAAGAAGGTTAAATATAAGGAATTCTTTGGGGCACTGTCCCTTCCAGACAGTGTAGAAAAATCCCAAAAATGCCCTTTGAAGGGAGAAGCTGTCACAAGGTTAGCTAGAGACCAAGCCCTTTCCTTGGGGCTGGGGGTATGACTTAGGGCTAGCACATTTGCCTAGTATGTGTGGTATGCTGGGTTCTGTCCCTGGCATCAAAACAATAAAAAAAAATTTTTTTAAAACCCACAAAATCTTGAACACAGTGTTTCTGAGGGACAACCTTTACTCAATCACTCAACAAATGTCAAGGTGCACCCTGGAGACTGCCTGGGGACTGGGGCATAGCAGCAACAGGATGGACCTGATGCTTGTTCCTTGAGGTGCAGAGTGCATGGTCCTCAATGCAGAAAACAAAACTAGGTACCCAAGGCCATGTCCATGCCCAAGGACTGTCTGTCCCCTGGCTGTGATAACAACCTGCAGTAACTCTGATAATGAAAACAGCACAGACTTCAGATGGTTACTTCTGGCAGGCAGAAATCAGGAGTATTCTCAGGGAAAACCCTTACCTTTCCCAGTTCCTAGAGGGCATCTGCTCACCTTGGCTCACCGCCCCGTTCTCCACCCTCAGTGGAACAGACCTGTCACTCTGCCCCCTGCTGTCTCCGTGTCCCCAAGTCTTCTGCTCTGACTTCCTGCCCCTTTTTCTCCTTCAACCCAGGATCATGTCATTGAAGAGCCTCAGTTTACTCACATATTCAGCAGACCTTTTGCCATTTCAGGTGCTATTCATAGCGGGGCTTGTAGGGGGAGCATCATTCCTCCCGTCACACCCTCATGGGAAGAAGGTGTGCAGAATACCGCAGCACTCGGCCCCTGGGAATGGCAAAGCAGCCCTGTGGGAGGCTTGCCATGTCTGGCATTCACAGTTGGTTGCACCCTCTGATCGCTGTCAGGCAACACTGATGCGACAATAGGGTGCCCAGGAGCAGTGGGGCTGCTTCAAGGCAGGCAACCTTCAAGGCAGGTCCCGGTGGAGAGGATGTGGAAGGCACAGGGGTTGGTGCGTGTGCTGCACTCTGTAGACTCTACCAAGACAGCTTCCTTAGCAGCTGGTTGACATAGCAATGGAAGGTAGAAGGGATTTGCTAAAAGGAAACTGTTTCATGCAGGAGAAATTTCTCACACCATGCACTTCACCAGGAAGTATCTCAACCTAGATTATTTCTAAAATGACCAATGTGTATGAAATGCATAAGTGTACAGGAAGCATAATCAAACAGGTAGCTGGTGCTGCCTCCTGAATGCAAATAGTTAAAATTTGAACAAAAGAAAACATAAGCTCACACTCCCTAGACTCTGTTTTAACAAGCACTGGTGGATGCAGCCCCACCCTTCCTCCCTGGGTTCCCGAGCTTCTGTCCCTTCTTTACTTTGTTCCTAAGTACTTACCACCTTGGGATACACTCTATAACTCACTCTTCTTGTTTTTCTCACTCACTCAGGAAATCACAGAGTTTGTCTGTAATATAAAGGTGATTCATAAATAGTTGTAGAATGAATTAGTGTGATATGCCATACGATTAATGTGTCATATTGATTTAGCATAAGAGAAATCATACCTTTATTGGAGAATTAATCTTGGTGTATTAGTCAACTTTCCATCACTGTGACAAAATATATGAAATCAACAACGGACAAGGAAGGAAGATCTACTTTAGCTAATGGTTTCAGATGGTCCAGTCCATGGCCTGTTGGCCTACTGCCTTTGAGATGCACACAGCCCAGCAGCATGCCATGTTGGGAGCACGCAGGAGAAGAAGCTGTTTACTTTGTGGCAGCTGGGGGGTAAAGGAGAGGAGGTAAATACTTAGGAAGAATTAGAGAAAAATTGGAAAGCGAGCAGTTCTCACACAATGCTGACTCACAGGTTGAAGAGATGGCATTATAATAGCTAAAGATAAGGATTCTTTTCTAAGAATTATAGTTTTCCAAGGAAAATATCAGAAGTAGTTACACAGACATAATTATAGAATAGCATAATTTCAGAAAAATGTTTGGAAGCATAACAAAGCTCTGAGCATTCCGGCAGCAAGTGCTCCCAATGTTTCAAGGAAAATCAGTAAAAATAAGCCAAATTTAGACACATTTTGCCAAGTACTTAAATAATAAACACATAATGCTAGATAATTTTAGAAGGAGGAAAATATGGGTTCATAAAAACAAACATAAGTTAGTGTAGTCTCAGCTTGTTCTTTTGCTACACACCTGGCCAAATGTGATAGAGCCAGGCTGTGGAGAGAACCAAGAAAGGTGCCTTCCAGGACCCCTGCCCCTACCAGGGTGATTGTGGCATGGCGTGAGAGTGACATAGACTGAAGTTCACACGGTCATGAAATGCACCAGCCAGATAAGCTTTCTTGGTGTTATTAAAATATCTACTTCAACTTCAGTAAGAGGTGACTCCAACAATTAAAGACATCTCAAGAGTCTTAAAAAATCCCCTGGGTAAGCAAGCAACTTGAACTTAACAGGATGCTCCATACATGGATTCTGGTTCTCAGGGCAAATTTTCTCTGCAGAGCTGGCCCCTGCCCAGAGATTCTGACTGCTCTGCAATCGGTGCGGAGAACTAGCCTAACAGTCAGTGCATGATTATTGAATAAAATAACCTCATCATAAATTCTCATCCTTCATTCTCAAAGTGGAGAAAATGGACCACAATGTCCAACCGCATCTGCCTTGTGGAAGGTGCACTGTCATTCCCTTCCATTTTATTTTTTGCATTTGCCAGATTTTTGGAAGAAAGAGTCATTCTTCTCAGTGAAAGCAAAAACAACCAAAAAAAAAAAAAACTTTCTATAAAGAGAAGAGCTACATTTTATAGGTCACAGTGACCTGATACCTATTCTTTCTAACATTCAGTTCTAATTGGAACAGAAAACCCTGTATTTTTATCTCATTTTTACAAACCTTTTCAAATGTGAACTTCCAAACCTTATTTGAAACATTTCTTCCATGTCACATTCGGTCAAAATAAACCTTTAATGAAAAGACTGTAAGTTTTTTTTTTTTCATCCAAGATACTCCTGGAAACTTTGGAAGTTAATCTGCAGTTGATAAAAATAAACAAGCAAAACCTGGTTGCACCTGTTTCTGTCTGGATGCCTCTGGTTCAACCATGCACTGACCTTGAAATGGAGGGCAGGTGCTGAATTTCTCTTGGCCCTGTTGCCTCATCTTTAAAAGCACGCAGGTGATATTATCTACTTCAAAACAGCAAAAACAGAAATGAAGTCATCGAAGGAGAGGACAGAAACTCTCCCTTTAAAGATACAGATGACACAAACAAGGTGGTAAGGGGCTGTAGTCATATAAGGAAAAGCGAACTTCTGCCACTACTCCAAAGCATGGCTATTAGTGTTCTGTTAAGCTCAAATTTCATCAGATTAGTGAGTCATCAAACTGGCAGCCTTTTGTGGGTGGGTAGGTTCCCATGACTACCCTCAACCTGGATAACTTACAAGAAGGACTCACAGAGCCCAGAAAAGGTGTTATATTCACGGAAGTCAAATTGATGGTGCATGGCCCAATGCCCTGGGCCAATCAAGACACTCATCAACCAGGATGTTCCTTGGTCTTGAGTCTGGGGCTGACCTTGCAAGAGTTAAGTAAGGTATATCCTCCATGCGCCTTTTACCAAAGGTTTGTGAGTTGGAAAAAAGACAAATGATAAAGACCCATCTTTATGGCACCAAGGGCTCTAGGGCTTAGGGAGGAAGATGGCAGTGAAACAAATGCTGCCCCTCTGAGACGGTGCTTGGTGTGCTTAAATTAGGGCATGTGGCAACAGACTATGACCAAGCCCTCTTGCTGACTGCTGAGGGGGGATCTCACAGACTTCCCAGAACTGACAGCTGAGATGAAGGTTAAGCCAGCTTTACTACTACAGCCCTGCGAGCAAAGGTTTTGCTTCTGCAGGGCCCAGAGTCTCAGCTGTGGCCACTCATGTCCCTGCTATCAAATGGACTGGGCTCAGTGCAAATCAAGACTTCAGTACCACATGGTCTTTGTGTCACGAAATCTTAGCCTCTTCTACCTTTCTTGAGGAACTGAAGCCCAGAGCCCTGGGGTGCTGTGACATTACTTTGTGTGGTACTTGAACCGTGGACACCTGGCTTTATACACTATACATCCCATGTGATGTAGCATAGGAGTAAACCCTAATACAACCCATGGACTTCAACTGATTGTGATGTACCAACACTGTTTGGTTCATTTTCGAAAATTTTGCACACTAATATAATATGTTAATAGAGGAACAGGTGTTGTTGCTGGCTTCTGCAGCGGTAGCAATGACTATATGGACCTTTATATACTATCTGCCCATTTGTTCTGTAAACTTCAAGATAAAGAGCAAAATAAAACACAGATAATAAGTAGGGAGATGATCTTTCTCAAATGGGAAAAAGATCAAGAGCTGGAAGGAGGGAGGAGGCATGGAGGGAGGGGAAGTGAATGAAAAGGAATCAAGACTCATCACAGGCACAGGTAGCAACTCCACACAAGGCCAGGAAGTATTATGCACTGAAAACATGGACCAATAAAAAGTATTCTTATGTGGAAAATATACAAAACTCTATTTAAAAAACAAGGTCCAAAGCAAATGTAGAAAAGCTCATGGGCCATAAGAAATCAGGTGAGATTTTTTATCAAAATAGATTTTGTCCTGGACCTCTTTCAGATCTGATTCAAATTACAGTTGTCAAAGCAATACAGTGCAAAGGGAAACGGAGATGACAACGACAACAAAAAATGTGCCTAGGAGGATAATGAGGGTTTCCAGGGACAAATCATTGCGATGTGAAAGCAAAATACATCATAAGTGTATGATGGTCCAGGACAGCATAGAACATCTAGACCAGTCTTCCTTGCTAGGACTTGGCTTGTGAGAATCATCAAAGACTTTTATGCAAGCTAAGATAAAATCTTGTTTTGGGAGGTCTCTGATTTATTGGTACATTTAAAATATACATAATGTTCACATTCATCATACAGAATTTGTGCATGTATGTGACATATCTTAATTCTTTTTTCCCATTCCCCTATCTTCCTTCAATCCCTCTTTCCCTCCTTATTTACAGAAGATTTATTTCCATTTCTCCCTTCTCTTCTCACTTTTCTTCTGTTTTCCTTCCTTTATCCTTTCCCTTTCCCTAATTCCCCTTCCCATTTGAGCATTTTCTTCTTATTTCATAATATCTAGCATCTACTTTGGTCTTTCTTCACACTTTTGGTTTCTCACATCAGAAAAACAATGAGATACTTATACGTGTGTATCCCATTTATTTCACTTAAGAGCATGGTCTCAAGGTGCACCCATTTACCTACAAATGTCTTGAGTTTATCCTTCTTTATGGTTGAATACTACAACCACTGTGGAAATCAGTGTGGAGATTCCTCAAAAAACTAAAGCTAGAGATTCCATTTGACCTACCTATTCCCCTTCTTTGTATCTTCCCCGAAGAATTAAAAGCATCACACCACAGCATTATATGTGCACCCATGTTTATAATAGCTTTGTAATAGCTACATCTTAGAAACAGCCCAAGTGTCCATCAACCAATGAATGGATAACGAAGATATGGGATTTTTGTACAAGGAGATAAAATTTTATGCTTGCATGCATCCATTAGGGCATCTGACCCCAGTTTTTTGGCCCCAGGATCCAATTTTGAGGAGGACAGTTTTCCCATGGACTGCAGGGGTTGGGGTTTCAGGATGATCCAAGTACACTACATTTATTTTGCACTGGATTTCTATTATTACTACATTAGGTTCTCATAAGGAGTACAGTTCACAGTAGGCTTTGCACTGCCCTGAGAATCTAATGCCACAATTGTCATCGAGCTGACAGGAGGCAGAGCCCATGCAGGAAACACAGAGGGAGCTTCTAGCTTCATCCAGCTGCTGCTGCTCACCCCGTGCTGTACAGCCCTCTTTCCAAGTGGCTAGGACTGGTATTGGTCCATGGCCCTGGGGCTAGGGATCCAGGCATCCTGTGCCTCAGGCTCAATCTTTCAGATCCCCATGGGCAGGGATAGCAAGGGAAGGGAGTCAGTTTGGGCATCAGAGAGGGGCTCTGGACCAAGAACTAGAGGGAACCTTAAGAAATATGGGATTTCTTCCTCTTATGTTGTTTGGATCTAATTTATAAACATGAGATGGACTTGCAAGCAACCAAGAATCCATTCAGCATGCTCACATGGTGTTGGTTTTCACCCAGCTGAGAGAAGGGGGTCTTCAAATTTGCTGTTGGTTTAAATAGCTGTGTTATTTGCAGTGGAAACTTTGAAAGCCAGCCCTAAGGGGAGGCAGGAATGCCTTCAGATACTGTGCTGTACTCAATAAGCTGCTCACCTTCTTCCTTCTTGAAGATGGAGCAATCAATAAAGCATTGCTTTGAACAGTGCAATAAGCACAATTCATTTGGCAAACATGCACTGAGAGCCCACTGCTGCTCCCGTGGCTGCAAGAACTCGTGGCAATTATGAGGTGACATCTGTAGCTGCTGGACAGAGCCTCTGAGTAAGAGGAAACTCAAGTGGTGTCACACTGATTTCACGGGACAATTATAAGTAGATTTTAATGCAACCTGGTATCCTCTCCATGTGGCTGCCCGGTACCTGTAAACAGTGGTCTGTGACCACTTTACCCTGCATCCAGTTATGAGAACACATTCATCAGCCGCCACTTGACACGATGTTCCTTTGTAGCTTCTAATATTTTCATTATGTTGGCCCAGGGCTTTACCTCCTTTCATAAAGGGTAGCAATGGGCCAGCAGCACACACCAACGTTGAGAATGGAGACCCCTCCGGAACCCCACTTTTATGCTGGACACACTCAGCATAAATGAAGTCATAGCCTCAAATCTTAGTTTCATTTGCATTATTCTCTCTCCTTGGGCTTCAGAGGGATTCAAGACCTAATTACCATCTTTTTTCCTGGGTTGGGCATTTCTGTTGATTACATGGTCAATAACTCACCGGAGACAGGCTTGAATGCTGCCTGGGGGAGCTTCCCTGTTCTCCATCTCCGAGACAGTGGGAATCGCGCCTTGTGCCACACAGAGGATTTCCCAGGGAGCAACCTCCTATCAACAGCCTGGTGCTCCTCCACTGCAAGTCCTCCCTTCAGTAAAGCCACAGCACAGGTCCTGAGTCAGCCCACGGAACTCTGCTGTGCATCCCTAGCTCTGCCCTACCTCCACAAAGTTACCTAATGCTCCATGCTTCTGTCTCCCCACCTGCACCTTGGGAAATATATACACATCTATTTGCATCACCCTTAGGAAAATACCCAGCACAAAGTGCGCAATACACGATTGAAATCAACAAAGAGACCTGGACAGAGAAAGCTGCTCTTCTCTAGCGCACTTTCGGGAAAGAAAAGAAGAGAAAGGCGAGAAGCAGCCTGCAATGAGGTTGGAATTTGATGGGGTTTTCATGGCTGGACCTCAGGCCAGGTTCCTCAGACTTGTGTGCAGCAGGCCCTGCATGTGCCAGGCCTTCTGGGAGGTCCTAGCTACTATCTCCCCAGCCCTTCTCTGCTTCTAGTAAGCTGCTCACTGCCATCAGGAATACTAGGAAAAGCACAAGGGCTGGATTTGTGTATATTTGCTCCCAGACGCACACCTTCATGAAGGGCAAGGCTGCTGGCCACAGCAGGTGATGGAGCACGTGGGCAAAGTCGCTTACCAGGACAACTTCCTTCTCAGCTGACCTGGCACTTCCTGATTTCGCCCCTTGCCCAGTCCTCTAGCTCCATCAGCCACTCTGCACCAACAGCCCATGGCCGCAGCACTAACAGCGCTCTGCGAGTCAGCATCCCGGCTCCCTCCCCGCCCAGGCCTCCGTCTCCCATGTGCATGATGCAAGCAGTTTGTAGCTCAGCTTAGAAGCCAGGCTGGTGAGATCCATCCCTCTGGTCTTCTCCACCCACCTCAGCTCTTAACTTCCCTGCTGCCTTTTTGAGATGTCAAATATTCTATACGCTTACATCAAAGGCTCTTCTTGATACCCAGGCTCCCTTCTGGTGTGGGAGAACTTGGCTCAGGCCAGCACTCAGACTAAAACAGACCACAGGGCACAGTGTGCACCTCTCTTGGATAGACTGAGTCCTCACCGTCCAATAAAGGTGACCGACTCAGTGTTATTGTCCTGGTCTGTGTCCTAAATGCAGGTCAGCTCGGAACCCCACTTCTGGGAGGCAGAGAATCTCGGGTGTCTCTGCCTGCAGAAGTGGTGTACTGATAGATCAGGACCTTCTTTGCCTCTCTCATCTTTGCTCCTGCCAGTGATCACAGATTAACCTGTCCCCGCATGGCAGGCTGAGAGAAAAGTGTGGGGCTTGTTCCTCCCTTTGAAAACATCACAGAGAGTCAAAGGCAATGTTTCCAGGCTGAACTGTACAACACGGAGTAACACAAGCAATAGGAAAACACACGAAGACCACCAGCTATCGCACTTGAAAAGCAAATTTGATCCATGGAGCAGAAGCAGGCCAGCAAGTACCAGCATTGAAAACAAATTCCCCTTTTAACTAAAGGTCTAGTGAAGGTCAGGCGTGGTGAGATCTTGAAGGAGGGATCTCCTCGGGGGGAAAAAAAAGAAAAAGAATAAGGATTTGGATTCTGACATAGCACTCAGTACATGGTAGACCAGTTAGCAGCCATGTTGGAGTGGTGGATTCAGCTTCCTCTCAGTGGTGGTGGGCACTCCGGGTCAGGCATCCATGCTGGTCCTCAACAATGGCTCAGTGAGGCTTGGGAAGAAAGCAATGGCAGGGGACCAAGAAGAGGGAGTGGAGACTGGTATCAGTCTATTAAGCAATAGCGTGGAATCCAGTCAATGCACCTTCATCCCCCCAGGCACCTGACTTCTGCCCATGGGCAGGACCAGTTGGAAGAGATCCAAGTCTACATCGTTCGCCAACATGTTCCAGTGTTTTTCGCTGTCCTCTGTGTACCATCTGTGACTTGTTCCTGTTGTCAAGTCAGTCCCAAGGGAAGAAGAAACACTGCAAGGGACAGCAATGCTAATAATAAAAGGGGGCAAGACGATGAGAGATCAGGAGTGGACACCTGTCCCCCTATCTCCGTGGCCCACTGTACCTACAGACAGGGGACTCTAGAGTGTGACTGAATTCTGAAAGCCCCAGTAACTGTGTGAGGACATAGCTCGCCGTCCCCTCGATCTTAATGAAGCACAGGGAGCAGCTGCCCTCATGGGAGGCTGCAGGAGTTGCACATCTGTGTGGCTCACAAGAGGTGGGCCGTGGTGATGTCTGAATGAACATGGAAATAACCAGCTTGCCGTCCCGCACATGCTCGGGACATGGGCTGTAAATCCACCTTCTCTTACAATCAAGGAACCAGATGTAGGCAGTGCTGTGGTTCCCCTTTGATCCACGTCCTTACGAATGTCGTTCGCAATGTGGCTGCTACTCTGTATCAGTGGCAGCACTTTTCCCTGTAAGCCTCACAGAGCATGGCAAGCTTGCGCATGAAGATGCGTATGGATCTCTACAATACTGTATTTTTTCCACAGACTCAGACATATTTAATATAGAGCTTCACTCTACACATGGAAGCCTGGCCCACAGCACCACACTACAGGGAAGTGCTTGAAGAATGTAAGAGTTCGGCCCCGTCCAGATGTCATAAATGTCACGTGCATTTCCTCGCCACCCTGGGGAGACTTGTGTGCCTCTTAAAATCTGAGGAACTCTGCTAATGTGCAGGTCGGTGGCAGCCACAGTGGGCCACAGAAGCCATCTGGTGTGTATCAGGTCCTCCCACACCCCTGTTTCAGACCCCTAGAAGCCCACAGAGGCTGGGGGCTGACTGACAGCTGACAGAGGCAAAGTGTTGTCGTCAGTCAGGCGCTCTGGAGCTGCCTTTAGAATATGGCTCCTCATTTTCCCCTCTAATAAGCAGAATCCTTCCAAAGAGCCTCATAGAGGAATTTTCCCTGTGCCCAGGAGGATGCGAGGAAGACCTGGAATCTTTGACTGGTCCAAGCTTTCCCTTCCGCCATCTCTCTCCCAGCTCCTGGCCTCCATTTGCCATAAGTTGTGTTTTATTTAACATTTGGTGATCGCAAAACGCATCCACACTGTAGTTATCAAATGTATCCATCAGCCTGCTGAGAAATGACGGAGGTGGTGCCGTTGTGGCAGGCAGAGGAGAGGAATGTGGGGTGATGTATCCTGAGGACATTCAGTACCTTGTCTTATTTTACTATCCAGACATACTCTTGGTTAGCTGGCCGTTTAGGATCACCAGTGATTCTGATACTTTCTACTTGACAGCTCAGGCTGTGGAGCAACAGAGTGGGGGAGTGTACATCAGCATTTTAAAATCAAATGCTATACAGGAGTGCATTTCAGCTGTGCCCTTTGTGCTGATGTTTATGCTACCTACAAGCAAGAAAAAGAAGGTGGGGGGAGATCTTTTGCAAAAGAAAAGCACACTTTTATTCTTTATTGAAACATGCAATTGCAGTCTTTGTACATCAGAAGGGCCTATTCATGTGTACAGAATGGTCATTGAGGTATCCTGTCTATTCAGAATTCACACAGCCTCAGTGCAGATTTGGAATATGCTCTTGCAATTCCCAGGAAACAAACAATGCTCTACGAAGCAGCAGTTTCAATCAATTATAAATTGCAGTGAATGTTTGGACATATCCAGTTTGGAAAATACGATTGACAAAATGTCAAAGGACTGCTGCTGCACTGGACGGATGTGACTACGCTAGAGTCTGGCTTGGATGATGATGAGGGGAAGTGCTGTCTCTGTCCATTATGATGAAGACCAGCCCACAGAGTATGCGTGCTGTAAAGGAGAGACGCATATTCAGTGTAAATTAAATTTAACATTCAAAGATGATGATTCACGATTTATTTTCAAAATAGTGTATCTGTGAAAAATTAAGAGCCACAAGGATCCAATTATCTCAATGGCAGTCTAATTTATGTGGCATGAAGTACTTTTTTAAAAATCGGGAGGTATGTTTTACTGAGGCTAAATTGGTGTCGTCTTGCTGGGTCACAGCATGAAGTCTATCTGAACGGTGTGGATCTCATTAAACATCATTGACTTAAAATCGCTTAGGTGACAAGAAAGATGAAGATAAATGCAGGCCAGTGGCGTTTTCCCTTTGTTCATGGATATGGAGCCCCCAGCAGCTTCTGTGAGTTCTCTAAGCAAGCAGCACCTTGGACAGGAACCCGAGGTGGCCCAGGTGAGCTCAGGCCACGGCCAGAAGCTGGGGCTGCGGCAAGCTGACCATACAAGAGGTTCAGACCACTGAGTTCTTCCTTCCCCCAGCCTGCAGTCCTGGCTGCACGCTGGTATTGATTTTAGGAAGGAGCTCTGAGATCGATCGATATCTGTTGGCTGCTGAAATCTTCAGATATTTGTTAAAGAACCGGATCGTCATGTTTCTGCGGGCAGCGAAGGTGGTGGGCGCCGGGCTCCTGATTAAATAACGCCGGGCTCGGCTGCTGTTGATAAGTGGCAGGTCAGCGCGGAGCGTGTGTTTGCTGTGATTACTCTAAACAGGAGCAACCTGCATTGACCTGTTCTTTTGGCACCTGCACAGTGAGGGAAATTTGTCATTTGCTACTTTAAAAGCAGTTTCTCCCATCTAATGAGCTGTGCAGACAGAGGGGGCCCAAGTCCAAATCTGCAAGAGAATATCAAGCTGTGGGAGGAGGCGGAGGAGCCTGAGGAGTGGCAGTGCTCCCTAGGTGTTCTTCGCATGACGGGGATGGTGGTAAATGAGATTATACAGCTACAAGGTGACTATGAGGTGCAGCTCTTCACAGCATCCTGCACACACACGAAAATCTCCCATTTCCCAGGAGCGTGGTGCCTGGGTACACACATGACCTCCACATCCATCTATGTGTGGGTGTGATCTACACATCCAGCCACCCTCAGCACCACCCCCTCATGCACAAGCGACACTGGACTCGGGATGAATAGGCAAATTCATTTCACAGCTAAGAACTCCCCCACAAGCCTCCTTCACGATGCACATTCTATGGAACACATCTGGGAGCACTAATAAAGCCCTCTAAGTTCAGTCATCACTCCGGACGTAGGACTGTGGATGCATTCTGGCCTGACTGAGAGGCTAGGGTGTGATGGTGCTGTGCAGGCCCAGCTCTGTGAGAGGCCAGGGACAAATCCCAGAACAGAGACTTGTTCTATTAGAGCACAAGCAACATAAAGGAAAAGAGCTAAGACTGTGAACAGCCAACATATCCAGAAAGCCTTGGCTGGACCTGGAATACTCAGATGTGATGTAGAGCTTTTCTGTTCTTTCCTGAGACTTCCAGATTCTCCAAAACACAGGACACTCTATAGAGAGGAGACAGTTGTGCAGTGTCTCTGCCAGCTACTCAGTAGGAGAGCTCTGATCTGTTCACTCATCTGCAAAAAAGAAAAGGATAATTCCTAATTTAGGGGGCACTTGTGCAGAACAAATTAAATAAAAAGTGTGGCATGAGTTAGAGGCATGTCAAATACCATCTGAAATGGTATATTCGTGTGAAGAGAGTATGGTTATCCCACGTCTCTGCTGTACACAGACAATGAATATTCTCACAACCTTGACACTGAGTGAAGCTTCTGTCAGATCTGTGCAGAACTTATCTCTTTTCTGATCTGGCAGTAACTTGTTCAGTCTGAGACCCCACGTGGCCCTCTCCTATAATTCGAAGAACTTCTTCATCTAGAGGCAACTGTAAATAATCAGGCTGCAGGAAGCCCCTGAGGAGATGGAGAGGCTGTTATTCCTATAGCTCAGCAAATGCACCCAGCTCATCAATGCAAGTGCAGCCTAACCTTTGAAGGATACAGCTCTCTGCAGCAGTGGTGTTCTCCAGCAAGTTCAGGGCGGACAACAAATGTAGAGTCGGCAATTTGCAAAGGGCTTTTGCATATATTACCCACTCCGTGCTCTCTGCCTAGGGGTCAATGACAGAAAGACCTCTGCCAGTCCACGCTCACCTGCAGTCATCCTCTTGTTTATGCCAGGGACCAGCGTCACACGGGGGTCAGATTTAATTTCTCAATAGACCAGTATCAAAGAATTTGCTGGTACTTTCATCTGGAGGACAGATAGGAAAATACTTTTTCCTGTGAGAAAAGGAACTCGTGATCTCTAGACATCAACAGAAACAAGGCCCTGAGACTTTACCTTTTTTCTGCGTCTGTTGGTATATCTTGTACTACCCTCTGATTGATTGAGTAAGGGAGCTGTGAAGATTGTGTGCGTGTGTGCGTGCGTGTGTGCCACATCTTTGCACTGCCCTTTGTCATCTCAGATTAAATGGTAACTTCTTGGATCGCCTTCCCCATCCATTCTGCACCCTCTATCTCGAGACGGAGTGACGTTCTCAGCATCTCACTTTCTTCACAGCACTTGTCACAATTTGTCATCTCTTTCTTAGGTTCTTCTCTGGCCCCCACCTGTGGGAATACATCCCAGCACACACAGACATCAGAAGAATCTCACGCATGCACTCACACTCACAGCTCTAGCAATGAGCAACACCAGCCACCAGCCACACGGTGCCGCACACCCTCAAGAGCCCTGGGAACTGAAGAGCAGAAGGGGAGAAAGTGGTGGCGTGTGCTTCTCAGGGCTTCAGTGATGCTCTCACAGGGCTGGGCAGGTGGGGAAGTTGGAGAAGAGATCAATGGTGAAAGGAAATAGATCCCAAGCAACCTCTAGGCAGCAGGGTCTTTGCCCGCTATGTCCCACTGCAGAGCCCTGTGGTCTGGAGACAGATGTGACCATCAGCACTCAGAGAGGGGGAATCTCAGCCTCAAAGTGCAGAGCAGTTCAGCACTGGGTCCACAATGAGTTGGCTTTGCTCCTGCAGAGGAGGGAGGGATAACCCCTCTGCCTGGGAGTCTGCAGAGAAAGGATGGGCTCCTTCTAAGAAACGACTGGTGCTGCCTTTCTGCCTCACGGTCTCCTTGCGCCACAAACATCTCCGCAGCTGCTGAGCTCTCCGATGGGGGAACTGGGTTGGTATGAGGCAGTGCTGGGACCACTCGACCCCTCGTCTTGTCCAGGGGCCAGGTCGTCTTCCCAGCGTGATCACAGGGGCTCCGTGCTTGGGAACTGCCCTTCCTCGAAGGCCAACACCAGGTATGCAAAGCTGTTTTGCACACCACTGAGTAAAAAGGAAAGCTTGTCATTCTCGCACAGAGGTTTCCTGCCCTACTACTCCAAAAGGAAAGTGGCTCCCGTCTCGGCCCCTCTTCTTTGTTATTTCTAAGTGGCGCATGCCTCTGTGGTTTGGAGAGAATTTTCCGGAAGCATGGAAGCTGGTCATCAATTCCTCTGGAAGCATTTCCTTTTATGTTAGGATGCAGCTTCTTGTGGCCTCATGCCAGCCTGCATGACCTTTGCTGATAGATGGCAAAGTTTGGAGGGTTGCAGCGGCATCTGCTGAGGCCCTATCATGGGCTGCCTGAGTGGCTATCGTGGGAGTCCTTTGCCTGGGCTAGCTTGCAGTTGCACTGTAACCAGAGTGGCTGGAGCTGTTCCCAAAGCTCTGTGCACACCTGCGCCTGAAGGTCTCAGTGCCCTGAACACTCATGCTCACACAGTACCCAGAGCCAGCAGAGTACAGATTAAGTCTTACCCACATCTTATCTCATGTAAGTCTCACAGTAATAGATACTCCTTCTCTCCCCATTGCACAGGTGAAGAAGCTAAGGCATAGGAAAGCAAAATAAATCATCCTAAGCCACACCACCCACCGTTAGGTAGCTGAAGTAGGAGTTGAACCAGTTGGTACACCAGTAAACCAGCTTTGAGAGGGGCAGAATTTTTAGACTTGCAAATTTAAATGTAAATCATCCCATCATGGCCCATTTAAGGCTACTCATGGTTGAACAGCTGGCTTGGAAAATTTCTGAATCTTAACACCAAGTTCTAGCCACCCAGAGCAAACTGGCTCAGCTCACTTTTCCTGGATACCTCTGTCTTGAACCCTGGTTCAGAAAAGGCTTTAAAGGGGTCTTTGGGAGCGTGAAGGACAACGTGGATGTCAGTGGTCCCACTGAGTGTGGGAACCAAGAGGCACACTTGCGGATGTTGCCGGAAGTGCTGTGCATGTTGGGAAATCTCCTACATCTTGTAAAAGAAAGCTAGCTCTAACCTTGAATCTTCAGAGTGAGCAGTAAGGAATTTCCAGAATTAGCATGACACAAGAATATTCTGCAATTCTCCAAAGTTGGGAAATTTTGCAAGTCCAGTCATTTCCACTGTAACAGGTGCTCCACTTTTCTTCTCTTCTTGTTGGCTTTGATGGGGGTTGTGGTTGCATCACAGAGGCCCTGTCTGTGAGGCTTCCTGAGATCAAGTGAGTTTCCATGTGGGGCAGCGGTCTTGGCCATCAGCCCTTCCCTGAGAACTGCCCAGGCACAGCTCTGCTGAAGGAGTGGCTCAAGCAGCAAGGACCACCATACCCTGCTGCAGGACAGGCCCCCTGCCACCACTGACCGGAGACAATGGGCCACTGGCCACTGCCGCCGGCTCACCTCAAGCACTATCACCTTCAGTCAGAGGCAGCATAATGTGAGGTGGGACCTGGGCTTCTTCTGTTGGAGTCAACTTGGTTTCTTGACTGGGTATTTGTGTGCCTGGAAGCTAGTCACAAGGTAAAGAGGCAGAACAACCTAAAAGGTACAGATGTCACAGCCCAGGAGAAACAAAAGAGTTTGCTTCCTGGTAAGTGCCCTGATTGATCCTCCTACATTCAACCCATTATCAGCCCAGCACCCTCAGTCAGATCATCACCCGGGGAGGGACATCTGAAGTGGAGCAGGAAGTCTCCTTTTATTTTCTAACTAATCATCAAGTGGACTGTAAGGCCGTTACTTATACCACCCAAAACCTACCAAGAAATTTCAAATTCATTTCAAATGATGGTGACAGAAATCTCCTGGCATAATTCCAAAAGTTATACAAAAAAATCTATGGCCCCAGATCCAGTGGAGTGCCTCCCATAATGAGAACCCCATGAAGAAATCTGAACCTCAAAAGGAAATTCCATTCCCTCTCAAATAAAGGTTCCACCATGTCAGTATTTATTTTTCTTTTCCAGTTTGACCTATACTAGGAATCTTCTGGATAAAATAATACACCCAGAAGAGAGATCTCAATGGCATAATCTACTCCAGATACAGCAGGTTGAGTGCAGATTTAGTCTCTAGTGTAAGAAAACGCAGCCCTTTCCAGGAAGACAGGTGTACGGTAGGTGACACCTCGCATCAAACTTCCTTTCTGCGGAATGAGACAGTTCAATGGTGCCCAAAATGATCTCAACTTTCATTATAGTGAAACTGAGAATTTACTACATATCTCTTAATTGGATACCATAAATGGGTGAGTTTTATAGTACATAATCACATATCAATGAACATTTTTATAGATGCAGAACTGGTTTTCTTTCTTCTTTTACCATGGCTGTGTCACTGACAAAGTCAAATAGAGTAGGTGACAAGTGTGGCCTCAGCTGAAATACAAAATGTATATGCTATAGAAAGATTAACTGCATAGTAAACTGAATAGCTAGAAAGAAGAGCTAGCAGGGGTCACATAAGCTGCCACTCCCTGCCCACAGTGTCCGCACACTCACATCAGACCTGAACAGAACCCACTCTAGATTGGCTATACTGTAGCTGAACTGCAACACACAACAGGAAATACAGTTGTGAGCCCTTCAGTTATGGACTCCCTTGTTACACAGCACTGGTGTAGCAACAGATGACTGGTATACCAGTTCTCTTTGCAGAACAAGGAGTACTTTCAACTAGGGAGCTCCTAAGAACAAAACAAAGCACGGTAGCATGTGATCCTTCACACAATAAGGCACATGGTATTGCTATGAACCAACTCATTCATGGAACAGGGTCTCAATATTTACAGCCCACCTCACAGATGGTGTGACCAGACCACTGTGTCATTAATGTTGTATTGCCTTGCATATCTGTTCGGGCTGGTGAGCTTACCTGAACAGACTTCTATTCTTTGCAACCAGACAAAAAGTGTCACTTCTATATCCAGAACTGTTCACCCCTCTCCCTGTCCTGAGTATCCATAGCAGTGACCTCTATAGGCCTTCAAACCTCCACAGCCATTGAAACCAACACCTTCACCAAGGACACTGCCCAGCATTTACAGTGCGATGCAGACATCCTTGCACCGTGGGGAAACGGAGGGTCCTCCCAGAGCAGACATGCGGTAATTTATTTATGAGATGTCAGCTGCGCCTAGTGTCATTTGTCCTCGGGGCACACCGGTGACTTCAACTGGCATGATTAAAATGTGAATAAGGAATCAAAGAGCAAGGTCAGGAGTCTGTGAATATAAGTTATGATATGTTCTTGGGCACGATGTAGGGTCACCTCTGAGCAGTTTTACTTTTTTCTGGAGTTAATGTTTGAGACAGAGAGAATTTCAGACCTAAAGAAATACTGCAAAAATAATAAATCTCAAACTATCCATCATCCTATTTCTCCTCATGTCACCATCTTAAGTAGCTGTTGAACACTGGTCAAAACTTTGAAACTATTTTGCTACAATACCACTAACTGGAGCACAGAATGTGTTTGAACGCCCCCCCCTTAGGCAGTAATGCTCTTGTCCTGTTTGGGGATCCATTCCTGCGCCCCAGAGTGCATGTGGTCATCACAGCTCCTCCATCTGCCTTCTTCAGGGTTGGCCGTTCACTCTTTGTCTTGCATGCTCTTGAGATTTTGGGGGAAAAATCCATCAGTTATTTTGTGAAAATGCTGGAATTTGAGTCCATCTGCTGTTTCCTGGTGATTGGAAGGAGGTTGTATGTTACTGGGAGAGGTCCCTGAAAGCCACATGCCCTTGCCAGTGCATTCTGTCTTGGCTACTTGATGTCCACACGTGGAACTATGAGCCTGATCTCAAGCTAAGGTGACCTGTGTCAGGATCTCCACTGCAAATCCACGCTTTTTCCCATTGTAGTAATAAACTGTTTGAAGGGTGAGAATGTCCTCTTTCTGCTTAGACTTTGAAGAAACATAATAAACAGAAATAAATTAGTAACCCTTGTATTCCAATATGAAAACTGAAGTTAATCTCTGGAGCCCAGGAAACCACAAATCTGTCCCTCTCCATCCCATCTCTGCAACACCACTCAAGCCCTGCCCTTCTGATTGCCCCTCACTCTGCCCCTGGTACCCTCCACTTTCCGGTCCACACCAGCCTTTTCTTCTCAACCCCTGCAGCACCACAGGCTCCGTGCTACACGTGGAATGGGCCGCACCATGGGAAGTCACGTGCCAGGATTCCCCTGGCACAGAAGCTGCAGCCATTTGGGGGAAACAAACAAAGCACTGAGCTGAGCAGACATGGGGTGATGGCCCAGCCTTTTGCCACCCGAAGCCACCTCTTCACTCCATTCCTGCCCTAAACAAGGCCTGAGGTCTCCCTCGACCTCCTGCACCAAACATCCCTACCATCTTCACCTTTCATTTTCCACTGCAAGAACAAAACTCCTGAGACCAGTGCTGTGTAACTCACAGCTGGGAGCTTCAAGAGTGTGGCACGGACCTCTGCTTGGCTCTGATGAGGGTCCCCTGGCTGTGGAGACGGCACAGAGGGGACGGCATATGGTGATGCAAACAGGAGAGACAGCTTGCAGAAAAGGACGGCAGGGAGTGGGCAGGGTTGACCTTGCTCGTTTTAACAATTCGTCTTCATCCAAGAAAACTGACAGGGATCCTGGGATAAGTACGCCAATTCCTTTGGAAGACGGTGCCTCCGCAACGACCCAGCCACCTTGCACGGAACCTCACCCATTAACAATTCCACCACTTCTTCACACCCTCCTGCTAGGGTTCAGATCTAGAATGCCCCTGAAAGGGCTCATATATTCAGAGGTGGGGCCTTTGGAAGGTAATTGCATTACGGGAGTGCTAGAGCTGACTTGCTCTTAGGAGGTGGGGTCTGGTCAGAAGAGACAGGCCCCTGGGGATATGGCCTGGAAGGGTGTATCTCCCTTCCTCACTCCTCACTTTCTTCTCTGCTTCTTGACTGCTAGGATGGGAGCAGCTTCCCTTTATCCAGACTCTTCCACCATGCTGTTCCAGCCTTAGAGCCAGGGGACCATGGACTGAACACCACATAACCTCAAACTCTCCTGTGGATGTCGGGTACTGTGTCCCAGTGATGAGAAAATAACTGCAACAACCATACCTAGGGCCAAGCAGCCAACACGTGAACCCGGGGGCTTCAGCATCCATACCTGAGCATTTCCACTTTAGTAGGCAGCTCTATCCTGTCCAGGAGAGAGGCTGGTAGTAGGACCCCTCCTGTTCTTTGCACACAGGTTTCTGAGCTAATCTGTCATGACAGTTATGGTCAGTTGGTTGATTCTTTCTTCCTTCTTCCTTCCTTCTTTTTATTTCTTCTTTTCCAACTGAATGCAAGTTAAGGTCTCCAAACAGAGAAATTGATCCAGGATTTCATTTTCCTGCTCTGCTGTTTGGCTTTATGAGGACCCAAGTGGTTGCTGCAGAAGCTTTTGACAGGCCCAGCAGTCTGGCAAATTAAATCTTCCAGCCCAAGCAAAGCCTGACCTGGAATTTCTGCAGGCTCCCCAGCGAGTTCGCAGGTTTGCCTGCCTCTTCCCTGATAGGGTATCAGTTTACCTCCCTGTGGGGGTGGGTTAAATAATAAAAAGGCTGAAAACAAAACAAGCTTATTACAGGCAACCCACTTCCGCTATTGCTTTTTCATTAAAGGAGAGAAAAGGGACCACTTGGAAAAAAAATAAAGACATTGTGGAAGAACTGAAAGGGAAATAAAGGTGTAGAGTGAGGTGGAGACCTGGCCGGCGGGCACAGAGGCACAAGCCGGCCTGCAGTTCGATTCCTCGCAGTGCTCCCAGCAGGCAGAGCCTGTGCCTGTTCCATTATGAATGGGAGAACAGCCTGGATAAAACATGAATCTGGTCGACCTGCCCTAGGTTCAGCTGCCCTGGTAGCCGGGCTGATTCCCCCTCAGCCAGAGGAGCACATTCTCCTCCTGCGCATCTGCGCCGCCCATCACAGCAGTGCTGGGAGCAGACAGCAAGCTGAGTAGGCGCCCTGCTGGCCTCTCTGGGGTCTAAGTCGGGGCTCTTCCTCCTGCCCAGCCCTGGCTCCCTCACCATGGTGAAGAAAAGGGGGCTTCTACTGGACTGGGTACAGGTGAGCGTCCAGGTCACTGAGGGACGGGATGATCGGATCAAGCCCTCTCATCGGATTTTACTGGTTTGTATTATGTTGGACCTGTCTGTGTCTTCATTTATTGGTAATATTTCAAAAAATAGGACATCTCGTGTGAAAATCTGGGTCTGCAGCTCATCTAGGAAGTTGGCAGAATCCAGCACCCCCGGGTCCTGTTCCCACAGAGAAGCTAAGGGGCCTGGCTGTCCTCCCCCGGAGGGGCCCCTGGCACTGACCTCATTGCCATCGAGGTCCAGTGCATCTCCCCTTGCACGTGTCTACAGGTGTCACTCAGCCCTGGCTCTCTGGGGGCATCTGGGGACATCTGCTTGTCTCTGCAGCAGAGAGGGACCCCTGGGGGAAGCAGAGGCACAGACGGGGGCCGGGGACACTGCAGAAGTGGAGGTAAGCGAGTGAGTGAGCTGGAGCCTTTGCCTGGCAGCAGGTCCCTTCCACGCTTTGGCCAAGGGTGTCCCAGAGAGGAGCTTTGTAAGGGAGTCGTGTTTACCCAGCGACACTGCCTATCAGTGGAGGAGGTTAGCGAATGTGCCCGGGCCACTGGGCCAGGCCTGACCGCACAGACTGAGCCGAGGCTCAGGTAAGAGCCGTAGTGGACACGGGTCAGACCACTGCTCCATTTTCTCAGATTTCTTTCCATTTCTACCACAAAGGAATTGAGCCAAGACATATTTTTGTCTCAAAGGGAAGGAAAGAAACAACCAAGGTCTTTTCTTCTTCGAAATTAAGACTAGTTCAAGATGTCAACCCTAATTATGTAAAAAAAAAAAAAAAAAAAGAATTCCTGCTTTAAAATTAGAAGTTAAGCAATTCTTAGAAAAAAAATGTTTACAGTCCAACCCATCCCACCCAAAGCAGCAACAGATGGGAATATCCTTTCTGAAATGATCATCTGAAAGGGAATTTATTTTTAGTTAAAAGCAGAAAATAATATAACCTCAGAAACTAGAGCTTTATGGGACATTAGTACTTTGAAGAAATTTAGATACAACTATGGTGTCCCTCATTCAAGATCCAAGTGGATGCTGCAGCCCTCAGAGAATACTGAACCCTACACAACACACATGCATGGATGGACCCACGCACAGATGGGTGGACCCATGCACAGATGGATGGACCCATGCACAGGTGCACGCATGCATGCTCACATGCACACACAGTGATTTTTCCTGTCTGTGCATACCTGTGATAAAGCATACTTTACAACTTAGGTACAGTAAGAGATTAGCAATACTAATAAAATAGAATAACTGCATGAGTGCCCATGACAGCAGTCGTATGACTGACCTGTCTCAGGCTGCCACTGCCCTGCAAGAGCCCTCGAGATGGACAAGTCCTGTATGCCCGGATGACAGCAGAAAAGTGGCACAGGCGTCAGGCTGCTGGGGAAGTCATTTTTAAGCACAAGCTCTCATATCCACAATGGCTGCTGTGCGGTTCACAGGCAGGTAAGGGGTGCAGCAAGTCCAAGCAGGATCCTGCCCTGAGCGGACACATCCAGAAGATTTGGGAGATTTTTGTCATGTTACTCAGAATACCTTGGGATTTATTAATTTCAATAATGAGAATTAAACTCAGGGCCTTCACATTTAGCTGCATCCTCGGCTCTTTTTAATTTTTTTTTTTTTTTTGAGAAAGCATTTTGCAAAGTCACCAAGTTACCCAGGTGAGGTTCCAACCTGTGATCCTCCTGCCTCAGCCTCCCAGAGTACTGGGATTACAGGAACATACTACTATACCCACCTGATATTATGTGCTTTAAAATACGTGAATTGTTATTTCTGGGATTGCCTACTTAATATTGCCAGACAGTGACTGACTGCAAGTAACTGGGACCTTGGAAATTGAAGCCACCCACAAAGCGTGCAACTGTACCTATACTAAACCAAGTGGTCATTTACATTTTGATGGGTCAGCTGGAAGTTGGGTGTTGCTAAATCTATAGAGACAAAAGTAAGTCTGCCTAGTTAAGGGAATATGGAAGGGGAGTGCTCCTTCCTTCCACAAACAAGAGGCAAACAGGATTTTCGGCCCAGATTCAGAATAAATCAAACCAGGGCCCAGTTCCCCACCCTGAAACTTAGGACCTAATCTTGCAGGTTGTGTCCGTAAAGCTCTCTGAGCTTTCTGATGCAAGCCTCACCCAGCCTCAGGCCCAGCTGTTTGGTCAGACATCGTGTTGCAGATGTTTCTTAGGAGGCACTTTGCGGATGAGAGTAAACCCTTCATCTGTCAGCTATAAGAAAGTGACGTCATCCTGCATGTTGGGGGCCCTGCCTGAACCAGCTCTCAGACCCTTCTGAGGTCCAGAGCTTGGCCTGTGTCAGGGGCTTCCTCCTGGCCCTATTCCCTTCCCTTTGCCCACTCTGCAGGTGCCACATGCAGCTGACCAGCCACAGCTGGCTAAGATGGCACTGTGCCCCAATTTCTGTGGATGGATGGATGGGTGGATGGATGGATATGATACATATGATAGATAGATAACAGACAGATGACAAATCAAGATACCTGATAGAAAATAGGTGGAAAGGTAGATAAATACATGATAGAAGATAGGAATAGACAATAGAGATATATAGATAGATGGATGATAGATATATAGATAGATAGACGATAAATAGATAGATAGACAGACAGACAGACAGATAGATAGATAGATAGATAGATAGATATGGATAAGCAGGTGGTAGTAACATGTAGTAGGGCTATAGTTTCCCACTAGCTCTACTTTCTTTACTGAGACCTGACCGGCATAGATTCCTAAGCTGATTTACACACACGCTGTCAGGATGGAGTCATGATCCTTAGAGAAGATCTGAACTGGTATTCAGTATATCCCAACCTAGCGATGTGTCAGCACTGCAAATCAGAGACCCATGCAGTTCCAGTACTGATCCAGCACCGTCTCCCGCTGTCTCTTTCTGCCTCCTTGTGAACTACACCAAGGTTATTCATATCCTCTGGCATTATATATGTAAGTGTGTGTGTGTGTGTGTGTGTGTGTGTGTGTGTGTGTGTAATGACTGAGCCAGAAAAAGGCAGGAAAATAACGTTGCTAGGAAAACAATCACCATAATTCTTCTGTAAAATATTGCCTAAGTGTTTGCAGCGGAGTGTGCAGGAAATGGGTGGCATCGGGGACTCCGGGGAACCTCACCAGCTGGGGCGCATCCTCCCGGACTCCCATTGGGTGAGTGAAGGATTGCACATGCGCAGCTCTGTAGCGCGAGGAACTGAGAAGTGGCTCCAGCTGCCCATCTCCTGGACTTTTACCAGCACCAGTGGCTGAAGAGGAGGACAGGGCGGTCCCAAAGCAGGGGAAAGACTCCTCTCGACCACTGGACAAGGGCACAAGCTCCTGCGCTGTGGAGAGAGGGGCGCATGGTGTAGCCCTCTCCTTCCCTGGGCTGCTTTCTCCCTGTTCACTTTCCAGGGACTCAACGTACCTGTTTATCTTAATCCATCTCTTAATTCACCTTTGTGTACTAGTTACGCCTCAGAGGTGGTGCCTGAGTCACCCGGCTTGAAATGTGGAAAAACACAGACTGCGGCGAGGCAATGCATGCAGCTAAGCCTGGATTTCTGCCTGTCCTTCCCTCCCTCAGAAGTTCATGGTGATCGTCACACATTAAGAGTCCTGAAAAGTCCTGCGGCCACAATACTTGCTTTGCTTACTTTAACCCTCTTTTCGGGGGGACCATTTAGACAAGGGAATCTTTCATTAAAAAGCACATATGCCACCCAGAGCTCTTGTGCCGGGACATCATTCCAGGAACCCTCATCTTCAGAAGAAAGGACACTGCTGCAAGCAGAAGCTAAGGATGACAACTCTGAAAACTGTGTTCAGGGTTAGAGCTTCGGAAGAGTAAAAGGCGCACCGGGGCCAGTCGCTCAGCTGGGTAAAAGTCTAGGGTACAGACAGGCACATGGTGCCCGTCTTCCTTCCTTCTCCCCCCGCCCCCACTCAGGTGCCTCGCTCCGCAGTATTCCCTTGGTCCTGAAGGCTCCTCCGCTAATGTTAGACTCCCTCTTGCTCTGCGATGCTTGCTGCTTCCTGTAGTTCTGCATGAGACAGTTGCTTTTATGTCCAAGGGCCACCCTGGAAGGTCTGCACGTCCCCTGTGCAAACTGCGCAGTGTGTAGAAGCCACCAGGGCTGCAGTGCTTGGGGGACTTGGGCGTTTTAACGGAGGGCCTCCGTGAGGCAGTTTGCACGCTGCGAGGCCCCTGTTCATCAGGAGCTGACACCCCTGCCCGGTGCAGGGAAGCAGAGCTCTCATTTTTGTCATTTAAACCTTTCCTGAAGAAAACTCTTTGCCAAGAGGACTTAGAAGAGGCAGAGTCCCTCTGCCCACTGCCCTTGCCCCAAATGCCCAGCAATGGCACACTCTGATCTTGCTCCCACCTAGAAGACCTGCTCTCTGTTAAACTCTAAGCACAACACCGTAAGGAAGGAAACCTTCCTGGGACAGGGATCTTGCAATGCCCCAGACAGAGCGGGTGGACAGTGACAATTCCTCCTCCTCATCTATGTTCTTTTGCCCAAAGGCTCCAGACTCAAGGCCCCCGATGTCCAGGTGCCAGCCTCCATGACCTCTGCCGAGCTTTCCCTGGGCTGGAAAGAGTAGCCGTCCTCAGGGTGAGGGGGGCAGGACTGCACTGTGCCCACGAGGGGACTGTGGAGTCCAGCGTGTCCCTCTTTGGGCACTGGACGCTCTGAGCAAGGGTGTTGTGACACGAGGCCTCAGCCTGCAGAAGGTGCCTCAGCCCTCCCAGAACCTTTCATAGGTCAGTCTTGCATGTGGGCAAAAGCCACAGCAAGGACTTCCGGGAGGGGGAGCACACCCACCCCTCTGTCCTGCCCACTCCAGTGTGGACTCACCTGTCAGACGCGATGGGAGCCTTTGGGGTTTCTGTCAGGCAGAAGAATCTGCCTCGTTAGCCCCTCCTCTGCAAAAGCAAGGTACCCACGAAGGTTTCTTGACCACCTACTACATGCAAGACCCCTGTGGCAGGTGGAGTTTAGACAGTTCTCACCCCCCTGAGTCCAGAATACGACCAAAGGGGCCGTTTCAGACCACGCACAGCAGGAGGTGAGGACAGAGTGTTTCATCAGGTGCTTGCCTGCGTGTGTGGTTGGAACTGCAGAGGCCAGCGGTTGTTTTTGTCCCATCACCTGACACATTTTGGTGGTGCTGTTCCTCTCTCCACGTGGTTCTTCAGGAACCGTAATTCAGAGTGCTGGCTCCCCTGGGCTGCATGACATCACAGGCTGGCCTTCTATGGTACTCTGTCACCAGAGCCAGGAGGATCTTTCGACTCTGAGCTGCGGTCCAGCTGCAGTTGATGAAAACTAAGAAAGCAGAGCTCTTTCTGCCAGGCCAGGGGGCTGCTGGTTCACCAGTCCTGTGCAGGGCTGGGCCTGGGGCGAGGGGCGGAGAACAGCCTCACCACCTACAATGTGGCTATGTTTTGAAACAAAGAGGGCTCTGCAATCTGAAACAGGATGGGACCGAAAAAAGCTTGACTTATGGTGATTCCTTAAGACACAAGGCTCTGGATCCAACTATGGCTGATGAAGACTCCTTTCTCAATTTCTAAAATATGAGAATTACTTACAGTTGCTAATAAGTTGCCCTTGGTCTTGAGCCAGTTCAAGATAGGTAATGCCTATTTAACACAGGACGTCTGATGAAGGCAGAGCCCGCCCCTATCACACACCCTAAACCAATGAAGGTGAACCCGCACTCATGCCATAGGTTCACCATTACTTTGGCCTAAACTCTAAGCTCAGGGCCCTGCCCCTCTGTGATAGTGTAGACTGCCTTGCTCAGAGCAGTCAGTGGTGACCAATGAAAGGATAAAGGAAATATGGCAGAGAGGTACCCAAGGATCCTTCCTAGGAGGGCCTGATCACCGTGCTGGGACACCTCCAGGCTTGTGGTCCTTTGCCTTGTAGAATAGATAGCACAGCAGGAATCTTAAAAACACCATTTGGAGCTCCAGACTCTGGGTGTTGACAATCCCCAGCTTGGAGCAAAAGGCAAACTCACCGTCCTTTCTGGGCCCCATTAACCAGTTTGTCTTTTTCCACCGCAAGCCTGGGGAGTGCATGCAGGGCACCCCACCAGCTGACCTCAGGCACACCCTTGTAGAGTCCCCTTCCCTCCAGAACTGCGACTTGTCCCTACTCATGGAATAAAGGGGAAGGGACCTTGCACATGCACTTGAGGGCCTTATTTATTTGATGAGGAATTGCTCAAAGAGATTTTCCCTGGTAGGGGTACTGGTGTAATCCGGTGACTGCCTGCGAGCTCTCAAAAGGGGGACCTCATCCTTCCTTGACGTGGAGAAATGGAGAAGCAAGCAGCCATGCTGTGAGCTGCTGCAGGAAGGACAGCATCACAGCAAGACAGTGAGCCTGGAAGAGATCTCCCAGCTCTATCTGGCAAGGCGACCGGCTGCACCTGAATGGCCGTCTCAGAGAAGCCCAGATCCGGGCACCCAGCACGGCCTTGCCTGGCCCCTGGGCAGAGAAAGGCTTTGGTGACTGACATGGTTTGTCCGGTATTGCTGTGTTCGTAGGAAAGGACTGGGGTGCAGGTGGGGAGGGGACATTGCTCTAGGAAGTTCTCACTGTGTAATTAACATATTTAAACCTAAGCTGCGGTCTCTGCCTTCCCTTAATTTAAATGTGGCAAACGGTCTTGAAAAGAGTGTGCTATGGGGCTGGGGATTTAGCTCAGCGGCAAAGCGCCTGCCTGGCAAGCGCAAGGTCGTGATTTCAGTTCCCGGTACCGGAGAAAAACCAAAAAAAAGAAAAGAGTGTGCTGACTTGTGCAGAAAATGAGGTGGGGAGAAAGAGGATGCCATGGGCCTGCCGTGCCGCTTGGGGTCTCAGCACGTCCAGGAGAGAGGAAGATGCCCTCTCCAGGTCTCCAGGGGCTCAGTGCCGTTCTCCCAGAGCACCCATGTGCCTTCCCACAGGTTCTGTCAGGAGATTCCTTTGCCCTGAATCTCTTCAACACCTCCTGCCTGTGGCCTTTGCTCCTGATGGCCTCCTGTTGCCAGCTCCTCACCTTGTTCTTACGCGATGTCCTCAGAGTGGGCGAAATGGTCTAATTCCCTCACTCAATTACAGTAAAGTATACATTCCACCAAACTCGCTCCCCTTGCCGCATTATTTAAGTGAAAGAGCTAAGTAAATCAGATCTCTATTTTTCATTCCTAATTCTCCAATAATTATACATTTACTGAGTTTTTCTCATAAACATGGATTAAATTCTATGGAGATGGTTGATTTCCTTTTTACACAGACTTGGTGTTGAGGCCCTGCACATGTAACAAAGATGATGCGCCATACATCACACATGTACTCCTGAGAATCTTCCCAACTGGGAATTTCCATAGCAACTGTCGCTGTGGAACCATAGACAGGGGGCTCACTGAAGGCGTTGTCTTTATTCTCGAACCCGGCCACTTCATGGGATCAAGTGACGATTCTGCATCCAGGTGCTGCCCTTCCTAGGAAGTGTCTCAGTGCTCTAAGCAGGGACTTACAAATGCTCACAAACTGAACTTTAGCAAGTTGAGCTCTAGCTTGCCCTATTTACTCCCATTTCATTCTCCCAAATGGATTTCCAGTGAGCTTTGAATAAGGAGTTGGTCTACCCCCTGCCCTTCACAGACTTTGTAGCTAATTGTCAAAAGCCAACAAAGAAAGCCCACTATTCAAAACACACATCAGTGAGAATTTACATAAAACACAGATGCATTTAAATAATGCAAAGTATGAGACGGTATCATTTTAATATAAGAAAAGTACCATAGAGTATTTAAGAGCAGGGACACTGGAGACCATTTCCAGGGTTTGAATCCCAGCATTACCACTTGTTAGCTCCAGCACATGGCACAAGTCAAGCGATTGCTTGGGGACTGAGGTTCCTCATCTTCACAGTGAGAAAATAACAATATATAGTGCACAGGGCTATCGTGAGGGTTAAAGGAGCGAATGCATTTAAAGAGCTTTGAATTGTACCTAGCTCAAGATAAATACTGTTCACATTTGTATTATTATTGCTATTGTCTTTGTTTTGATAGATGGATTTTGCTGAAACACGCTACAAATGTTTCACTGATTTCATTCATTTACTCATCCATTCATGCCGCAGGTGTCGTGTCTTTGCTCTGGGGACAGCGTCAGGTGTGGCTGTGGTTAGGCCCGAATTTCCTGCAGCATTTTTTGCATAAATGGGGAAAGCTTGGGTACAGGTCCAGGTTGAGCTGACTTGTGGCTGCCATCACTGAGTCTTTTCCAGGGTGATTTTTCCAAGTGGCCGTACACTATTCTTGCTTTCTATGGGTGCTGGACGCATCTACAGAGACACTGTCACACAGCAAAGTCGGGGGAAGAAAATGAGCCAGACATGGTTTTGCACAGGAAGCCACAGAGCAGCGATGGTCCCGCACTCATCCATAGCTTGGTACTTCAGAACCATAGCCATTCTTGAGTTTTGAGCAGTTAAAATAAGTGAACACTGCAATCAGTATTTATTGCTCTAGTCTGCAACCTGATTTAAGTTTTCAGTGGCCAACACGTGGTATGCACGGGGAAGCTGAGCATTTTTATCTCATCAGTTGTGTGAAACCAGTTTTGGTTTGGGGGAGTGCAGGACTCCATTGCTGTGGTCATGCCAGTCACCTGGAAGCATCCCGAAGACAACATCAAAGCAAGAAAATGGTGTAACCAGCTGTCCTGGCAGTGTCATTAATTCCTATCACACTGCACTGCCTTCAGCCAGACATTTATTCTTCTTTCTACTTATTGCAGCAATTCTTCCACTTGAGGGAAAAGGGTTATCTATGCTACACCCACTTAGTATAGATAATCAAATTATGTGGTTTTTCTTCCTCAAATTTAATCAAAGGCAACATCTGTCTGCTCAAAATGAGACAAGTTTGCTGAGTACCACCCTTTAAGCCAAGATATCCTCTCATTCAGAAAGGATTTCCAGACTTCAATTAATTCCCCATCCATTCAGACCAAGTGGTCGTGGATTCCAGAGAAATCACACCCATCCGATGGAAAAGCATGAGTAAGAAGATAGCCACACTTGTCGAGAGGTCGTTTTTACATTTTGATTATACCTCTATTGGAATAAAAATGTTTAAAGTGTAAAATAAAAATTTACCATAGCATTCAGAGTTTACTTGTTCCAAGTGTGTGGCAATGGACATGAGCCATTTCTTCTCACCTGGGGCAGAGTTTACCTTCCGGGAGACAGTCATCCTTTTTTGAGTCATTTCTTCGCTGTCAGAGCTTGGGAAATGGGTGGTACTGGCCTCTAATGCGTAGCAGTCAGAGGTGTGGTTAAAAATGCTCAAAGGCGTAGTCAAGCCCTACCGCATGGAATTATCTGGCCCCAAATGTCAATAGTGCTCAGACTGTAGAAGCCCATTACAAAGGTGGAGGGGGCGTATGGCAAACTACTGCCGTAGAACATAAATGATCTCTTGCAAGGCTTACTGAGAAGGTAGATATGACACAACAGGAAGAGGGATGTTGTAAGGCAGTGACCATCCATAAGGTCTTGAATGACAACCCAACCAACTAAACATTATTAAAAGTTTTTCTCTGAACAATAAAACTTCTTTTTTTTTTTTTTCTTTTTTTGAGACAGGGTCTCACTATGCAGTTCAGGCTGGCCTTGAATTCACTTTGTAGCCCAGGCTGGTCTCAAACTCACAATGATCCTCCTGCCTCAGCCTCCCGAGTGCTGGGATTACAGGTGTGAGCCACCACACCCAGCTCTAAAACTTCATTTTTGTGTCACATATGTAATTATCATTGTACTATCTATAAAAGATAAATACTTTTATTGAGCAGTTATTACTTTCTGTCAAATAAACATACCAATCTAATGGTCACATGTCTACAGCATGTGGCATGATGAACAGCCAGGCATTGTCTGGGGTAGGTAGACAAGAACCAGTTTTCAAATGTACTCTTACTGCAAAGATGTTGCTCCATCCTCAGCTTAGAAAACTCATTCAAAAGCTGAAGGTTTGAGGTCCACCAGTGACCGCTGAAAGTTCAGTAGAAGCCATGCTGTTTACTTCTGTATCTCCACTCCGCACAGGAAACACTCGGCCAGACTGGCAGTGCAGGGGTACACTGGAGGAGCCTGGATGAAGGCAGAAAGCTTTCTTTCAGCCCCCTTGGCATGGCAGTCAGGATTTACAAGCTGAATGTCTTTGCTCCCCTTGAACATCCATGTGAAGGGCGATCAGGTTCCCCCAAGTCGAACCCTAAGACCCCAGATGTCCTGCAGAAGGACTGGAGCTCTGCTGTTTCCGGTGATGGGGTCCTGCCACGCTGTGCTGGGCGGCTGTGGGCCCCCATAACACGAGCTGAGATGATCAACTTGTGAAGAGAAAGGTGCCTTTTGGCTCTGAGTTTGGAAGGTTCCAGTTCACGGTCTGTTCAGCCTGTTGCTTTGAGGTTTGTAGTGAGAAACCCAATCATGGTACAGCACAGGATGGAGCAAAAGCGCTCACCTCACGGCCAGAAAGTGAAGAAGGAAGAGCAAGAAACCAGAAGTCTGCAGCCTCCTTCCACAGCGCATCTCCAAGGCCTAGATACACCTGACCAGGTGCCTCCTCCCAAAGGCCCTGCCACCTCTGAGACATGGGGACACTTGAGATCCAAGCCACAGCCCACCCCCCTCAGACCTTAATTTGTGATCTTGAGGTTCCACCATTTCTGCCTGTCAGACTGTGTGAGCAGGGATGGGAGAACATAGAAGACTGTCTGCAGGGGCTTCTGAGAAACATGGACCAGGCCGTGTCAGCGCTACATAAACGTCACTGTGTGTGCTTACCCGAGCCGGCCGCCCGGGCCCACTGCACGAAGGGTGTAGGGTATTCCTATCCTCCTATCGGAAACTCTTTCTGTTTTCCTTTTTTAAACTTAGCAAATCTTTACAGCCTCTTCGGGTCTTGAGTGCACCTTGGGCAGTCAAGGTTGTTATCCCAATGCAGGCAGGAAAGCTGCTCACAGAGAGAATGTGTGGGCCTCCGGGTCCTCTCCTTGGGGAGAAACCTGGACTGGTCACAGAGTGCCTGACTGTGAAGCCCGAAGCTACATCACCATGGAGGGTACTGGCGGGCACGTGTGTTGGGTTCAAAGTCCAGCCTTTCCCATTTTCTCTGCTGCGTGGGTTGAAGGCATTTTCTGTCTCCAAGTCCTACTTTGAAAATAGCAATGTGTGAGAGCTAAGCGTGATATCCATGTGCATTGGCCAGCCAGAGCCCAGCACACAGTCGGTTCAAGGGATGCCAGAACACTGGCCTGGTCACCATGGTTACGGCCCATGTGCTCCATGACATCTGCCATCTGGACTCTCAGTGAGCGCAGGGCAGAACCTCAATCTGGCTAAATCCAACTGTGTAGTGATGTAAGCACTCACTCAGCTTTGTGGCACAGGCCTCTCCATGCCCGTCCCAGGCATGGGGTGGAGCCAGTCCCTGGCTGAGCTCTCCAGGGTTCCTTTCCAGCCCCGCTGCTCTGTAAACACCACCCCACTTCCAGGAGAGTCTGCAAACATCCCCAAATTGCCTGCCCTAATGCATTTATGTAGTTTTCCCACGGATGGTGTTAAACAACACAACCTCTATTTCACACTTGGAGTGCAATTCTTCAGCCTTTTAGCTCCAGCACACTTGTGAAAATTGGGGCATGTTATCTGGATACCAATAGGAAAATCCAAGACATCTTTTCTCCATGCATGATGAATTCCTATGTAATGTAATAACAGGGTGACCCGAAGCAGCCTAATTTCTTTAATCTTTCTAATTAACTAGTGTATAAGGATTTATCTAAATATGCAGAAAAAAATGCAGCAATGACACATACAGTAGGCAATTAGCAATGCCAAGGTCTCAGAAAGCAGATTGGAAAGCCGCAAGCTCTTGTTATTTCTCCTTTCTTAAAATAGACGCTTGGTTGATCAGCTTTGTATGTCTATATCTGTTTTCATGAGAAACCACTTTGAAGATAATATGTAATACAACAAGCATTGTTAATTCCCTACCACTCTGTTTGTAACTCTGTACTGTCTGTACTGTTCCTTTGCTATTTTGTAAAATGTCGACTGTCTGTTAATATTGTCCTCCTTTTATTTTTAAAATTAAAAAAAAGTAGACGCTAGCCATACTACAGAATCATAAAAGAAGAAGAAGAAGAAGAAGAAGAAGAAGAAGAAGAAGAAGAAGAAGAAGAAGAAGAAGAAGAAGAAGAAGAAGAAGAAGGAG
>NW_004955528.1:3124784-3147541 GCF_000276665.1 Chinchilla lanigera | reverse complement strand
GAGGAAGAGGAGGAGGAGGAGCAAGAGAAGGAGCAAGAGGAGGAGCAAGAGGAGGAGGAGGAGGAGCGGAAGCTGCAGGAGGGGCAGGGAGAAGGAGAAGGAGAAGGAGAGGGAGAAGGAGGAGAAGAAAACATGCAAGCCAAGTCAGCACTGGAGGGATGTGGGCCGTATATTCTCTTTGAAGATTATTGTAAATTTTTCACTTAAAAGTTATGTTATATCACTGTCACAATCTAAGTGAAGAATTTAGATTTGATACCAAGGTACTTAGAATGATTTTACCTACCTCTCATCTCTGCCCAAAGCGTGATTTCACCAAGAGATCACTTAGATTTAAGGTCAAATAGGCAAGCAACCCCTCCTACTCTACTCTGCCAATAATGCGTGATAACCCTGGGGCCACTTCCTATATGCATCAGGTGTGCCCATGGCTGGGCCTCACGTTGCATTACAGTTACATCTGTACAAAAGGCCCCTGGAATGTGGTATCCCTTTTCCAGCCCCAAATCCTATGAATCCTACTCTTCCCATTTCCTTTTCCAAAACAATACCATATCTCTGGCAATGATGGTCCCTACCTGCAATCCCAGCACTCCAGAGGCTGTAGAAGCAGGATAACAATTTCAAGCCTAGCCCAGGCTACTTGACAACCTAGCAAGATCCTCCTCAATATTTGAAAAGAGATGGAATACAACTCAGGAGGAAGCACGTGTGTTCAATCCCCAGTCCTGGGGGAAAAACCTAGTCATTTTCTTTAAAGAAAAAGGAAATAAAGGAAACCATGTAATTCATGTAACCTACCTGTTGGGGTTGAGGGCCTGATGACCATGGAGGCTACCACACGAGGAACACATTACAGGTGTGAGTTCACTAAAGGCCTTGGCATGTAGGAGTCTGTAACTTGATGGAGCAGGAGGTTAAACCAAGAGCAGCATGCAGTGCGCACAGAGGTTCGTTTTCAGCCTTCTTTGCTCCCGGCTGGACTTACATGTGCATCTCTTTCCAAAGCTGGATGTCCTGTAGCCTAAGAGAGCACAGCAGAGGACAGTTCAGGGTCAGGACACCTGGGCTTGACTCTCAGGTTCAGGCTAATGATCTCACCCACTTTGGCCTGTGTCTCACAGGGCTGAGATGGAGGAGAACGAGGGCCCTTCCCCAGTGTGCTCCAAACTTGGACTTCAGTGACAGTGTTTGTCAGGTGTGTAGCGCTGTGAGCAAGTGCCCGTTCAGCTGTGCTATGACAGTGAAAGCGGCCTTGAGGACTTCCTTTGTAAAAGCTGTTCTTCAGAAAATAGTCCAATGCTAAAAATACCGATAAAAGTAAATCAAATGTGAAGCCCAAAAACACAGGCTCTCACTGGAGAAGTTTGGAGTGTACAAATACTCGGTATAATAAAACCTAGGTCTGTTGCATAATGATTCCTGATAATTTAGAGGTGTATCATCGCGATTAATTTTTAAAAAATTTAAACTGCAAAGCAGCATTTCTCCAATGCTAAGTGTCCTGTGTATAAATCCTTGGGTTCCTAGTGAGGAGGCCACCATAGGAATCGAAGTGTGCTGATCACAGAGAAAGAGACAGGGGTTCTGAGCTCCTCACAGCATCTGCGACTATGGAGCTTTGAGCAGAGGACCTGACCTATGGGAGCCATTGTTTTCACATCCATGCAAAGTGGATAATGAAATCTACGCTTCAATGTCACTACCACGATTACTTTTTTTAAAGACTCCAAAGTCTCCCTGCCTTTGGCTGGTCAGCTGCATCTCATGCCTTCTTTGCTAGCAGCAAAATGCCCTTTTACCATCTAAGGGAGAGTCAAGAAACCACTAACCCCATATTTAAGAATCTTGATAGTTGGACACGTTGGTTGGTGCCCTCAGCTTTCTGAGATCCATTTCTGGGTAAGGTTTTAAAGAACTTTCCCCTTAAGAGAGCAGATGGTCAATTCTCATTTCTGCTCAACTCTTTTTCCCCATTTACCATTTCAAATATGAATTCTAGTTCTGTTTACTGAGAAGAAAGGGTAGGCGACTGTAGTTCTGATGATTGAATGACTCCCCCCTTTGACTGTGCTTTCTTGATTGCGCTGTGTGCTTCCCGTACTTTCTGTGAATGATGGGACCATTCATAGGGTTTGATTGCAGCAGTGGGCAGGTTGGTGAGCAATTCCTCTCTGCTCTGATTTCAATTGCTTTGAAGAGGCAATAGGTGAATTGGGGATAAAGAATCAAGAAAAACAAATATGGATAAATAAAAGTAGAAGAAAAGTACCTCAGAGAAAAATATGCGTTATTTGTAGCACGTCTTTTTATTGCAACACCCCGGTGAAAAAATTGTTCTGGACTTAAAAAAATTAATTTAAAGGCTCAAATACTTATGACTAAGTAGAATGTACATGAAATATTATAAACTAAAACAATCCATTGAATTGTGTGCCATTTCCAGTGCATGCAATATTTCTTGTGGCACTTTGGTGATTCCCTAAGCAGTTCTGTCTGTTCATTGTCATTAACTCTTCCGTATGTGATGGTTTTGACACGTGAGGGTAAAACAATTCCTTCACAACCGGGAGATGTTGCTGGCTGTAAGCTGTACCTCTTCACCTAACTCCTGCTTTGAGCCTCTTCTAAGGCTTGTGCTGCTTTCCCAGTGCCAGGCCAGTCACTCACACCCTCAGACTTCTTACATCTTATGTCTGGGGCATGGATAGAGGGGCATCAGGGATGACAAGGGACATCCTCCCTTCAGGGAAGGCAGGTCACTGCTTCTTTGGGATTGCATATTGTGGAATCTCTGGGAACCCTAAGAGATCTGTAATTTTTCATCCTAGGGTCCCTTGCCTTCCACACCACTGATAATTGTGCTGGGCAGTTCTCTGCTGTGAGGATCTGTCCTGAGCATTGTAGGCTGTTCAGTAGCATTCCTGGTCTCTACCCACAGTAGTCATGAGCCCCCAACAACTGTGATCCCCAAAACTGTCTTCAGGCATGCCCCACATGAACTCTGCATGCCAAATTGCCTCCAAGTAACAATAACTGCCTTATGCCTATTCAGAGTATGAATTATAATTGCATGTTATTATATTTCACTGATTATGTGTTTAATCATTTAATGAAAAATCTGTAACTTCCTTGCAATCTCTGTATCTTCAATCCAAATTTCAAGGGACGAGAAATCTACAAATTTTTTTTTTTTTTGCAAACTTGGCATACCCCAAACAAATAACCATTATGCCATATGGGTTTATGTCTGGGTACAGAATTTTACAAATATATTTCAGATTCAAATGTACAAAAATATCTGACTAATGATATGTAGTTTCAGAGTAAACACTTCATTTTTCTTCTAAATGAGCATTCAGTTTATAAAAATGGAAAACTAATGTATTTTTCAGCTGCCAGAAACAATCTCCATGGTTTTCAGAGACCTTTGTTGATTATTTTTTAGCTGCATAATGTTTACATTATTCAAACCAGAAATACTGAAATGATGCATGCATGGATTGTTTTGGATTTGCTTCCCTGTCCGCCTTTAAAATCCAGTTTTGTGCTTAATCATAAAATCAAAGAGGAGCATCTTGATAAAATGGAGAACTGATCATAGGTATCTTATCTCATTCATCAAATTTCTACTGAAAGGAGAAAAGAAACCTAAAAATAGGCAGAAACCACACCAGTGTTAAAAAGAAGTACATATACATGGCATGCAATGGAGGCTTCCCCTGGATACTGTGTCTGCGGAACTACCCAAGAGGGGAGAGAGGAAGCCACAGCCCAGGGACCAGGGAAGGCAGCACACCTGATGCCACTCTGTGAGATCAAGTTTGGGAAGACAGGGTGCGTGGGAGGCGGTATTGAGGATGAGCCCTCTGGGAGGATAATCTTCAAAGCAAAGAAGGAACAAGAAGGATAATCACCTGACTCAAACAAGAAAGAGACAGCATCTGGCCATGGAGCAGGAATTAAGACTCACAACTAACAAGGAGACAAGGAGAGCTGCCCTGGAGGAACAGCTTCATAAACCATGGAAGTTGTCCCACCCAGGGGAATTTCCTGCTGAATTTGAACTCAGAACCCCAACACATCCAGCATAATAGTACAAAAGTGTGCAGAAGGCCAACTGCCAATGTTGCTTGGAAGGAAGAAACCTGAGTCAGAAGAACACATGTCTTAGTTGCTGTTGAAATATGAAAAAGAACCCACAACCAGAAGAACCCACAAGAAAGAACCATTGGCTTCTCAAGGGTGTCTCTTAATTTAGCTATGGAGATTCAAGTTGATGGCAGAATAGATTTACCTTTTCTGAAAAAGCCAAGAAGGGCAGCTGGAAACAGAAGAAACAAGAAAGATAAGTAAAATGAGACATCTACAAATAGCGTCCATCACTACGTAGTGTTAACTCTGCTCCACATCACGCACCACGCACTGTGCTCAGTACTTTATCTCTTTAACGAAACTCTACGTCTTGTTAGCTGCATAAACTTACACACATGTCTAACCTCTTTCGGTCAGCATGCCACGGATGCTTTGGCTTTCAGGAAAACTTGCTTTGTGAATCCACTCTGTTTTCCTTCCGAGTTCCAACACTCTTGAAGAGTGTGAGTTCTCCAGCTGCGCATCACAAGGATCCAGGGCTCTCACTGGACACATTTCCAGAATGTTTCCATATGTTTTAATTGAATGGCTTTCATTTGCTGAAATGTGGGTTACTTTTTTCAGTACATATTATTGTTTCTGTCTTTGCTGTCAACATCCTTTACTTTTATTGTGAAGCTATGAATCTGGTGCACACAAGTTCAGGGCTTTTTACATTCCTGCCAAATTATCTCTTTTCTGTGATAGAACAACCTTTCTCTGCCTGAAAGTCCTTTTACCCTAATGCCTTTTGCATCTGAGTCATGTGGATATTTTAGAATGGTTTTCCTTAGTGTTTATACAGTATGTCTTTTTAAATTATTTTACTTTTATTCTTTTTGGACTTCCTGTTTTAGGTCTTTTGTTGATAAATAGCATATTAGTAGGTCCTTTTTAGAAAAACCCAGCCTAAATTTTTTAACTTTTAGTTGACCATATTTTCATTTTCATTTATTGTGGCTTTAAAATTTATTTTTGTTTAGTGTGGTTTTAAAATTTACACCTATTTGCATAGTCTTTATGTGTTAATATCCTGTGGCATATTAAATGGACTATCCTTCATTTTTTTCCTTCTCCATGTTTTTTTCAATATTTCATCAGAGTTAGAAATTTTGCTTTCAATTTCTATCCCTTTATTGGTAATCTTTAAACATTTAACATTAAAAATTCAATTTGTAGTGTCTAATATTAATAAATATTTATATTCTCCTTTCAAAGGATATGCAGACCTTAGAACCCCATAACTCTGATCAGTACCTCTTAGATCTTCGCTGTTCTTATTATCTGTAATTTCCACCTTCTGTATAAGCCACCCACAGAAGACCATTTCCCAGGATGCACCACAGGGAATTATAAAGATGAAAAATAAGAAAGCTATGAGCTATGAGAGCAGGAGAGCAAAATGAGAAGGTTCAAAAGTGTCCCTAAACACATTACAGGCAAGAGTATCTAAGAGGAAGACAGCACAAGCATGCAAGGGCTATAATAATTAGAGATATGATGTTCCATATATTTCCAGAAGTAAAGGACAAATATCTGTACATTCAAAACACACAATTAACACTGAACAGTACAAAGAGTAAAATTCCAATCCATCTTAACCTGTTGAAACAGTACAATGCTGAAAATGCCAAGGAAATCTCAAAAGTAATCATAGGGAAAAAGAGGTTATTTTCAAAGACATAACAATTAATTGCCAGGAGATTTTTTTAAAAAATCAGGCACAAGAGAAGCTAGAAGGTTGAAAATTTCAGACTGCTAAGCAATCAATATCCCTCAATCTGCATCCAGATATGCTGTTAATCAAGAGTGAAGATAAGGGCTGGGGAATGTAGCTCAGCAGCATAAGCACTTGCCTAGCAAGCCTGAGGTCATGAGCTCGATTCCCAGTACCCACCCCCCAAAAATAGTGAAGATCAATAAAGAGCCTTTCAGATACAAAGAAATTAAGAGTTTTACATTTACTATCAGAGTTTTATATTTAATAGTTTTTATTCAATAAAAGAATGACTAAAGGATAAAATTTTTCAGGGTACTCTGTGTATTACTTGGCTATAAATTAAATCTGAAATTTTTTTTTTTTTTGGTACCGGGAATCAAACTCAGGACCTTGTGCTTGCCAAGCAGGTGCTTATGCCACTGAGCTCTATCCCCGGCCTATTAAATCTGAAATCTCAATGAATTAAAAACAGGTTTTTATTCTTTCTCTGAATTTATCACTGGATAAATATAATGAAGTTTATTTTTCTGCTTGCACGAAATCTTCGGCAGTTTGGGCCACTTTCACACTGAGTTTACAGAAGAGGAACACAAACAAAATATTATTCAAATGAGTAATTTTTGAATGTACCCTAGAATCTGCAACATGTACACACAGGGTCAGTGTAAAATATATTTTATTGTTGCATTTTTATAATGAAAACTGAAAGCAATTTTTAAAAGTTACCAGTAAGAAAATGAATAAAACTTAATGGATACAGTGGAATTCTATACAGCAGAGGTCAACAAACTCCATGTTGTCTACAAAATCTAAAATATTTACTTTCTGACCTTATGAGAGAAAGTTTTCCAATTCTTCCACATGGACATTTAAAATGCGTAATCTAGATGTGTTTAAAACTTTAAAAACTGCAATGTGATATAGAAGGAAAAAGTAAGATTCAAAAGATACATATAATATGATACACTTTATTTGAACTAATTATAATACACAAAATAACGAAATGGGTACAGGTGCAGTGGTACCTTGGTTTAGGGACTTAATTTGTCTCATGGTTTTGAGGAAGATGCCCCGGTTTGTGCTGGTGTAGGGAAGATGGCCGTGGTCACATCTGTCACCTAGTGCAGTTTCAGAGTGGAAGCAAAATCTTGCCTAACATTTCTGTTTGTAAACCGAATGATTTGCAAATAAAATCATTCATGAACTGAGGCATTACTGTACATGTAAAATTAGGACAAAGAAGCATAGAAGAAACTGTCTACAGTTGTCATAACCCTGATAAAGGGCAGAAAAGGATGAACAGGGAAGGGTGCAAATGTTAACACTTTCATCAGCACTTATTGCCCACCCAAATCCAAATGTGATCACTTGTTATCATACATGTGAGCCAATCTGTAACTGTATGGGTCAGTTTTCTCATTGCAGAGACAAAGTCCTTGACATCCTCAATTTAAATGAAGAGAGGTTTATTGGGCTTATGATTTCAGAAGATCCAGTCCGTGGCTGGCTGGCTGGCTGGCTGGCTCCAAGGCAGAGAAACATGGTGAAAAGATGCCATGCAGCAGAGCTGTAGTTCATGGAATGTGGGAATTAGAGAAGAGAAACAGTACCAGAGAAGCAGGAGGCAGGGACCAGATACAGGCCCCAAGGTCACAATTCTACAACCTGCACAGACACACCTATAAGTCTGCTTTACTAGTCCCCTAGGCTGCCCTCAAGCTAATCTAGTTGATGATCCAATGTGACTGTTATCATAATTTAGAGTTTTAAAATTACAAAACAAAGCAGTAATTAAAAAAGAAACACTCCGGTAGATAAACATGCCAACAGTGTGAGCAAAGCTAAGCAAATGTAGGACAGAAGTATTTCTTGAACAAGAGTCCAACACGGATTAATTTTAGGAATGGGAATCATTTCAGCTGTGAGTGATATTTTAAGGCTCCATCTCTGAATGTCAAGATATGAGACTAGGACCCCTACAACATTCCATCTGCCCCACTGTGCATCACACTGTTCATCTCTGTGCCCCACCACCACCACCTCACACAAGTTAGAGCATGAACTTGGAGGGCCAAATCCATGTCTGGCTTCCACCTTTGCATCCCTAAATCTTGTCGCTGTTCCTAGGATCATCTGGCTATTTATTCTTTGTGGGTTGGACTAAATGCAAGACTACATTCTTTGTGTTGTGCTTAAAGTATTGATTTTAAAAACTGTCAGCTGTGCAGAAAAAAAGTACACAACAACCATCTGGTGCTTTTCATCCTAAAAGTTTAGAACTCGAATGAACTCTCAAAGCAAGCAGACTCCAGTAGAAGAATAGAAATATGTTCTTCATTTCCCAGTATGGGAGCAAGTGTTAGAAGACATTTTAATGCCAAACAGGTCAATCAGGGTATAATTGCCTCTGATAGACCCTCCAGAAATCAGACACATTCTTTACCTAGAGCTGAGTGGCACTTGAAAAGATGACAGCTTTCCCCGCCTTTGAAAACATCAAAGACAATCAAAGCATAGACTCCCAACCTGGTCCTCACAATAGAGCCCCCATCCTACTAGTGCGGAATGAAGATAACAGTAAGAGGAAACCTGTGTCCCACAGCTGAAAGGTAAGTCACAGGAAACACAAGTCCCACTGATTCTCAGCAAGGTGCTTCCTGAAGTGACTATCCAGTCCCACCCTGAGTGGTTCCAACAACATTTGGATTCGTGAGGCCAAGTGTAGGTATACACATAAGGGGGTTTGTGGCTGCTTCATAGGAGACTTTTCCACCTCCATGTGGTCCCGCTGAAGTTCTCCTTTCACTTTACAATGAAAGACAAACAGTACCTGGGAAGGGCAGCACTTTTTTCAGATAAAACATTAACACCTGGTTAGAATTCATCCTAGCAGTTACATGCTCCAAAGCAGAGCCAAGTAGCAAAAGGACCACTCATGAAACACAGTCTTGCCTTTCAATTGCTTGTGTGTGTTTTAGAAGGTTCAGCCACAGATAAATGCATGTGCGTTATCTAAGAGTAAGCAACTTGGGGCTGAAAAGTAGTTTGGAGTTCAGTGGAGGCACTCTTGCCTAACAGGAACAAGGCTCAAGTTCAATTCCCAGCCCTGAAAAAACGTTAGTCTGTAGACTTAGTCCCACAATTTGTCTTTTTGTTTTGTAGAAAGAACTCTTGCTCTCTCTGTTTAGAAAAGATCTGTCAATGTATTCTTAATGTAACGTTTATTTTCAGAGAGTTGTAGACTCACCCACAGTTGTGAGAAATAATATGGAAAATCTACCTACTCTTTACCCAGATTTCCCCAGTGGTAAAATCTTGTAAACCTATAGGACACGATCATAACCAAGATCTGGTGTTCGTACCATGAAGAATACAACGTTCCTTCCCTGCAGAATTGTCCCCAGCATGATTCATCGCAGCCACTCTTCCCCCTACTCTTTATTCCTGAAGGCAGCTCATCTGTTCTCTGTTTCCACAAATTGCTTCTTTAAGAATACAGATAAGTGAAAGCTTAGCATGCAATTTTGGAGATTGTTCTCTTTTTTTCATTCCATATAATTCCTTCCAGATTTACCTAAATTGTTGCATGCATCAATAGCTTTGTTTTTATTGTTGAGCAACATCCCATGGTACGAGATCTACCACACTTTGTTTGAACTCTGTTTCACTGAGGAGCTGGATTATTTCCTTTGGGGGCTACTACAAATAGAGCTGTAATGAACATTCCTGTACGGGACTTTACGTGACCATACATTTCTATTATTCTTGGGTAACTGCCCCAAAGTGTAATCACTGGGTTGTACAGTAGATGTATGTTCAGTTTTATAAGAAATTGTCCAGCCATTTTGCAGAGCAACTACTCTGTTCGACATTCCTTATGCCATAAATACTGTCTCAATGTGTTTTACAGAATACCCAAAGATCCATGCCCTTTAACCCAGTAACCCCACTCCAGGGAGACTACCCTGAGGTCACAGTTTAAAAAGTAGAAAGCCAAAAGATCAAAATGCTTTACGAAGTCTACTGTTTGGATTCTATGAGAAGGCATGCAGGAAGTTAAAGCTTATTTTGTATTTAAGCCTAAGAGTACACCAAGCTAAAATTGTATTTATGGAAATGTATCATCAAGTAGAAAAACAACACATTGGCCTATGTTTCTCAGGCAACAATATTTCTAAGAAGCTTGTTTGTTTTGGACATATGGTCGAGTCCTCAGTGCCACTGAGCAGACACACTCTCTAGGGAGAAAAATAAGTCAGGAAACCTCAGAAGAAAAGCTTCACGTCTAAAAGGTAAACTTGGGGGTGGTGAGAAGTAGGAGACAATTAGGACTCAACAGCTCCTTAGACTGGTGGGTGGGCTGAGGGTCTCTGCAAAGTGGCTGGAGTGGGAAGAGTGTGGGCTCATCAAGGGAAGCGGGGTGCACAACAGCCCTCGTCCGCTTTGCAGTTGAGGTGTGGTTCAACCCTGGTGGAGGATTAGCAACTCCATGTTCCTCAAGCAAAATTGAACCAAAAACTAAACCTTTCCAGAAATTACATTTTCTGAAGATTTTGAAAATAGTTTGTTTTTTTTTTTTAGAAAACAAAAATAGTAGCCTAGGCAGCTAGCATCATGGGGGAAAGATCTTAATAACATCTCCTACATCTTTAAGGGCTGTAGAGTGTGCTGCTGTTATGTTTTGAAGAAAGTCAATATGCAGAGATCTGATGTGGTGACTGCCGGGACCCTTCACGGTGTGTCTAGGGGACCATACTGCAGCAGTGTCAATCAAATCAAATCTTAGCCCACAGTGCAGTCCACTTTATAAAGATCAGAAGCAGGAAATGATCCCTCAATTAACTCTGTTTTCTCTAGGATAGCTGTTGTTTTATTCTAGAGAAAAATTCCACAACCCACTCAACAGATAGAAGAGGAGGCTCTTGTTGAGACCCTGGGGCTTTGCATCCAGACCCATGCAGTGCTGCAGATGACAAAGGCACGGATGACCCTCCCGCAGGGCACCAGGTGCCACCTCCTGGTTGCGTCTTTGCCCTGAGATCAGCAGCACCTGTAGTTCTCAGTGTGTGGCTCCCTGGGCTGGCCCTGGCAGCGACTAGGTCTACAGTGAAGCTGTGTGGCTGTCTGGTCCCATCGGGCATCTTTGATCACACATTTGCATCATTCCCTCCAAGGAGACAGGCCGTGACCAGCTCCCCTGGTCTGCACCGTGCCTCTGGGCCAAGTGGCTGCGGACAGGGTAGACAGCAGAGGCACAGAAACGCTCCTCTCCATCCTGCGCTGTGGCCGCTCTGCCTCCCCCTCCATCATCCCTGGAATGCTTTATGCTGAGCCAGACCCTCTGCTTCTCAAGAGGCCGAGGCAGGCTGTGGTTCAACAGAAGTTTGTCCAGTATTGATTTAATACCGACGAGGGAGAGAATGCCTTCTATAGCAAGACAATTCTTAGAAAAGTTTGAAGAGTGCTTTGTGCCCTTAACCATGACCAGTTTTGAACATACCATCCTGGTACATTTTGTTCCTTCTCCATGTTTTAGCAAGATAACCAATCCCAATCAAATATCCCCACTTTCCAATTGTAGGGCTCTAAAGTAGTAATTTTGCAGAAAATTTTAGGTGGAGGGTGGTGTTTGTGGGTTCCAAACTCTGAGGTGGAGCACATTCCTTCATGAATGTCCTCTTTCTGAGCCTATTTATTTGTATGATGGAGGGAAGGAGGTGCAGAAGAGGGTAGGGTGCTTTGTATGGCTCTGGGGGGGGATTAAAGGAAATGGTGAGAGAGATACGAGCAGCACGGTGTCTTCTTCACATCAACCCTGGTATCCCAGCACTGTGTGTGCCTCCTTCAATGACAGCAATGGCGTGACCATCACCACACCCTCACCCCAGCCAGGAGGGGCTCAAAGCTGCTGGAAAGTAGTCGGTTCTGGTAGTCAGTGTGGGACAAAAACCTCAAGCAGCTGTTTCTGTTGTTGGAGAGGCAATGGGAGGAAAGGAAAAGGAAAAAAATTACTTGGAAAAAGAAAACAGCTTGATTTATGCCTGCAGAGGCATACAGCGAAGTTTTAAGTGATATTCATTAGCTTGTGGAATCTGCTGTATTCTTCAGCTGCTGTGATACTTTTCTGAACCCTGCGCCAACTTTGGCTCACCTAGGAGATGGAATGTGAGGCAGGAACAAGATGAAAGACAGTTTGCAAGAAACGTGGACACAGAAATGGTCTGCAATTCAGCCATTCTTCGTTTTGTGTGGCTGGAAGCTCTAGCCCACTTGAAAATAACAACCACATAAAGAGTTTTAAACAAGCATTTTCCTGAATGTTGATCTACCGGGGGAGGAATAGAATGGTTGTATTCTGCTGGATGATTGCTGCACCTGTAAAATGGTGAGGTCATTTTTTTTTCTTCTAAAATGTCATGGCGAGATTTTTAAAATAGATTCCTGGTGCAGTTTTAATAATGTAGAGGTTAAAGATAAGGGGAAAAAGTATTTAATAAGGAGTATGCAGTGAATATATTGCTGTTTAAAGTGGACTGTAGGAGTGGTCCCTTATTTTGTCAGTGTAATACATACCCCTGTTACTGCTAATATTTTATAATCCTTGGGTTCATCATTAATAGCAATGAGTTGCTATTAATGATGAACCCTGCTTTGACCTTCCTGTTGAATTTCATGATAGTCACCGGTGAGATTGGGAGGAGGGAGAGGGAATGAAGAATGTGCGAGCCCCACAAGCTATTCCAAGTTAAAACTTGCAAAATCTATTCTGCAGTGGGTTTCTCTTGGAGCATCTCCCCAAACTCTTTTCTCTCGATCTGACCCTCACAACTCAAAGCCTCTGGCAACTGGGACTACATCACGTGGCCCTGAGAGGGCTGGTGCTTAGATCAGTATTGGAAGCAAGTGCCAAGCTAGGGCAGGTCCTTTGCTCCTAGATCCTGGGCCGAGGTGCAAGAGTCTCATCATGAAAGCTGAGGATACTTTAGCCAGTGTCCACAGGTTTCCAGTTGCTCAGGTTACCTGAATTCAGAGGGTATCTCAGTAGCTTTCCGGTAAATCACCTTTTTGGCCTCACATGAAGGTATTTATCAGGGTGCTTCGTCATAAGAGAAGCAATCAGTAGAGCAAATGGTTTCTTCTGCTGGAGATGCATGGGAGGAGCCCCAGGCTAGGGGAGATTGAGAACACTGTCATTCCCTCTGCTCCCTCTTCACCCTCAAGGCAGCAAGGGAGGCTGGAGAAATGGGTTGTCCCTGCCCCCTTCCTCTCTCCACCTGTTTCCTAGAACTGCCCAGATGTTTCCACCTTGGCAATTTTTGTGTCCTCAGCCATCTTCAGTTTCAAAGAAGCACTGTTTTCCTTGTCGTTTCTTTGATGGACAGCGTGGAAGGGCAGCCAGTGAGGGATGGTGAGCAAGGTGGCAGCCGACTGTATCCGCCCCAGACTTGAGTGGCTTTCCATTAGCAACCCAAGAACCCAAGCAGGGTAGCCTCATCCAAGAGGCCATGGATCCTTCTGATTCTAGGCTCACATCCTGACACCCCCCTCTACCAAGGCCCACATGAAGGAGGAATCTGTGATTCAGTTTCAAGTCTGTCTTCTCTGGGAGATCACAACGGCAGCTTCAAGTGCTGCATAAGATGCCACAGGACCCTACTGCTCTAGCCTGTGCTCCAGATCTCTGTGGTTTCCCCCTGTTGGGGGCTTCCGTCTTCCCTATATTTCTCCTTTTCTCCTCCTTTCCCCAGTGGGCCATGGCTGTCATGAGCTGCAGTATCATCATGTCCATTCATAGCTTTAAAACATATTTTTCATAAAGCAAATGCTCAATATAAATATATAGCATCACGTTGCACATGATTCCTAAGTATTCCGTAAATGTTGTCAAATTGTGGCTATGGCCCAGCAACTCTCTCTGCTCTGCACTCAGCATGAAGTTTCTGAGCTGTACCCCTACTGGCAGACAAAGCAGCAGTTCATACATATTAACTACCATGTCCTCTGCTATAGCCAGAATTAACCATCACTTCTGTACCTCCCTACTCACAGACGTTATTGTCATTACAAACAATGCCAGAAGGTACATATGTCATAGGTTTAGATTCAAGTACTCTTATCTAAATGTTGGCATAGGACTCTATGGAGTAAAATGCACTGATGTCTTGGCATCTCTCACAGGCTTTTCCCAAGCCACTATCCACCTCCAGTTTAAGTCCCGCCAGTGCCTACTGAGGACCCATTCTCCCAAACCTTCAGCCACTCTTCACACAAAACACTGGCAGCCATTCTAATGCGTGGGTGAGGAAGGGTATCTTTCTGTGGTTTTCATTTGCACATTCTTATTACTACTGAGCTTCTGTGGATGGTTCTGTTTAATTCTCACCTGGGCTTCCCCTCCTATGAATAATCTGCTCATATCTCATGTTTATTTTACTGTCAATTGTTCCCTTTGTTTGCCTTATGACTAAGTAGGACCCCATTCTCTGTATTCTGGGTGTTCGTCTTTATCAGCTGTACACACTATCAACATGTAATCCCAGCGCATGGCTTTGGCTTTGTTTAAGATATCTTGTATTTTAACATTATTTTCAATGTAAATGTGATAGTTATTCATGGTTCCCTCTGTGCCTTTTGTTCTAATTCAAAAAAAAAGTCTCTTTTCAAAATTGTGAAATAGTCTATAATGTGCTCTACTAATGTTTGTTGTTGTTGTTGTTGTTGGGTTTTTCTCTGGTATCAGGAATTGAACTCACGACCTTGTGCTTGCCAGGTAGGTGCTGTGCCACTGAGCTAAATCCCCAGCTCCTGTGCTCTATGAATTTACTGTTTTATGGTTTCACATGCAAGTCTGTGGTCAACTTGGAATTTCCCCGGGGATCTAAGTAGAGCAAGGGTCTAACAGTGCATATTTCAAGTAGGTGGCAGACACCCTGATGCCATTTGTCCAGTGCGTCATTGCCTGTCAGCCTTGCTGACCTGTATGTGAGCTGTGTGGTCTCTTCCTGGGGTCACTATTTTGTGCTAGTTGATCTAATTTCCCAGGGAATTTTACCTTATATATAATGAACAATAAGAAAAGCTTTTACCTTGATATTTACTATAATAATTTAAAAATAAAATGTCATAATTTGCTTAGGGTTTTACCATGTTAAGAAAGGTCCCTTTTATTTTAATTTGCTAGATTTGGGGGGTTTGGGGTTTGGGTTTTTTGTTTTGTTTCATTTTTAGGGATTATTTTGTCTTTGTTTTTTTTTTTAGTTTTTTGAGACAAGTAGTTCAGGCTGGCCTTGAACTCATTGTATAGTCCAGGTTGGTCTCAAACTTAGAGAGATCCCCTTGCCTCAGCCTTCCAAGTGCTGGGATTATAGTTATGCACCACCACACCCAACTGCTAGAATCTTTTTTTGTAATTATATTTTGTTGTGAAATTTTACTATATAATTTTATGTATTTATTGATGTGATTGTTCTCTGATCTGTAGATTTCTTAAGAGAAAACAACAAATAGAAAGTGAACAAAGCCCATGCTTTAACTAAGCCAGAGTGTGTATGTATTCAGCTTGCTGGTGCTTACTTTAGGATTCTTTGTCTGGTCTCAAAAGTGAAGTAATGTATCTCTGGCCAATGCTGTAGCTAATTCCACACTTCACTCACCATCTTCTGTTATAAAGTCTATTTCTGTTGGGTGGTTGTCCTTTCTGCACACACCTGCCTTTCCAAGGCTATGATTTTTCAGTAAGAATACAGCAAGGTCTCCCGGGAACAGATCTGCACCTTCTTCCCTGCAGCTGGTTTTATCACCAGGCTCGATGAGCACTGTGTTTGTGCCTGAGCTGAGTGCCCCTTACCCACTGGTCTCCTCTTGGACAGGCCTCACTTTAAGCAGGACGGAGTCTATACCTGGCACCTATTCTGCTAGGAATGTTCTCCTGAATTTTAGCCAGTGTTTATTTCACACTAGCCCTGACCAGCTGCTTAAAGTGAGACAGATGTCATTCTCAAAGCTCGGAATAAAATTTATGCACTCCAAGCCAAGCTGCAAATACGTTGTAGACTCAGACCTTCAGGCAGGATTTTCAAACACTGTGCAGAGAATAAAAAATAAATCACTGATGAAACCTATTAAAATAACCTTAGAAAACACAGTTAAGATTCAGTCAAAAGAGCTCAAAGAAAGGATGGCTTCAGCAACACTTTTCTCAACATTGGACAACCTTGCAGACATTGTACAGGTCCTTACCACTTCATGGCGTGGAGCATATGAGAGAGGGAGGCTGATTGTAACAAAGTTTTGCAAACAGTGCACTAACTTCATTTGAAGTCCAGCCCTGGAACACATGCAAGAGACACAACGCAAGGAGATCTGAAGGAAAAAGCTCTCTAGAATAACTTGAATAAAGTGTGCAGCTCTAAAACAATAATTCTGATTCATGTAATGTGATTTATTATTAAATGATAGTAAGGATAGTTCCAAAGTGATCTGTAATAGTTGGAAAAAGATTCTAATAGCACTCACTTATTTGTGCATTTTAGCAATATCTTTTAAAAAAAATTATTCCTTTTTTATAATTATATCATATGACTAAAAGACAACTGTAAAAGTAATCAAAGGTAATTAAAACATTTCTAGGGAAAATTAGGTCTTATTGAAATTGTAGGCAAAAGATCTAACTGCACCAGCCTACACATCCATGAGAGACGAATGTTGCCTTATCTTCAGCAGATTGTTGATTAAATTGTGCCCCAAAAAGATGTTATCTACCTTGGAGCCTGGGAAGCTATGAGTTTTCTCTTATTTGGGGAGAGGATCTCAAAATGAGATCCAATGAGATTATATAAGTGTGTCTTAACTCCAGTGATAAGCACCCTTACGAAAGATAAAACAGGAAAATCTGGACTCACAGAGAGGGGAGACCATGTGAAGACAAAGGCTCAGGTCATGTGACACAGCCACCAGCCAAGGAGAACCCGGAGCCACTAGCAGCTGGATGTGTCGGGAAGGGTCTTTCCCTAAAGCCTTCTGAGGGCACCACCCTGTCTATAGCTTGACTTTGGACTTCTACCCATCAGCACAGTGACAGCAAATTTCTCCTCTTCCAAGTTAGCAACTCTGCAGTAATTTGTTCTGGCAGCCTCAGAAACTGAACACAGGTCCTATCTTACTCCAAGTTTCATGGGTGACACGAACCTAGGAAGAGCACTGATGATTTTTGTTGGTAGGACATGAGCAAAAACATAACAAAACAAACAAATAAAAACTCCCTGTAACCTAAATGATCGGGATGACATTACCAAGGAGACTTATAAGGAATATGTAGAATTTTAACCCAAAGCCAAAATCCAGAAACCATGCAAACACAGCAAAGCCAACATGAAAAGCTTCTGGGGTGCCAGTGAATCTCAGGCCACACTCACTCTTCAGAGGTGGCAGCCCGAAGACTTAGGCAATACCTGTGTGGGTGCAGCACACGGAACTGGGGGCTCTGCTGTGCTCTGGCCAACCCAAACTTCCGTGCCACACTCGAAGACAACAGCGGAGGAGGCACAGAATCGCCTCCGCAGTGGACAAATGACCAAGCGTTGCTAGGAAATGCTAGCAGAATGTGAGAAGCTCCCTCAGAGATCGCTTCTTCGAGCTGCCAAGAAGGAGGTCGTGAAAGCAGGGGCCAGTGCGAGCCAGCTCCGTCTGAACACAGCACATCTCAGACTGCTTCCATTTCCTGACGTTCACCAAGGGATCAGAAAGCCATCCGAGGGAGGCTGAGTGTGCACCCCAGAACTGGAAGGAAGGGGAGAGCTTGCATTTCCATCATAAGGAAGAAGGCAGGCGGAGGAAGACCCTGGGAACAACCCATTAGCAGAAACTCCTGGGGTGTCTTAAGAGCAGAAGCCTGACTCTTTACTTTTATCTTCAACAGAGGACTTGGAACATAGCATTCATGTGTTAAACTGATCCTTTCCTGTAGCTTAATGTTCGCTTTCTATGTGATCAGGACACCGGTAACAAACACATCATTGTGCCTCAGGGACTAGGAATGCCCCAAGAATTGGATTCAGAACGTCAATTGGGAAATATATGTAATTGGCATGACTTAGGGAAGGATTTCTTTGCATTGCTTGACGTATCCAAACTTAACACAAACATTTTGTAATTTTAGGAATGTAATTTCATAATTTTAGTTTGAATATTATTTATGACCAGCGTATATGTAATAAGCGCTCCCCGCAAGGAATGCCACGCTGGAAGATATGGCGGCAGATGCTCCTACCGTCTCACCCAGGGCCGGGCGTTGCCCAGCAGCCTCATTCCCTTCTCCTGGCAACCTGATGTTCTCACTTCCATTTTTCAGGTGAAGAAACAAAACCCTAAAATAATGGCATCATCAGAAATAATTTTAAATTTCTTTGAAGTAATGAAATGAATTGAAGTAAAATGACATAAGCAAAACTGAAAGAATTTGCTCAGATATGGTGGTGCGAAGCCAGGGAGGGATGGGGACTAACCCAGACAACCGGGCTGCAGCTAGATTGTGGCCTCCTAACCAGGCCCCCACGCCCAAGGTCGTACGATGAGGAGGAGGAGACACCACCCCATCCCCATGCCATGTCCTAGCCAGAGCTCAAACAGGACAAAAGGAGATATCCAGTGACGGTTGCAATTTGCCATCCCATAGTGGGGTTCATGGTGCTGAAAGATGCATCATACAGGGGTTCATTGTAGTCAGAAGTCTGTGAAGCCTTCCCTTAGAAACAGATGCCTAAGCTAGTACTTAAATCTGAGCTATTCATTGGTGCAAAGGAGTGGAGCCACAGGTACAAGTATTAGTTTAGTTTTTACACAAAAAGCAGGAATTTTCCAACCCCTGATGGACACACGTTGCAGATCAGTAGCCTTCAGATGCATACTCCCTACACCAGCAGCATCAACAGCCCCTGAAAAGTTGCTAGAAATGAAAGTTCTAAGGTTCCACTTGCACAACCAGACAGGAAATTCTGGTGGTGGGGCCCAGCTCTGTGACAAGAAGTCCTTAAGGAGATTCTGGTGCCCACCCAAGTGCAGACCACCTGTGTTAAAGGTGCAGGAGCTGCCAGCCAGACCACCTCTGGGAAGGTGCCCCTCTGCCGAGCTGCTAGGAGTGCTGGCCACTGTCAGCTCACAGATGCAAGGTGCCTGTTGACCAGGAGGATTCCCCTTAGCCTGGTGCAAGCCCTTCACTCCTGTATGCTAAGCTACTTGCAACACACTCCTTCCCACCAGATCCAGGTGACAAAGACCTTCCATAGGAGCGTCAACACAGTGCTCCTTTGCCTCTTCACTGAATCCCATCCTGACGATGCTCCAGGGCTGTCCAGTGAGCCCATCTTCCAGTGGAAACGTTTTCTTCTCTCTCCTGCTTCCGCCTCTCTCCTTCACCTAAAAACCTTTCCCAATAAACCTGGACAGGAATCTTCAGCTTGGATCGTTTCCAGAAAGCCTGACTTAAGGCACACGTGCTTTGGCTCTGTGCAGCCATAGAATTTGAGGCAAAGCTGAGAAGGAGACGGAAGAAGCCCCAGGGCAGAGCGCAGGCTGTCCTCTCTCTGCTGCTGGCTGCCTCTGCCTCTGCCCTCCCGCTATTCCTTCCTCCCCATCTACCTCCAGGCTCATTGCTCTCAACAATTAGGTTATTGGTTGTGAAATTCTTCCTTTTCCTTCTAAGTTAAAATAGCCTGTCCTTAAATTTTTACCTAACTTCACCCAAGTATTCCCCACCCTTCTCCAACTTTCCCTCTACTATGCTCCAGTCTGAGACCACACCCGTTATCAGCAGGTACACGCAGTGTCTCTCTGATCACAGCATCACAGCTTCCTTTAAGAGAATTGCCTGCTGTGTAGTCAATGCCATGCCTGTCGGGTCCTCTGGCCCAAATGGAGACAATCACATGCTTCTTCCTGGACACTGGATTTTGAGTAAAGGGATTTGAGGCTGAAAAGAAACACCAAGGCCCATTCATTCCATAGGCCAGGCTTACACTGGACCCCTCTTTTCTTATACTTGGATTCATGGCGCTGCTCTGCCCCTGTGCTTTCTGTCACTGAGATCTTCAGATTTTCCTTCCATTTCTTACAAAACTTCTGTATGGCCCAAGATAGACCCATATTCGGTTGTCACCAGAGTTAGAAAAGATCTATCATCCATGTTAGAGCAGTTCACATGGAAGTCTCAGCATCTTAACAAAGACTCGCTCCTGCAATACCCATTTTATATCCAACAACCCTCTTTGTTTTGTAACTAAGTAGTAAGAACAAAGTAACCAATGAAATCACTGCTGTTCCAAGCTCCCAGCCAACCAGCGGCCACAGGACAGGTCACCTACTCCATTGCAGAAGAGGCAGGGAACAGACTGGAGCACATATTCTCTTTGCTTCAAGTCCCAGCACCGTCCATGCCCTTCCGTGCCTTTCAGTACCACGGACAGCGCGCTGGCTCCTGCTCACTCCCAGCAGAAGGTCTTGCTCTCAGTAGATGCCTCTTGAAACCACTTTCTCAGCATCACTGAGCACCTGCTGAGACTGCGTCCCCCAGACCCTTCCTTCAACTCTTCTCCACCCCTGCCCCGCAGCGCATGCTTTCCCAACCTTCCAACCAGAAGTGCTCCTCTGCAATAGGATTTACAGCGCCCTGGTCTGACACAATGTACACCTCTTCCTGGTTCCTCATTCTATTTTACTTCCAATTCCTGATTGTTAAATACAGTCCTCGTTCAAATGTATAAACTGGGTTGTCTCCTCCTTTCCCTATTTTTTGGAGTGACCATGATCCAGCTTCGCCTAGCTTTAGTCGCCACCTCAGAAAATAATTCCCTAGTGGGCATATGTAATCCGGCTACAGCCTAGCACTACTGATACAACTGCATGTTCATCTGATTTTTGATGCATTACCTGCCCAGTTATTTGTGTATGCAGACGACTACACAATTACACTCTGAGCAAGTGTTCTATACACTTACCTGTGCCCATTTCAACCTTAAAGCCATTAATAAGTACCTGTTTCCTGAAGACCCCAGATCTCCTGTTGGCTCTGTCCTCCAGCACCTCTTTGCAGTGCCTACAGAGGCTGGCTGTGTATCTCAGGGTCTAGTACTTTTGGGCTGAGTTGTGAATAAAACTGACTTCCTGGCTTTTCGTGCAGAATCTTTCATTTTCCTGTGCTCCTTGGGGCACCAGACCAATCCTCTTGAACTTCTGTCCAGGAAAGTTGCACCACATGGGCCAAACAGGCAAGGAAGACTCCTGCAATTGGACTGCAGTGGGAGAGAGTGACTGGGCTTGGCTCCACTGAATCCTGCGGTGGAGATCGGGAGAGTTAGTAGGTGCTCTGTGAGCGGGCAAGAGGCAGGAAGGGAAGACTCAGGAGGGAACTTAGCTGAACTTGCTAACTGGAGCTTATCAAACCCAGGCTCCAGCCCCACTCCCCCTACCTTTGAGGGTGATGACATTCTACACTGGCAGCTCCCAGGGCTTCCAAAAGGCACCCTGGGGTACAATATTGGCAAGAATCTGGTAGATTTACAGCTCAGTGGGGCAAGAAAGAATGCACAGGTTCAAACTTTTCTAAAGTAAATGCTCAGAACAAAGTGTGGTGAGGAAAACCCGCCTACAGTTAAGTCAGTCAGGGTCTGCAGTAAGGCCCACTGCCCCACACAGGCCTGGCCTGCCCTCTTGGAGCATCCAGTCCCTGCCACGGTCCTCTGCTGTCAGTCACCATTAGACCTGAAGGTGGACAGCCTCCCTCCCCTGGATCTGTCCTCAGTCCTAGAAAGTAGCATTTCCATCCTCGCCCCATGTGATTGGTCCTAAATGTAACTCTAACCATGTCTCCCCCACTTTCCTGTAGTTCCCTCAAGTTGTCACCAATCGCTGAATTTCTAAGCATCCTTCAGAGCCTGAATCAAACATGAATTTTTCCTAAAATTTCCACAGATGTCAGCTTCCACTTTGCACCAAAAAGCATTACTTTTCTGTTCTCTTTGGCCTTGTGGCATGAACACCTAAATGAAGGAGTGAAGCCTAAGTAAAAAAGTGGACCGCAACTGGCGTGTGATGCACAGAACCCCTCTCTGTGTGCTCTGACTCCACACTGAGGTTTACATTGTCAGTCTCAGTTTAGACCAGGCCATTCACATACGTCCTAAAATTTGGAAGCTGTGCCAGTTCCAGTGATCTCCCTCCAACGCAAAGTGTGTTGACATCTGGCTGTCGCTGTTGAATCCTCAAAAACAACCTTGGCTTGTCCAGGATTTCAGTCCCTGGCACCTAGTGGTTAGAAGGACTGGTCTTGCTGGGTTCGGGTGACTGCCTTAGCTTCCCAGAAAACTACTTGTTAACCAGTAGGATTGCCGTGATGCCTACACTTTTGCCTTAGGGTTGAGGCTCTTCATTCAGCATGGACATAAGTAAGTTTTAATGCTTCAGGAATTTGTGCAAGGGGAATTTCTTTCACAATGACATGACCTGTTAGAAAAAGCAATGCAAACAGAACAAAAGATATGCATGACCATGTTGTCCAACATGCATGTAGAGTTTAATGGTTCACCATATATGGAGGTTGAGAAAAATACTTCCTAAATTTCAAAACAACAAACAGTAACACTGGCCTCCTCCACAGGAAGGCATCATAAGTGTATTTAGATTTCACATCTGTGTCAGCAGAGAAGTTAGTGCCTTGTTAGCCCCAGTTTAACAGTGATGATGGTGTTTGTTTCTTCCCCTACCTTCTTCTGCTCTGAGGTGAGGATGATTAATGAGTTGCCAAAGGAATCATGCAGTAAGCTTTTCTGATCAGAGTGTCCCCAGAGCTAACCATGTAGTGGATCATGCAGTAAGCTTTTCTGATCAGAGTGTCCCCGGAGCTAACCATGTA